>NC_142065.1:208812503-209158753 GCF_059756535.1 Pantherophis guttatus | reverse complement strand
ACATCTGAGACATATTGGAAAAGAGGGGTTTTTTTTCCACTTCTTTCTCAGAGTTAAACATAGATGAGTAATTCTTAAAGGCTTTAAAAATAGCTCAGGCCTCTAAGGACCATCTGCACAAATCAGATTGTCTGAGCAGTTGCGACTGAGCATTGCTTTTTCTCCTTTCTAAGGGCAGTCGCTGCTTGGAGCCCATTGAATTCACAGATACAGTAATAATAATTACAGGTAGTCCTCGACTTACGAAAGTTCATTGAGTGACGGTTCAAAGTTGCAACTGGAAAAAAAAACCTGACTGATGGACCATTATTCACACTTTATGAATAAAGGGGACAATTCGTTCTTCATTGCAGCGTCCCCAGGAACATTTGATCAAAATTCAGACGCTTGGCAACTGGCTCATATTTATGATGGTTGCAATGTCCTGGGGTCATATGATGTTCTGCCCCAGCTATGGACCCCAAAGAACACAGCACACACAAAGTTTGTACAAAACTTAAATTTACTAAAATAACTCAGTTTTTTTTCCAAACAAAGGCTGTTAATAAACTTTCTTAACAGCCTACAAGAAACCAAAGATAAAGTCATCACAATCTTACTAAGGTTGGCAGAAAGCCCAGAAGCAATTTGCAGAGAATCCAGACGCGAAGGAGAATGAACTAAAGTTGTTCCCTACAAATTGCTTCAGTTGGCGTTCCTCCTTAAATAGGCTAAGGGAGTGGCCAATTAGCCCCAAGCCTTATTCTCGAGGAGACCTCCTCCTGAGGAACCACTCCTGCCTTTTGGCAGCTCTGCACGCCCGTGCATCGAGAAGAGGCTCCTCCTCTTCTTCCTCTTCACTTATGGGAGCTTCTGGAGGTTCTGAAGGCCCTGGCTGAATCCCTGCCTCTGGCACCACATCTTCTCCAGCCTCCTCATTGTCTGACTCGAGTACCAGCTGCACAGGCTGCTGGCACATCACCACACCAGCCTCCTCGCTATCAGAATCAGCTACAACCCACACAGGCCGCTGATGGGCCACAACATATGATCAGTTTTTTTTCCCGTGCTTCTTTGCATTGCCTAAGTAAGACCGCAGAACAGAGGTGGTATTCAGCAGGTTCTGACCAGTTCTGGAGAACCGGTAGCAGAAATTTTGAGTAGTTTGGAGAACCAGTAAATTCCACCTCTGACTGGCCCCATCCCCCTATTTTCTGCCTCCCGAGTCCCAGCTGATTGGGAGGAAATGGAGATTTTGCAGTAACTTTCCCTGGAGTGGGGAGGGAATGGAGATTTTACAGTATCCTTCCTCTGCCATTCTCACCAAGCCATGCCATGCCCACAAAGCCATGCCCACAGAACCGGTAGTAAAAATTTTTGAATCCCACCACTGCCATAGAACCATGTTTTACACCTACATAGTAGGCCAGGAGGGTTTGCCTGAGTCCTGGGGGAGGGTGTTCCAGCAGCAGAGAAGGCTCTCTTCCTAGACCACCCCCAAATTCCAAATTGTTTGGCTGATGGGGTCTGCAAGGTTTTACACCTGGGCAGGAAGAACCAAAGGTACAAGTCAGTGGTGAAATCCAATTTTTTTTTTACGCCCACTAGTTCTGTGGGCGTAGCTTGGTGGGCATGGCAGGGGAAGGATACTGCAAAATTCCCACTCGGGCCAGCCAGAGATGGTATTTGCCGGTTCTCCGAACTACTCAAAATTTCCGCTACCGGTTCTCCAGAATCTGTCACAACCTGCTGGATTTCACCCCTGATACAAGTACAGGTTAGGCGAAACCCGGTGTCAGCGTCCCAACACTGACATAGAAAAGGGAGGAGGAGCCTGAACTTTTGCCTGCTAAATCCCTTTGAAGATTCGGTCTCCTCGGAGATGGGGAGGGGGGAGACATTCCTGTGACCTGACGGAGAAGGAATCAGGAAAGTGACTTGGAAGATAGCTAATGAGAAGCAGAGAACTGGGGATCGGAAAGGGAGGGATTGGGGGGCAAAGGTCAGTACTGACCGCGAAAAGAGTCAGGATCAGATTGCTGTGCTCGAATAATGAGAAAATTTCCTTAAAGATCGGCAGTTCGGAAGTTCATTTATTTTGAGATAGCATCGAAACCTGACACCCGGCTCAAAAACAGTATTTGCGAAAGGAACCTTGGAGTCCTAGTGGACGATCACTTAAACACGAGCCAACTGTGTGCGCCAGCAGCCAACAAAAGCTAATACAATCCTTGATTGTATAAACAGAGGCATAGAATCGAAATCATGTGAGGTATTAGTACCGCTTTATAAAGCCTTCGTAAGGCCACACCTGGAATAGTGCATCCGGTTTTGATCATCACATTACAAAAAAAAAAAGATGTGGAGACTTTGGAAAAAATGCAGAGAAGAGCAAACTAAGACGATTAAGAGCCTGGAGAATAAAGGACATGAAAAATGGTTGCAGGATTTGGGTTTGGCTAGTTTAGAGAAAAGAAGGACTAGGGGGGAACATGATAGCAGTATTCATTTCATTTTTCTTTTCATTTTATTTAATTTGTATACCGCCCTACTCCCGAAGGACTCAGGGCAGTGAACAGGCACAGAATAAAACACAGAATAAAATTAAGAGCAGAAGTAAAATCAAATTAAATCAATTTAGCTCAAGACTAATTTAAAACCCCAGGTTAAGAAAAAATTAAAATTTACATTAAAAAAGGATGGGACAGGTTAGGCCGGACCAGCCTGGTGGAATAAAAAGGTCTTGAGAGCGCGGCGGAAGGTGCATAGATCCGGGATCCTCCGTACCTCTGGGGAGAGCTCATTCCAGATAGTAGGTGCCCCCACAGAGAAGGCTCTCCCCCTGGGGGCCGCCAGCCGACATTGTTTGGCCGACGGCACCCGGAGGAGTCCCTCTCTGTGAGAGCGTACCGGCCGGTGGGAGGCCATTTGCGGTATTCCAGTATTTGAGAGGCTGCCACAAAGAGGAGGAGGTCAACTTATTTTCCAAAGCACCAGAAGGCAGGACAAGAAACAATGGATGGAAACTAATCAAGGAGAGAAGCAACCTGGAATTCAGGAGAAACTTCCTAACAGTGAGGACAATTAACCAGTGGAACAGCTCTGCCTCCAGAAGTTGTGGGTGCTTCATCACTGGAGGTTTTTAAGAAAAGACTGGACTGTCACTTGTCAGAAATGGTATAGGATCTCCTGCTTGAGCAGGGGGCTGGACTGGAAGACCTCTAAGGTCCCTTCCAGCTCTATTCTGATTGATAACTTCTCTCCTTGATTAGATGGGATAGGCTGCTGTAATGGGACAAAACAAAACAAAAATAACAGAATAAGAGTTGGAAGGGACAACCTCTGACCCCCATCTTCTTTGTGGCAGCCCCTCAAATATTGGAATGCTCTTATCATGTCACCCCTAGTCTCCGGGCTCTTAATCATCTTCGTTGCTCTTCTTTGCACTTTTTTTTTTTTAATTTGATTTATATGCCACCCTTCTCCGAAGACTCAGGGCGGCTTACAATGTGCTCAGCAATAGCCTTCATCCTTTTGTATATTTTATACAAAGTCAGCTTATTGCCCCCACAACTGGGTCCTCATTATACCTACCTTAGAAAGGATGGAAGGCTGAGTCAACCTTGAGCCTTGGCGAGATTCGAACCCTGCAGTAATTGCAGGCAGCTGGTCTTAATAACCAGCTTAATAACAGGGTGCCTTAAACCCCTGTACTACCAAGGCTCTTGTTGAGACTTTTCTCAAAGTCTCAACAAGTTTTTTGTAATGTGGTGACCAAAACTGGATTACAGGTATGGTCTTACTAAGGTTTCATAAAGCAGTATTAACCAGTGGTGAAATCCTCCACGGATTGCCACCGATTTGGTGCCCACGCAGGCATGGTTTGTGCCAAATGCGTGCTGCGTGCACGCACGCGCAGTGTGCACCAGATGCAAGCTGCATGCGCATGCACAATACCCACCAAAGGCACGCTGCATGTGCGCAGAGGCACGGTGCATGCCAAATGCACGCTGCACACGGAAAAAGGAGACTTAACAAAGTAAGTAGAATAGTTACAGGGGGAACAGCTGTGCCGCACAATTTAGATTTGGTAGAAAGCAGGATTTCCTGCTTTCTAGTGAATATAAATTGCATGGCACAGCTGATCGTCGGTAGCTTTTTTTTACTAGTGGTTTGCCCGAACCAATAGCTTTTATCACTACCGGTTCTCTCGAACCGGTGCGAACCGGTAGCATTTCACCCCTGGTTCTAACACTTCAAGTGATTTTGATATTATGCCTCTGTATGTCAGGTTTCAATGTCATCTCAAATAAAATAAATTGCATTTCCAAACGAATAGTCGTCGTTAAAATCTTTCATTTTATTAAGCATGACAATCTGTCCCTGATCGTGGCATAGCCAACTCTGACTTCCTGACCCCCAAACCTTCCCTTTCCGTTCCCCAATTCTCTGCGTCTCATTGGCCCTCTTCCAAATCACTCTCCCCATATTTATTACTTCAGCTCCCAGGAATGTCCCCCTCCCATCTCATCTCCTAGGGGATATTAACTTCAAGGAAAATAAGTAGGTGAGAAGTCAAGCGTCCTCTTGCCAGCTGCCCCCTCTTCTCCTTCTTATGTCAGCACTAGAGTAAATGCAGGTTGAAGTGCTGACACTGTATTTATACAGAGAGTCCTGGCAGATGCCCTGTGAGGTGTGAATCCTATTCAGGATTTGGGCTCTGTCACAGAAGAAAATCTGTACCTATGAATGGAGGTTTGGATAGCAAAGCTATATCTGACAGTTTCAGATTCATTAACTACAAATCTAGGCCAGGATCATTTCCTACTATTATCATGTATAAAGTGAAGAATAAAAGTCAATAAATGATAGAGATAAGTAATGCACTAGGGTGATAGGAAAACTGAGAATTCATCACTGTGAAGGTTGTTATTTGTATCTCGCGTACAGTGATACCATATATTTTACAGGAACTGTCAGAATTGCTATTATAATTCCAATTGACTGAAATCATAAATTGGCCCAATCTTGCAAGGCAAGTCACAGATAAATATATGTTGTGGCTCAGTGAAAAGAGCACGGAATTGCTGAAGAGCTGATGTGTTTGGGTTTATAATCAGTGTTATTTAACGCAGAAAATAAATTGAATTATTGAATTAGAAAACTAATTATCCCATGGACTCTACTCAAGCATGACTTACATGCTATGTCTTGGATAGAAGGGAGTCAACTACCAATCATCTTTTCTGCCCTCCTCATCACTCTCTGCACCGCCTTCGTGTCTGAAGCAGTAACGCTTCCAAACCAGACAGTAATGCAATACGACAGGATGCTCTCGATGGTCCCTCTATGGAAAGTGGCGAGGACAGGGGAAGGAAGATGAACTTTTCTCACGCGATGTAGAAAATGCAGGCACAGCTGTGCCCGCTATACCATGTCTCACTGTTGAGGGACCAAGCTAATCTAGTATCAAAAATGATGAGTAACGAACAAAATTTTCCCATAAGGAATAATGTAGTGAGTCACAAGGCAGCTGACATTGACACGTTCTAGCTTGTGTGTCGAGTACCAACAAATGATGAGTACCAGGGACAAACTTTTCACGCCAGAAAATGTGTTGAATAGAATAGAGTAGAGTAGAATAGAATAGAATAGAATAGAATAGAATAGAATAGAATAGAATAGAATAGAATAGAATAGAATAGAATAGAATAGAATAGAATAGAATCTTTATTGGCCAAGTGTGATTGGACACACAAGGAATTTGTCTAGGAGCATACACTCTCAGTGTACATAAAAGAAAAGATACATTCGTCAAGAATCATAAGGTACAACACTTAATGATAGTCATAGGGAACCCTAACTGAGTACCCTATTTGATGAGTTTCAAAGCACGTGAGTACCAAGATATCACTGTATTCCCCTTTCTTTAAAGTTATATTGTGTCTCTTCTTTCTATAATTTAAATAATCTTCAATAGCATAGATTAAACAAAATCATTTTTTTCCTGTTTTATGCAAAATATCCATAAGGGCTTTTTGAGTGGTGCAATGGCCTAGAGGTGGAGCCCTCGCCTCACAATCAGGAGGCTGTGAGTTCGATCCTAGGTAGTGGTGGATATTTTTCTCTCTGGGCACTGCTGCGAACTCTGCATTGGTGACAGGAAGGGCATCTACCCAGTAAACACTCAGCTTCATTCGGTTGCCCCGACTCCACCCCTGATGTAAAGAAAAGATCCATAAGGGCTTTCAAATGAGGAATAAACGTAGATATTGTCATTTCTTTAATCTAAGAAGTCAATTTGTCCATCTCTGCATGTTCTACCCTCTTCACCAACCATTCTTCCATTATAGATAATGCTGGATCTTTTCATTTTTGCACATAAAATAATCTCACTGAAGTTATGCACTACAGGGCATTGCACAACTACACACCCCGCCCCCCCTGCCCCCCGTGCCATCACTCTACTAAACACCTACTGTATTTTTTGGAGTATAAGATGCACCTTTTTTCCCCCTAAAAGGGAGTGAAAATTTGGGTGCGTCTTATACACCGAATGTAGCCCTGCCCACCCACTGGCCCCCACCCTTTGGCCTCTGCCTCCCAGCAGTTTACCTCCTTGCAGCAAGCAGCAAGAAGAAACAGCCCGTTTCAGCTTCAGCACAGCCTAATTAGACAAGTTGATTGTCTGTTGGATCGGCCTCCCGACTCTCAGCCTGTTTCAGGCTGCAGGGATTGCCATTGCCTATTGCTGCGCGGGCCTCTGCTGCTTGCTGCAAGGCGGTAAATTGCCGGGAGCAGTTTTTTTTTCTTGTGCTAATCAAGCTATGCTGAAAATGAAAATGAAAGTAAAGCAGGCTGTTTGCTGTTTGCTGCAAGGATATAAAATTGCTGGGAGGCAGAGGCAGATTTCTTTTTCTTATTTTCCTCACAAAAAAGGTAGGTGCGTTTTATAATCCGGAGCGTTTTATACTCCGAAAAATACGGTAATTCCCTCAGCACTGCCTTATGCCTAAAACTATTTTGTAGTAGGGCTGTGTTGCTATTATCCTTCTCATCTTCTCATCTTTTCTCACCTTTTCATCTTTCCTACTACTTTCTCCTATAGGTATCTTATGATTGATCACTTGCTGTTTGTGTCTTATGATTTATGATCTATGACTTATCGTTCTGTTGTTGGTATGTACACCGAGAGTTTATGCATCGGAGACAAATTCCTTGTGTGTCCAATCACACTTGGTCAAACAGAGCTGCATGATTTTTTTCCGACTGTTCATCCATCAATCCCAAGAAGAAGAAAAAAAATGATTTCACTTGTATATTAACTTTTAAAATCCTCTGAACCCAGTGGTGGGTTCCTCCCGGTTCGGCCCGATTCCACTGAGCCAGTAGCAGTGACGATATGAGGTCACTGAACTGGTTCTGCCCCCCCACCCCCCCGTCGCGTTATTCTTACCTTTTTTTTTCAATTTATTTTTTATTTTTTATTTTTTTTAATTTGATTTATATGCCACCCTTCTCCGGAGACTCAGGGCGGCTTACAATGCGTTAAGCAATAGCCTTCATACTTTTGTATATTTTATACAAAGTCAGCTTATTGCCCCTACAAACTGGGTCCTCATTTCACCTACCTTAGAAAGGATGGAAGGCTGAGTCAACCTTGAGCCTTGGAGAGATTCAAACCAGCAGAAATTGCAGGCAGGTGTGTTAATAACAGGGTGCGTATACCACTGTACTATCAAGGCTCTTATTTGGCCCCACCCCCAATCTATTGCTGCCTCCTGAGTCCCAGCTGATGGATAGAGGGAAAAAAACTGTTTAAACTCTTGCCGCGGGGCTTCAAAGGGCCGTCCTACAGCTGATCAGTGTTAAAAGAAAACAAATGAGTAGACCAGTGCCTGCAAAAATACATGAGTAGATCAGTGCCTGCAAAAATAAATGAGTAGTCCGGTGCCTGCAAAAATACATGAATAGATCAGTGCCTGCAAAAATACATGAGTAGATCAGTGCCTGCAAAAATAAATGGGTAGACCAGTGCCTGCAAAAATACATGAGTAGATCAGATCCATATTTGCAAACCTTTAGGTGTCAGCTCCAGTGTGCCGACTGGCCCGGAGCTGTCATTCGGCGGGGAAGTTGCCACACGGGCCCGCTGGCCTGCTGCCAGCCCAACAGCCACCACAGCACAAAACAAGACACCCTCCAGACCCCAGGAGCCACCAGCCACAGTGCCTCAATGAAGCCCACTTTGTCCGGTGGCTAAATGGCAGCAGAATCCCTCTGGGAAGGCAGCCATGCAATAAGGAAGCCACGCAGCTGCCGAACAGCTGAGAGGCAGTCGCACGGTGATGACATCATGGAGGACGATGTGGTGGCACCAGGAGACAGCCACTGCTCTCTTTAGCCATCAGAGAACTCCACGGAGGACTGGCCAATCCATTGAGGACCAGTCCTCCCTTAGGACTCCAAGGCAGCTGCTGCAAAGACTGGCAGATGCTGGGTTCTTCCTGTTGTGACTCCGACCCCCGAGCCCATCTTATCAGAGGGAGAAGGCTCCGAAAGTGAAGGAGAGGAGTTGGCCAGGCCTCCCTCTCCAGGACCCTCCTCTCTGGCAATGCCTCAGGTGTCTCCCGAAGGAGAAGAGATTGGCCAGGAGCCAGGTATCTCTGAACAGTCGCAGTCGGACAGTGACGGAGATAAGTCTTGGCTGGATCCACGCCAGCGTCGGAGAGACAAGCGCATGCAACAGAAAAGGAGGTGTGCCAGAGATTAAGCTGAGTCACTGGACCACACCCCACAGGGGATAAAAGGGGGTGTGGTGGCCATTCAGGATCTGTGACGGACAAAACTAAACAACTAGCGAGTCGCATTGCATCTCTGAAACTATGTTATCTGCCTGCCTTGGATTTAATACGGACTGGACTTGACAATTCTGTGGCTTTGTGTATTTGTTTTGGTTTATCTGACGGAGGAGGAACACCTCCCTCTGTGAGTAAAATTCTTGGCAAGCAGCTACTGGGTTGCTGCCAATCCTGTTATTGAAGGAATTTATTGTCTGCAAGTTTTATTTAACCCCTGGCTGACTGTTTGTGTGCGTGTGTGAGACAGGGACAGAAGACTTCCCAGCTATGCAGGCATCCACATTTCCGGGTCATGTGGGAGGGAGCTGCGCACGTGATTGGGTGGTGGGTAGTGCTTCTGATTTAAAAGGTGGTGGGGAGCATGGGCGAGTAGCCCTAACAAGAATGTCCTTTTGCATTTGTCAGTGAGTGCCACAAAAGAAGTAAAGCGGGCAGCAACAAACCAGGTTTGTGTTGGCTGTCTTTCTTTTCCTTTTCGTTTGGAACCTGACATTATTTGTTTGTTTGTTTGTTTATTTGGTTCGATTTATATGCCGCCCTTTTCCGGAGACTCAGGGCGGTTTACAATGCGTTAAGCAATAGCCTTCATACTTTTGTATATACCTGCTTAGTAGGGCTTTCGCCCCCCCCCCAAGCGGTGTTCTTTTTTATACAAAGTCAGCCCCACAAACCGGGTCCTCATTAGGAAGTTTTCATCTCTGAATGCATAAGGGTATGCATGGAAGGTGTTTTCGTTCTATCAGTACTGTTAGCACCCCCTAAGCATAAATGATTAGAGAAGAAAATTGCATCTTCTTCAAGATGATCTCCAAAAAAATGGCACCATGGGTGGACAATCAAATCATCATCGGAGACACAGCTAGAATGAATGGAAAACTGTGCCCAAGGGAGTCCTTGAGACTTGTCAGTGGAATGAAGTGCCAGGTTTCTAAATTTGGCTTAGATGCCCTACAAAGCATCTGATTATGTTGAAAAGACAATGCCAGGGTTGAACCTTCAGATATTAGTCACAGAGTTAGAGGCCATCAGAACCACAGTATAGCTAACACAATAACAAAGCTAATAGTGTACCAATAGAGCATCAATAATGTGTGAGATTCACATTTATTACATATATGTAATGCTTTAAAGCAAGACAAGAAACAATGGTTGGAAACTAACTGTTAGGATATGGTTTGAGCCTAACAAGTTGTCCAGGCAATATATGTGTTCTGTGACTTTAATAGGAATATGTATTGTGTGACTTTAAGGTTTTACTGCTGATTCATTGTAATGCTGAGTCATGCTGTAATTAGATAATCACTAGTTGTAAACGTATTTAAGAAAGGTACTGTAACGTATTCAGTTGATGGTAAACTACCATAGTGTGTGGAGTTGCTACCATTGTGCTATCATCGTTGGATGGATCTGCTACCATCGTGGTTTGTGAACCAGAGTGAGTTTGTTATTCTAACCAATTACTGTTTGTGCGGTAAGAAGTTTTTGTATCACTGGACTGATTTAACTGGCAAAGACTTGGATTGATTTAAAGACTATGAGATTGTTTTTTCGCTATAAAGTAAACTTTTGATAAACCAGTTTGCACCTCTCTTATTCATTGCTCTCAGCAACGTTTCTCTGTGCTCTACACTCTGCTGGTTGGTAACACAACAACAATATCCTTAACACTAACCAAGGAGAGAAGGAAC
Source organism: Pantherophis guttatus (assembly GCF_059756535.1). Classification (NCBI taxonomy): domain Eukaryota; kingdom Metazoa; phylum Chordata; class Lepidosauria; order Squamata; family Colubridae; genus Pantherophis; species Pantherophis guttatus. The sequence continues at coordinate 209,148,225 of NC_142065.1, read as the reverse complement.
CTAGAACTAAGAAGAAATTTCCTGACAGTTAGAACAATTAATCAGTGGAACGGCTTGCCTCCAGAAGTTTTGGGTAGCCCTCAGCTCCATCACTGAAGGCTTTCAAAAAGAGACTGGACAACCATTTGTCTGAAATGATATTGGATCTCCTGCTCGAACTGGAGGTTGGACTAGAAGACCTTCCAGGTCCCTTCCAACTGTATTATTCTATGTTTTATGTCCTCAGTCTTAGCAACTTTAAGAGGAGTGGACTTCAGCTCCCAGGATTCCCCAGCCAGTCATGGGTGGAAAGAGAAGAAGGAGTTAACCAGCATCAAGAGAGATAGACTCACAGTGGCAAGGGATGGGCTGTCTGAAGACTGGACAGTCTAGGCTGGGGACATATGTGACCACTAAGAATTGACAATGACTTGATGGCATACAATCAGTCAATCAATAGCATATTAGGCTAAATATCTATGGAGATTCTCAGTCATCCATGTCATGGTTGTCCCAAAGGTGCTTTTTCAAAAGGCAACTGGACTTTCTGGTTTTTCCTTGAAGACGTTTCACTCCTCATCCAAGAAGCTTCTTCAGTTCTGACTGAACGGTGGAGGATGGAAGGCTTTATATTTCTTGCAGTCATCCAGTTGTTACAGAGGGGAAAGGATCTCCTGTTTACAACACAGTCCTTTCAGCAGTTCCAAGAAGGCTCCACACCCATTTGTACTATTCAGGTGATGCTGAGGGCACAGATAAACCTCCAAGTGGCCTCAATGAATCTCAGAGGGAGTACTAACGACCAGATGACTGCAAGGAATATAAATCCTTCCATCCTCCACCATTGAGTTGGAACCAAAGAAGCTTTGCCTTATAGTTCACTATATCTGCTCAGAAATGGCTGACCATGGGAGACGATCTCAGAAAGAATGGCTCTGACCACAACAAACACATTAAGAAATCCATTTAACTCAACCACCATCTTCATATAATTTTATGAGCCTTTGATATTAACTGTAGGACGCTGCTTTCAATAAGATACAGAATGTTTTCTGTGACTGGTAAAGGCATTTCTGGCGTAGTTCCAGGGATAGAAGCGATCCTATCCAAAGCAGGCCTTGGTTTTTAAAACAAAACAGATGGAACTATACTTTTCAGCCAAAGCAGTAAAGCCAATTTCTTAAACTATAATCCTAAGAGGGTTTTCCCCCCTTCATTATTTTGTACTTCCATGTAGAGGTTTATTTACTGGACTATGGACTGAAATGGATGAAAATAATGGAGATAATGTTTACTTTGATGTAGGATGGAATGAGAAGGGACCCATTTTAGAAGTTCTAAAAGTTCCCCTCATGAAAAATTCTACTTTTCACCAGAGTAGAAAATGGCCAGAGGTTACTAAAAATATTACAGCCCATAAATTTAAGGAAGGGTGCCTTCTGCTATTGTGTTGTCAAATATTGACATGTTTATACGTTATCAACAGATTCAATAATCGTATCTTTCTGAAAACGTTTCATATCACCCTAAATTAACTCATTTTCAACCTCGGCTTAAAATCTAATCTGTTAGCTTTTCAGGATGCAAGAAATATTTCAACTCTCCAGAAACGAAGAATGTAAAAGCTGTGTTTTACAATTCTTACCACAGAAGGTGTTAAGACTTTGTTCGCACAATAATGTCCATGCGCTCTTTTTATTTAGTATTTATTAGATTATTTGTCATCTGGCCTTTATTGCTTTATAAGCAACTCAAGATGGTGAACATACCTAATATGCCTTCCTCCTCCTATTTTCCTTACGACAACCAGCCCGTGAGGTGGGTTGAGCTGGGTTGAGCTGAGAGAGAATGACTGGCTCAAAGTCACTTCATCTTCCAGATCAAATTTGGGCTGGGATGCATCTAGGCAGACATGGTCCCAAGGAAGATCCGGGAGGGGTTGGGGAGAGCTGGACTATGACTGAGGGGTTTTCCCCCCTATGGCATTTGTTGCCTTTGCTCTCCTTTTTCACCCCCATCCCCCTGAATGTGGTGATGCCATGCCGTGTATGCCTGCTGAACAATCATCTCCGGGTCTAGATGCCATCTTGACCTCCCCGGAGGTAATGACGATTATGATCTCCGCTGTCTGAGCCTGTCTGGATTATGTGGACTGACCTGACCCCATTCTTCCCCTCCGTTGAATGGAGGTTTACATCTGGGGATTCAAGTCTTGGTGGAGTGGGTCTATAGCTGCTGTCTCATCTCCGGCTTTTTGGACGATCGTGGTTGACCAGCCCCCGTGAGAGGAGGGCTGGGTCACCCTTTGCCGGACCGAAACAGCATTTTACTCCCGCCATTGCCGTGAGAGGGCACTGAGGTCTCACATGCTCCATTGGAACTCTATTGAAGCCTGGCATTTCACTCCTTCTGACTGTGATAACATCAAATTGGCCCCTGGTTATTGGCCATGGACTATCACCTCCCTTTGATGTTTGATGTACTCGGTGAATGACCTTCGTGCCCTGCGAGACTCCCCCCTCTCGCAGGTCTGGCCCTCTTCGTTATCGAGGGCCTATCTTGATGACGGGCGTTGGAGCCCCGAGAGATGGCATGCGGCTAAGAAGAGTTTGAGGGGTTTTTTAAGTGGGTTTTTTAGTGAGTTTTTAACAAAAATTTTAAGGGGTTCGGGGGGGATTAGGGTGGGTTCTGGGGGAAATCCACCGGGTTCAAGACCAGCCTTAGCGAAGGGCTGCGACATTAGGGACGTAGAACCGGAGGTCGGGGAGGGGGTTGGAGTTCGATTTGAAGAGGGCTGTTCCATCAGCACAGTGAGTGGGAGGGGCAGATATGGCGGAAGCTGGGGACCACATCATGTGCGGGGAATGCGCACTCGCTATCTTAGAGCGCTTGCGCATTCCGGTCCCCAATGCTTTTCTTGTTCCCCAGGTTGTCCAGATTCTCAGGGCCAGAGCCTCCGGCTGATGTTGTGCAACGCCAGGTCCGTTGTTAATAAAGCCCCCCTCATTCACGATCTTATTCAGGAGGGGGAGGCGGACCTGGCGGGTATTACGGAGACCTGGTTGGGCCAGGAGGGGGGAGTCCCCCTCGTGGATATATGCCCACCAGGCTTCCGTGCATTTCATCAGCCGAGGGCTCAGGGCAGGGGCGGGGGGGTGGCGGTTATTATAAAGGAAGGTCTGGATCCAAGGGAGACCACTGTTCCACAGATAGCCGGATGTGAGTCCCTCTTTGTGAAGTGGGGTCGTGGAGTACAGATGGGCCTGTTGGTCACGTACCTGGCTCCCTGCCACGTGGCAACGGCCCTGCCCGAGCTCCTTAACGTTATAGCCGAGGTGGCGGTGGGCACCCCCAGAATTGCCATCATGGGGGATTTCAACCTGCCATCTATCGGTGAAACGTCTGAGGTGGCTCGAGAGTTCATGGCTTCCATGACGGCCATGGACCTTACTCAGTTAATTCATGACCCCACTCACACAGGAGGACACACTCTGGACCTAGTTTTTGTCTCTGGTCAGTGGTTGAGTGGCCTTGATATAGGGGATATAGCCATCGAACCCTTGTCATGGTCTGACCACTCGCTCCTTCGACTGGACTTTCTAACCGCTGCACCCTGCCGCAGGGAGGCGGGACCGACCAGGTGGTTCCGCCCCAGGCGCCTGATGGACCCTGATAGGTTCCAGATGGAGCTTGGGCCATTTCCTCAGATTCTGGCTCACGACTCGGCTGAAGACCTGGTGGCCGCCTGGGATAGTGCAGCTGCCGGGGCCTTGGACCGAGTCGTGCCTTTGCGGCCTCTGACCCGGCACCGAACTCACCTAGCTCCTTGGTTCTCCGAGGAGCTTAGGGAGATGAAGCGCCGGAAAAGACGCCTGGAGAGTAGTTGGAGGACCAGCCGCTCCGAACCTGACCGAACACTGGTGAGGTCTCATATTAAGACCTACCTAGTGGCGATAAAAGCGGCGAAAACTAGCTATTTTGCCGCTCTTATCGCGTCATCAGATAATCGCCCGGCCGCCCTGTTTAGGGTGACCCGCTCCCTCCTCCATCTGGAAGTGCGGGATGACCCCTTGCAGGGTCGAGCTGAGGATTTTGTGCAGTATCTGTATGACAAAATCGCTCAGATTCGGGAAGGGCTGGCCTCTGACTGGGTATGTCCAGACGGGATGACTGAGGCAGGTCTTGAGAGTGTTATCTGGGGGGAGTTTGATCCTGTGGCTCCCGAGGACATGGACAGGGTCCTGGGACGGCTGAACGCGACCACATGTTTATTGGACCCGTGTCCCTCCTGGTTGGTACTGGCTTCCCGGGAGGTGACACGAGGCTGGCTCCAGAAGATTGTTAACGCTTCTTTGAGTGAGGGGGTCCTGCCGGCCGCTTTGAAAGAAGCGGTGGTGAGGCCCCTCCTCAAGAAGCCTTCTCTGGATCCGGCTGTCTTGGCTAACTATCGTCCAGTCTCCAACCTTCGCTTCATTGCGAAGGTTGTTGAGAGTGTGGTGGCGCAACAGCTTCCCCGGTACCTGGATGAAGCTGTCTATCTAGACCCGCTCCAGTCCGGCTTCCGGCCTGGGCACAGCACGGAAACGGCATTGGTCGCATTGGTGGATGATCTCTGGAGGGCCCGGGATAGGGGTTGCTCCTCTATCCTGGTCCTGTTAGACCTCTCAGCGGCTTTTGATACCATCGACCATGGTATCATGTTGCACCGGTTGGCGGGGTTGGGGGTGGGAGGCACCGTTTTGCGGTGGTTCTCCTCCTACCTCTCTGACCGGTCGCAATCTGTGTTGACAGGGGGGCAGCGGTCGACCCCGAGGCACCTTGCTTGTGGGGTGCCACAAGGGTCGGTCCTCTCGCCCCTTCTGTTCAACATTTATGTAAAGCCGCTGGGTGAGATCATCCGTGGCTTCGGGGTGGAGTTCCATCAGTACGCTGATGACACCCAGCTGTACATCTCCACCCCAGGCCACCCCAATGATGCCCTTAAAGTGATGTCCCAGTGCCTGGAGGCCGTGCGGGCCTGGATGGGGAGAAACAGGCTCCAACTCAACCCCTCCAAGACCGAGTGGCTGTGGCTTCCGGCGTCCCGATATAGCCAGCTGACGCCATCGCTGGCTATTGGAGGCGAATCACTCGCCCCCACGGAGAGGGCTCGTAACTTGGGCGTCCTCCTGGACGCACGGCTGTCGTTAGAAGATCATTTGGCGGCCGTGGCCAGGGGGGCTTTTTATCAGGTTCGCCTGATACGCCAGTTGCGCCCCTTTCTAGATCGGGACTCCCTACGCACAGTCACTCAGGCACTCGTCACTTCCCGCCTGGACTACTGCAATGCTCTCTACATGGGGCTCCCCCTGGGGTGCACCCGGAGGCTCCAGCTGGTCCAGAATGCGGCCGCGCGGGGGATTTTGGGGGCGACGAGGCGCTCCCACGTGACACCTCTCCTGCGCGAGCTGCACTGGCTCCCGGTGGTCTTCCGGGTGCGCTTCAAGGTGTTGGTGACCACCTTTAAAGCGCTCCATGGCTTAGGGCCGGGGTACTTACGAGACCGCCTTCTGCCACCAATAGCCTCCCACCGGCCAGTACGCTCCCACAGAGTGGGCCTCCTCAGGGTGCCGTCCGCCAGACAATGTCGGCTGGCGACCCCCAGGGGGAGAGCCTTCTCTGTGGCGGCGCCCGCCCTCTGGAACAACCTCCCCCCAGAGCTACGTACAATAACAGACCTCCGGATTTTTCGTCGGGCCCTGAAAACCCATTTATTCCAACTAGCTGGGCTGGCTTGAGTCAAATTTTAAATGGATTTTAAATTGGAATGTTTTAATTACGGCCAAAATTATTTAATTATTTAAACAGTTTTTAGATTTTGTATGTTTGTATGTATGTCTTGTTTTTACTTTGGCTGTTCACCGCCCTGAGTCCTACATTGGAGAAGGGCGGTATAGAAATTTAAACAAATAAAAAATAAATAAATAAATTCAACTGGTGAAGATTCCTTTATTTTATTTATTTATTACAGAAATACAGAAACCTGTCACACGTTATATTTGATTCATTTCTCACAAGGTTTACTGATTGCCTAAAATTCCAATTAGTATAATTATTGGTCGGGTAGAAACTCTGTAGGCTCACAGTGCTATACATATTTCCCTGATGTGTAAACTTTATTTTATGTACTGTTTTTTAAAATGCTGTTCTATTCCAAAATGCTCAGTGTGACACACAGAGAAAAAATCCCCAGAGGATTAAAACGAACTCAACCATACTCAATGCATTATAACAGTTTGAACAACATGGGTAGATTCTATCCATAAACACCGCCCAAATACTCTCCCCCAGAGCCCTATTTTTACTTCATGTAAACTCATTAGGGAGGTCCTAGTTCGTATTAGGGACGCGGTGGCTCATTAGTTAAGACGTTGAGCTTGTCGATCAAAAGATCGGAAGTTCAGCGGTTCAAATCCCTATTGCCGCATAATGGGGTGAGCTCCCGTTACTTGTCCCAGCTTCTGCCAACCTAGCAGTTTGAAAGCAGGTAAAAAATGCAAGTAGAAAAATAGGGACCACCTGTGGTGGGAAGGAAACAGCGTTCCGTGCGCCTTTGGCATTGAGTCATGCCGGCCACATGACCACGGAGACACCTTCGACAGTGCTGGCTCTTCGGCTTTGAAATGGAGATGAGCACCGCCCCCTAGAGTCGGGAATGACTAGCACATATGTTCAAGGGGAACCTTTACCTTTTCCTATGTAAAACCAGGTCTTTCCAAAATAAGCAAGCAAGCAAGCAACAAAATCAACATCATTTATACGCGAAAAATAGACAGGTATGTTGTAGCAGCCTGCATTGTATTAAAGCCTTCCCAGCGGGCTTGCAAAAGGAATAAATAAACACCTACACTATAATCTTGCAGATGTTCACCAAAATAGCTACGGTGGTTAATCAGATCATCCAAGAAAATGTGCCTGTATACATAACCTGGCCACCAAGTTATGTAATGCTCCTGCTAATGAATCGTTTGCCGCGGTGTGTGACAAATCATATCATTTTGCCCCCCCCCCCAAAAAAACCTTGCTGTATAGATTCTCTATAGCAGAGTTCCCCAATCTTTCCGGCTTTGTGGACAAGTGGGGGGCAGGTGAGAGGGGATAGTTCTGCGTGAATGACCAACAAACGCGCGTGCAGCTCCATTGTACAAGTGGCAGGCACATGCGTCTGATGCTTGTGCAATTGGAGCTATTGTGGCCTCTCAGCCGCTGGCCCCTCCAGCAGCCGAGTCAGAGGAGGAGGAGGCATGGGAGTCAGAGTCAGCATCAAGGCAACCTGAGAGCTCCGAGGGGGAAGAGGAAATGGAGCTGGCAGAGAGAGGCAGAGGCGGAGCCTGGGCCATCTGTCAGCCCTCAGATGGAGAATCAACAGCCGCCAGGTCTGGAGGTGGCTGATGAGGAAGAGGAGGAACAGCTGGGTCCAGTGCCTGATGCGTGGATTTGCAGAAGGCAGAGGAGAGGAGAGCAGTGGAAATCTATGGGCTGATCCTTGGGAAGCAAGAGCCACCACTGCTAGCGATACCCCACCGTAGCTCTGGGGATAAAAGGCAGGGGGTAGATATGAATAGGTGTGGCTGGATGAACTTGCTAGCCTGCGGTGAGAGAGAAACTTTTTGCTGGGGCTGCTGATGCTCCTAATAAAGGAATCTTTGAGCTAAATTCAGAGGGTTTGATGTGTTTGGGGAGCTGTGTGTGCACACACACAAGTGTGTGTGCATGTGCTTGTGTAAGCGGGGGTGCCTATGTGCATTCACCCGCCAGTTCCACAGCTTGGTTCTGAATGGCTCATGGCCCAAGTGTGGGCTGGAGCCCAGGGGATTGAGGACCCATAAGGGCTGGAGCCAGTGATGGGATTCAAATAATTTAACAACCGGTTCTCTGCCCTAATGACCAGCTGGATAGGCGTGGCTTGGTGGTCATGTGATTGTGTGAGCATGGCCAACTCAACGTTACTCACGTCAATGGGCGCTTCGCCTTAGCTGTTACAATGTAATAAGGGTTAACCAGAGAGGCGGTTTCTGTAAGCAGGGCAATAAAGATTAGGCTAGAAACAACACCAGAATGTTTCCTTCCTGCCTTCCTTACAAGATTAGTCCTGTAAAGTGGAAAAAAACAAAATAAGATTTCTTCCAACTACCAGTTCTCCGAACTGCTTAGAAAGTTAACAACCGGTTCTCCCGAATAGGTGCGAACTGGCTGAATCCCACCACTGGCTGGAGCAATTAGCTGTCTGTAGAATTCTCATAAATTGAATTTAGAAAAATTCCTTGCTACCCCTGGGGGAGATGAAAAAAGGCAAAATGGCAGCCATGAATGTGTCTTCAAAGCCCCGCCCCTTTTTGTATGCATCATGACACACCTACAAAGGGGCGGGGCTTCGATCACTCGTTTGTAACTGCCATCTCGATTTTTTTTTTCACTTCCCCTGTTCCCATCCCTGAATTTCTGCATCCTAAAAAAAATATTTCTCCAATTCCTTTAGCTTTGTGGCTTTCTTCTGATCTTTATCCCGTTGGAACTCATATCAACGTACCAATTCGGTGACTGCATTGATATATTTCAAAGGTGGCCAGTTTTCAGGCGTGCATTGACTGAAGAATATAAGGTACAAGGAACTGCACGATTTGTTCATGCTTATGCATTTTAATGCAATGTCCTGCCAGTTATTGCCCCCCCCCGAAACATAATCTATTTACCATGCAAGTAAATTTGCAGTGCAAGGAATTAGTTCAGCTTTGACAAGAAATAAACAAAGTATGTGGAACATAGAATTTATACTAGCAAATTACTAATGGATTTTTTTAAAAAATGGCCATTTGGCATAGATAGTAATATTTCGTTTATCTTTTTAAAGAAAGCATTAAGATCAATCAAATCTTTGGACAAGTTTAGTGAAGAAGAAAATATAGATATTTAGAAAAAGTGACATGATATACATGTCATTATTGGTGCAAAAATATTCCTTCATAAATCAGGATCATGCGACTAAAAAAATTAAAATGCAACATTTTTTTTAAAAAAAAATGAATCATGGTATTAGTGGTTTCAAATTGATCCTCCACTCTTCTTTTTAAAAATTTGGTCTTATCATTTCTAGAACAGAAAAATGACTTTTACAGGATAAGAAATTTTATTCTGATTGTTTGGCTAGCCCAAAACCATAAGCACATAGAATATCTGGACTATAGAACTGAAATCAGTGGTGGGATTTAGCCGGTTCGCACTGGTTCACTAGAACCAGTAGCTACATTATTTGAATCCCACCATTTACTGAAATCAGTACTTTCAACCTTGGCAATTTTAAGATCCGTAAACTTCAACTCAATGGATTGACCAATGTGTGGAACAGAAAAGTTGGAATACATTTGGAACCCTGCATCCAGTTTTGGTCGCCACAATGTAAAAAAGATATTTAGACTCTAGAAAGAGTGCAGAGAAGAGCAAGAAAGATGATTAAGGGACCGGAAGCTTAACATATAAAGAACGGTTTTTGGAATTGGGTATGTCTAGTTTAATGAAAAGAAGGACTAGGGATGATACGATAGCAGTGTTGCAATATCTAAGGGGCTGCCACAAAGAAGAGGGGGCCAACTAGGGGTGAAATCCAGCAGGTTCTGACAGGTTCTGGAGAACCAGTAGCGGAAATTTTGAGCAGTTCAGAGAACCAGTAGCGGAAAATTTGAGTTGTTCGGAGAACCAGCAAATACCACCTCTGGCTGGCCCCAGAGTGGGGTGGGAATGGACATTTTGCAATATCCTTTACCCCAGGAGTGGGGGGGGGAATGGAGATTTTGCAGTATCCTTCTCTTGCCACGCCCACCAAGCAACGCCCACAGAACCGATAGTAAAAAGATTTGGATTTCAACACTAGGGTCAAGGACAGTGATGGCTAACCTTTTTGCCGTCACGTGCCAAAAGCGGGGGGAGTGCGGGGTGGTCGCCCATGTGCGTGCTCACACCCCACCTCCCCTCCCCTTTTAACACGCGATGGCACGGTGGGCCCAGTAGGCCCGTTTTTCACCCTCCCCAGGCTCCAGAGGCTTTCTAGGAGCCTGGGGAGGGCGAAAACGGCCTTCTCCTCTCACCTCAGAGGCCCTCCGGAGGTGGGAAACAGCCCATTTCCCAACTTCCGGTAGGACCGGAAGGCCCAAAAATCTGCTGGCCAGTGCACGCAAGCGCGCTGGAGCTGAGCTACGGCAATGCTCGTGTGCCCACTAATTTGGCTCCGTGTGCCACCTGTGGCACCCATCCCATAGGTTCGCCATCACGGGTATAGGAACTCTTGCTTGAGCAGGGGGCTGGACTAGAAGACCTCCAAGGACCCTTCCAGCTCTATTCTGATTCTGCTACTGATTTCTCTCAATAAAGGTATGCAACTGGCGTGCCTTTATCTATAACAGGATATTTTCTGGGTTCTCTAGCTTATAAACTTTACGTCCCCTGGAGGTATCTCATCCTAGTATTAAATGGGCTCAACCCTGCTTAGCTTCTGAGCCTGGACAAGAAGCTGCCCCTGCAGAGAGATTAATAGTTACTGGGGTGGAAGCTTATTAAAGAGAGATCCATCCTAGAAATATGGAGAAAATTTCCTGATGGTAAGTGTTAAAGATATTGTTGTTGTGTTACCAACCAGCAGAGTGTAGAGCACAGAGAAACGTTGCTGAGAGCAATGAATAAGAGATGTGCAAACTGGTTTATAGAAAGTTTACTTTATAGTGAAAAAACAATCTCATAGTCTTTAAATCAATCCAAGTCTTTGCCAGTTAAATCAGTCCAGTGATACAAAAACTCTTCTTACCACACAAACAGTAGTTGGTTAGAATAACAAACTCACCCTGGTTCACAAACCACAATGGTAGCAGATCCATCCAACGATGATAGCACAATGGTAGCAACTCCACACACTATGTTAGCTTATCATCAACTGAATACTTTACAGTACTTTTTTTAAATACGTTTACAACTAGTGATTATCTAATTACAGCATGACTCAGCATTACAATGAATCAGCAGTAAAACTTTAAAGTCACACAATACGTATTCATGTTAAAGTCACAGAACACATATATTGCCTGGACAACTTGTTAGGCTCAAACCATATCCTAACAGTAAGAACAATTAATTGTCAGAATAGCTTGAGATATAAGGCCCCCTGCTTGAGCCCTATGATTCTGTGTTCCATGCTTTTCAATAATAAAATCTTCCCTCTACTCCCCCACCAAATATTGGACCAGAAATACTAGACTTATAAGTTTTGGTCTGACAAAATATCCCAATAAGTTTCAAGAAACCTTCAGTAAACTATTTTCTTGGTTTATACAAACCACTATTTCTCTAGAGATACTTGGGACAATAAGGAAACCTGGAGAGTCCTGAGGCTGGATTGGGCCAATGGCTAACGAGATATGGAAATGCAATCTTTTATACCCTCTTCTGATCATATTTCAAATAGGTAACTTAGGAAGGGGATGTTAAAACTGACACATAAGCATTCAGATGGATACACAAGGGATCCCCTTGTCCATTCTTGCTTTAAAGTTTTCTGTACTGGCCATCATTATGTCTAACCAGAACGAAGGTCTTAATTGTATCTAGGTTTCAATCTGAGTCTCTAGGAGAGACAATGACTATCTCAGTCTCTTCACCTTCTCCCAAATTTCTGGCTTTTTTGTTTTTTAAATGGTCTCTAGGACTTCACAGACAAGTCAACTTCCACTGCTACCTTGCCATGACTTCATTGTTGGTCCTTCAACAATTTGCTTCCAATCATCATGATTATGATCATCATCATCATGATTGGAAGCAAATTATTGAAGGATCAACGATGAAGTCATGGCAAGGTAGCAGTGGAAGTTGACTTGTCTGTGAAGTCCTAGAGACCATTTTGATGATGATGATGATGATGATGATGATCATCATCATCATCTAGTGAGTGATGCTCATTATCCTTGATGTTCTCTGAGCTTGGTTGTTTTCTTGCAGATGTTTCGTTATCCAAACTAGATAGCATCAACATTGCTGGTAAGGAGTGGGGTTTATATTCTAATGTCTTTCCCTGTCAATGTTGGTGGAGATGGTCTTAGAGTTTGTTTGTTTGTTTGTTTGGCTTGTTTACTGTTGGTTTATTTGGCAGTTCCTTGATTGGGGTATTGTTTACTTCTTGATTGTTGGTCTGATGTTAATTTTGGAATTAATCTCTGCTCATCTGGGTAATGATTGCGGATGGAGAAGTGTCTGGGTCTTTTTGGCTTGTTAATTGTCTCTTTGGCACGGTATATACATGATATTTATGTTTATGTGGGATAGTCCATGGCCTTCCTACATAGGAAAGTCCATGACCAGATCCCTGAAACTATCACATTGAAACAAACAGGACTTTTGGACAGACTGAAAGATGTCCGGTTGTTTCCAGCCTGGCAATGACCCAACCTCCAAACAAATTTGGTTCCTGGCTCTGATGCATTTTGTTTCCTCTTTTCCAAGGAGCTTTGATGGAGGAATTAAATTATGGGACTTTGCCTACCTTTATTGAGTCACACAATAAAAACAATGAATGAGAGTCTATTAAAATGACACTGCTCAGATTAGTTAGCAACAATAGACAGGAGTTCTGTTGTCGGTAGGTGTTTTCCAGATTCAATGGGTTTTCGGTAGCAAATGCCAGTTCATCATCTCTAAGCACCTGGCTCCCTTCCCAGCCAGGAAAGCCTACAGAAATGGCCCGAGCTGAGCCAACAGTTGTCTTATTGCAGAGTAACAGGCTGAGGAGATGTATACAGCACGCAATTTAGTGACACTAGTCATTCTCCAATGCCATCATTCTCATGACAAGCGCCTCATAAAAAGTGATGATGACTGTTCATTGCCTCTTTTCTACTGATGCAACAAAACAGACTCCAGCCAGGAGCCAGTTTGTCATCTGCCTGCTTGACAGAAGCTTCCAGAAGAACTGATTCCAGGGAATCGGCAGAAAGTTACAAACCTAGGCCGTCCGGCCAAAGGAATCAAGGGAAAAAAATCGGATCACAGGCCTGCCTCAATGTCCCAAAGGTGTTTTTTTTTTCAGAAGGCAACTGGATTTTCTTGTTTTTTCTTTGCAGATGTTTCGTTTCTCATCCAAGAAGCTTCTTCAGCTCTGACAGGATGGTGAGGAATGGAAGGATTTATATTTCTTCAGACAGCTGGTCATTGGCATCCTTTTAGAAGGTCGTTGAAGCACTGGAGACTTATCTGTGTCCTCAGGGTCACCTGAGTGGTGCTCCTGGTTCATGTAGTCTGCAATTTTTCCTTTGGAAATCCATTCCTACTCCTACACCATTCGAAGGCTGTTCATCCCAAATAGTATAACTAAAAGTCTGTGGAGATCCTCAGCCATCCAGGTCATGGTTGTCTCAAAGGTGCTTTTTCTGGAGGACACTGGACTTTTTTCTTTTTTTCTTTTTGAAGATGTTTCATTTCTCCTCCAAGAAGCTTCTTCAGCTCTGACAGGATGATGGGGGAATGGAAGGATTTATATTTCTTCAGACAGCTGGTCATTTGCATCTTTTTAGAAGGTCGTTGAAGCACTTGGAGGTTTATCTGTGTCCTCAGGGTCACCTGAGTGGTGCTCCTGGTTCATGTAGTCTTCAATTTTTTTCTCTGGAGATCCATTCCTACTCCTACACTCCATTCAAAGGGTGTTCATCCCAGATTGTATAGCTAAAAGTCTATAGCAGTGATGGCTAACCTTTTTGCCATTGCATGCCAAAAGAGCGGGGAGTGTGTGTGTGGGGGGGGTTCGCTCGCGTGCTTGCCCACACCCATAATTATATATTCCCCACCCTCCGCACATACATGTGCAATCCCCCCCATGCTCTCCCCATTTTTGGCATGCGATGGCAAGGTAGGCCCATTTTTCACTCTCCCCAGGCTCCAGAACCTTTCTAGGAGACTGGGAAGGGCGAAAATGGCCTTCCTCACTCCCCCGGAGGCCTTCCGGAGGCTGGGAACAGCCTGTTTCCTGACTTCCAGTGTGCCCAAAAGGCCAGAAAATCAGCTGGCCGGCACACGCATGCACGCCGGAGCTGAGCTCACGTGCCCACCGATATGGCTCCATGTGCCCCCTGTGGCACGTGTTTCATAGGTTCACCATCACGGGTCTATAGAGATTCTCAGTCATCCAGGTCATAGTTGTCCCAAAGGTGCTTTTTCAGGAGGCAATGCGAATTCCTGCCCAGCCCAGCTGTGACTCGAAAATGAATGCCGTTCTACTAAGATCCTTTCCGGATCTACTTAGTCTTCTAGCTGACTCTGCAATTTAAAAATACAAAAAAAAGAGAGGAGGGGGAGAGAGAGAGAGAGAGAGAGAGAGAGAGAGAGAGAGGAGGAATTCATGGCTCTCTCCCAGGAATGCAAGTTCAGCAAACTAGATGGGTTGTTTTTTTTTGACAGCACAGATTGTTCTTCCTTTAATATTGCATTAGCCCAACAATTCACGGAGCTGACCATGGTGCTGACGTTGACACCTCGGGCGGGAAACTGTTTTCCTCTTCGACAAAGGGCTCTGTAATCAACGCCTTCGCTTAATCCACGAGCAACAATTGCATTCCTCCAATACACAGCGGAGAACGTGAAAACAGATGATCATATATCCTCTAGCAACGGGCCGTCCTGCGGTAAATTAAGCGGTAGGCCCATTACTGGCGACATCAATGGGGAAGCTGTGTGCATATGCCACAGGTCCTTTTCAATGCTCTTTTACATTTTATTGCTCGGATCGTCAGAAATGGCTTTTCTCTCAAGCATGATTTGCTTTCGTTCCTTTTTCTCCCCCCTTTCCTTTTGTTCCTTTAATCACTCTCTAGAAGCAAAAGCTAGCAACGCTTCCAAAACAGCTTGTCAGGCAAGATCAAGACAGAACCAGAGGTAAGACACATCTGCAAGATGCTCATCCCAGAGTTTTCTTAAAATCTTTGACAGCAGAGTCTGCATTCAGGAGGAACTTTTTTCAGTTACCTCTTGTGTAACTAATAGAAGAGAATATTTGTAGCTCAGGGTTGAACCGTGAGGTCCCTGGTGCTCTCTGAGTATGGATGTTTTCTTGCAGATGTTCCATTATCCAACTAGGTAACATCATCAGTGCTAGCTTGTCTGTGTGGCTTGTATAACTAATAGAAAAGCATATTTGTAGCTCAGGGTTGAACTGTGGGGTCCTTGGTGCTCTCAGAGTTTGGCTGTTTCCTTGCAGATGTTTCATTACCCAACTAGCAACAGCATTTAGACTTAAATACCACTTCACAATACTTTACAGCCCTAAGCGCAGGGGTGAAATGCTCCCAGTTTGGACTGGCTCGGGCGAGTAGGTAGCGATGATGGCCGGTGGTTTGGAGAACCAGTAGCAATGGCAGCTGGAGGCTCCGCCCACCGGCCCCATTCCCCAGACTCGGGGAATGCACCATTCCCGGACACCTACTGCTCACCTTTCTCCCCCGGCTGGCTGTCAGGGAAGGCAAGCGCCCGAAAGGTAGCGGAGTCGCTCACTCTCCTTCTTGAATGAGCCGCTCTGGTCCACGCGCCGGCTGCGCAAGTGCACATCCAACCTGCCGCTGAATTAAATAAACTGTGCGCTCAAGCTGACTTTGCAAAGGGGAGTGTCAACTCGCAAAGCATCCCTGGCCTGCTCTCGAGTTGCCATAGGAAAGGGGGGGATGGGAAATTGATGGAACGGCACGGCAGCCAAAGACAGATGCACATTCCAGACTTATCTCTCTCAAGGCTGTATCCCAGGGTTACTTACAGCGGCCGAAGGGGAGTGATCTCTACAACCCATGAAATTGCTCCATTGGCAAATGTGATTGATGGCACACCTTGGGGGGAGGGGGGAAACAGGGTCATGTTTGGGGCTGTAAATTATGTGGGGTCAGAGCTGTCTTCACTTGGGAATGTGCCGACATGAAGCTCCTAATAAATAACTGGATTTCTTTTGAAGCTTGGCTCGAGTCTCATGATTTAATTAGGGCATCAGTTGGAACCCTGACAGGGGGCTTGCCACAATTTGGGAGCGTTGCCCTTTCGTGGAGGTCTTGATGTCCAGGAACCTGAAGTGTCCTCAAAATATCTCCTCTCCTGGAGATATTTACAGCTGAGAATGGTCATCGTCAGGTGAACTTTCCTTGAGCTTCAGCCTAAGTTCTCAAATTTCAAAATTTATCAAGGATCAATGTCTTGAATTGAAATCCCACCTTACCAAATTGAATAACCAGCTGATTCTTGTTCTGGAGAGACGTGATAATCGTTTTATTCAAATGGGGAGGGGGGGGGGAAGGAAAACTTTACTATCTTCTTTGTGCTGTATTTAGAGAGCAGGATGTAATCTTGCCCTATTGGTTCAACGAAGAGACTTCTGCCAAAGACAATCTCTTCTCTTTCCTAAAAATGATATGACATGGATTACTTAGCTTGAATGCTAAAAGGCTGCCTTGTTCACTGTTGTATACGTTGGCAGGATTTTCTTCCCCCCCCCAGTCTTTCTTCTTCAGATGATCAACCCTGAACAATTTGGCAGTAGAACAGAATTTGGAAGCAGAACGAGAAGGAGAAAGAGGAAGGGCAAAAGTCAACCAGGGAATACAACTTTACTTTTTTGCTATGCCTGCAACTTAATTGTTCCTGCTCTCCTAGGCCCCTGCCTTGGTATTTCAGTTCTGCTGCGGTGGACTATGCATTATTCAGTTTCTCTTCCAGCCTCATTATCAGGTTGCACTAGTCTTACCCTGCACGGAATTCAAAATAACATTTATCCCGTTTGGCAAGGATAAAAAAAACCAAGGAAAAGGATTGTACAGGTGCTTATGCCCATAGCTGCAAGGGTAACATAATGTGTCTTGATTGGTTGTAAACACTTTTCTTCATCATGATGGGATGTCCAATTAGGAATATTGCTTAAAACAATCTCCTGCCTTTCCATTAGTTATTCTCCCTTTTCCTCCTCCTCCTCCTCCTCCTCCTCCTCCTCCTCCTCCTCCTCCTCCTCCTCCTCCTCCTCCTCCTCCTCCTCTTCTCTTTCACCCATTCTCTCTCACACATTTTCTTTTTGTCTCTTTCTCTCTTTGTTTGCCTCTTTCTTTCTTTCTTTTTCTCTCTCTCTGACTCTTTCTGTCAGGGTTCCAATCAATGCCCTAATTAAAACATGAAGCTCAAGCCCTTCTTTCTTTCTTTCTTTCTTTCTTTCTTTCTTTCTTTCTTTCTTTCTTTCTTTCTTTCTTTCTTTCTTTCTTTCTTTCTTTCTTTCTTCCTTCCTTCCTCCCTTCCTTTCCTTCCTTCCTTCCTTCCTTCCTTCCTTCCTTCCTTCCTTCCTTCCTTCCTTTGCCTTCCCTTCCCTTCCCTTCCCTTCCCTTCCCTTTCCTTTCCTTTCCTTTCTACCTTTCTCTTTCTCTTTCTTTCTCTCTTCTTCTCTCTCTCTCTCACTCATTCTTACTCTGTCTCATTTTCTTTCTTTTTCTCTTCCTTTGCTCTCTTTCTCTCTTTGCCTCTTTCTCTCTTTCCTTTTCTTCCTTTTTTTCTTTTTCTCTCTTTGTCTATTTCTTTCTGTATGGAATGGAAATATTAGGCCTCTGAGGATTTAGCTACATCGTTATCGGCATAATGTCCCTTATTTGTTACACCATCCGGAGATCTGCCATCGTCCTGGTTGATCTGATCTGTAGATTTAACGCTATGTGTTTGAGAATAAGACTTCCCTTCATTCCAGTAGAGAAAGCTAACAAATAATTTAGGGTTCTGATTAATCAATTGCATCCCTATCCCTGTTGTTGCTAAGGGTATGGGTAGCAAGTTACTAAAGGTACGGACCCTCTTGAAGTAACAGTAGAAAAATTGTTTGCCATTGTCTTCTCCTAGAAAGTTTAAGACTTCCTAGGCTATTCCCCAGCCCAGGGAGTTTCTAGAATTCTACCCCCCAAGCACCAAGAATTGATTTATTTATAACAAAGAGAATTTAACCCTATAGAAACCAATTAAACAAATACATACATTCATACAGTCAGCCTTATGTAGCTTCTGAACCCAAACAGTGTCGGTCAGATGCTGCTATCAGATGAGATGCCAAATGTATGGTAGTCCTCAATTTACAGCTACAACTGAGCCAGGGATGAGTTCTACTTTCCTTTACTACCGGTTTGCAACGGGAATGCGCGACCGCGCTTCTGTGCATGTGCAGAAGCTTCTGCACATGCACAGATAATCAATTATGACGTCTGGGCAGGTGGGCGGAGCCTCCTGACACTTTTACTACTGGTTCTAAAGAACCGGATGGAACCAGGAGCAACCCACCACTGAACTGAGCCCAACATTTCTGTTGCTAAGCAAGACATTAGTTAAGTGAGTTTTGTCCTATTTTACCACCTTTCTTGCCACCGTTGTTAAGTGAATCACTGCAGCTGTGAAGTTAGTCACACGGTTGTTAAGCGAATCTGGCTTCCCCCTGGACTTTGCTTGCCAGAAGGTGGCAAAAGAGGGAATCATATGACCTCGGGACCGTCATAAATAGGAGTCAGTTGCCAAGCTTCTGAATTTTGATCACATGATCACGGGAATGCTGCAATGGTTGTTAAGCATGAAAAATGGTTGTAAGTCACTTTTCTCAGTGCCTTTGCACCTTTGAATGGTCACTCAATGAACTACCAAGGAGCCTTGGTAGTACAGTGGTCTAAAGCACCCTATTATTAAGATCAGCTGCCTGCAATTACTGCAGGTTCGAATCTCGCCAGGCTCAAGGTTGACTCAGCCTTCCATCCTTTCTAAGGTAGGTAAATTGAGGACCCAGTTTGTGGGGGCAATAAGATGACTTTGTATAAATATACAAAAGGATGAAGGCTATTGCTTAGCACATTGTAAGCCGCCCTAAGTCTCCGGAGAAGGGCGGCATATAAATCAAATTAAAAAAAACTAAAAAAAAAACCTGTTGAGTTCAGTTGAGTTGAGGACTACCTGTGGACCAGGGGTGTCAAACTCGATTTCATTGAGGGCCGCATCAGGAATGTGTTTGACCTCTGGGGACTGGAGTGGGCATGGCCAGGGTTGACGTGGCCAGCTTGATGTCACTTGGGGTGTCTGTGGTGGCCAGAGAAAACGGGCTCCCGAGTTCCATTTTCAGCTGCGATGGCCTCAGCCCTCCTGAGCTCCGTTTTCATTGGCAGAAGCACCATGGACCAATCCTTCACTGTTTTCAGGGTGGCTCCGTGGGCCAGGGGTGAAATCCAGCAGGTTCTGACAGGTTCTGGAGAACCAGTAGTGGAAATTTTGAGTAGTTCGGAGAACTGGCAAATACCACCTCTGGCTGGCCCCAGAGTTGGGTGGGAATGGAGATTTTGCGGTATCCTTCCCCCCAGGAGTGGGGTGGGAATGGAGATTTTGCAGTATCCTTCCCCCAGGAGCGGGGTGGGAATGGAGATTTTGCAGTATCCTTCCCCCCAGGAGCGGGGTGGGAATGGAGATTTTGCAGTATCCTTCCCCCAGGAGCGGGATGGGAATGGAGATTTTGCAGTATCCTTCCCCCAGGAGCGGGATGGGAATGGAGATTTTGCAGTATCCTTCCCCCAGGAGTGGGGTGGGAATGGAGATTTTGCAGTATCCTTCCCCTGCCACGCCCACAAAGCCATGCCCACCAAGCCACACTATGCCCACCAAGCCACGCCCACAGAACCAGTAGTAAAAAAAATTGAATTTCACCACTGCCGTGGTGATCTGGCTCTTGGGCCTTGAGTTCAACACCCCTGTTGAAGACTATATTGAATTGGGATTGTGAGCTTTGTGATTCACTGCATTGATTAAATTCAGCTATTGTCTTAGTATGCAGTGGATGATTACAAGTTGGTCTATTTGGGGGAAACATAGCTTGCGATGCGAACCAAGGAACTGTGTTTTGCAACAAAGCACCTTATGAATCCACTCTCCTAGCCCGCTGCTCTCAAGGGAGCTCATTTTGTCAGCCAATCCTCCATCCATCTGAACCTCCATCTTATCAAAAGACTAGCGTGAAAAATTGCTGATGCATTTGGAAGAAATCCAAGCGCGGAGAAAGGTGGAATGAAATGGAACCAGGGCTAAAAGGGGTGAAGACTTGTAGTAAGGAAAAAAAGAAAAGCCAGATGCAAGCAATTTTCACCAGGAATATACAACACGGTATATTGGGGACTCCTGCTCTAAAGTATAATCAGATCAAAGATCACTTTTTCTGGTGTCGCTTATAATAATAATAACTTTATTGTCATTGTACGTGTATACACAGTATGCCCATACAACGAAATTCACTTAACACCCAAAAACCAGGTCCAACACACATAACAATCCCAAAACACACTCCCACCCACCACAATTCCCCACCCCTAAGCCACCCAAACATCCACACAACAGACTAAGTAATGCTGTCCAACAGTTCACTGACGGTGGCCCTTTAGTTCATGGTTGAGTGCAATTATAGTTCTGGGATAAAAAATTATTCAGAAAACATGTGGTCCGAGTTTTAATTGTTCTGTATCTTTTGCCAGAAGGCAACAGTCCAAAAAGATTGTAAGCAGGATGGGAAGAGTCTCTGAGAATGTTATGCAACTTCCTCAAACAGTGAGATGCGAAGATGTCGTCCAGGGCTGGTAGCTGGAGTCCGATGATATTCTGGGCAGTTTTAATGATTCTCTGTAGAGCTTTTTTGTCCTCTACAGAGCTGCTCCCATACCATGCAAGAATGCCGTATGTCAGGACACTCTCAATGGTGCTGCGATAGTAGGACAGAAGTAGATGCTGAGCTAGATTTATCTTCCTGAGCATTCTCAAGAAGTACAGCCTGTTCTGTGCCTTCTTGACAAGTCTCTGTGCACTCAAACTGAGAAGAAACTTTTCTGCAGTTCTACTTGGAGATCCTTAGCCTTTAACTGAAGTTTGGCCATGATCATTTGTTCTGAATATATAAAACTAAATTTAGCTGAGTTAGGCCATTGGTTTACCTTAACTGTGGAGCAGTTGCAAAGCTTCAGGCAACTGTTTTCAATTATTTGCTGATCCTTTTAATGTAAAATGGGCTGGGCTGGGCACCGCTGTTCACATTTAATGTGCATAAGCATGGAGATGCAGGCTATTAAGAATTGCCCTTCTTTTCGTATTAAGGATCCCATGTTGACAGGAAAAGGAATAGCAGTTTCCAAGCGCCAATGCTACCACCATCCAATCTGCAAGCCCTTCTACCTATCTAGCCTCTTACCATTGTTTTTTAACGATGGCTTTGCTAAATTGGATTTCAACTTCTTCCCTTCTGTGAGTCATCCCGAATAACTAAGAAGAGAAGTCATATTGTCCTGTTACATGACTGATTTCAATCAGTGATTAATTAAGATAGGAGGTTGGGAAGAATGAAGGTGGGGAGTAGGAGTTACTTTGCATTGTGCTTCTGTCAAAGACAAGGATGAACCAGAATCGAAAACATGCATAGAGGAAAATGAAATTATTTCCTAACTTTTGATGAACTACTAAACGGGACAATCGTGAAGTTCTAAACTTATCAAATAGCCTTCTTAGCCAAGTTGTACAGGGGTGACAATAGAAGAAAATATTTGGAATTCAGGGGTGAACTGTGGGGTCCTTGGTGCTGCTGTTAACTTGCAAAGCTTTCAAGTTGACATGAGCAGGAGGGAGGGAGAACTGATGGAGCTGATTGTGTCAGCACTTCAAGCTGCATTTACTCTAGTGCTGACATAAGAAGGAGAAGCGGAGGCATCTGGAAAGGGACATTTGACTTTTCACCTACTTATTTCCCCTGGAGATAATATCCCCTAGGAGATGGGATGGGAGGGGGGAAATTCCTTTGAGCTGGAGCAGTAGATTAGGGGTAGAGTGACTTGGAAGATGGCCAATGAGTGCAGGGGAGTGGGGAACGGAAAGGGAGGGTTTTGGGTCTGGAAGTCAGTGTTGGCTGCGATGGAGTCAGACTTAGAATGTCGTGCTTAATAAATGGGAGTTTTCTTCAAAGACTTTGTTTGAAATGCAATTTATTTGAGATGACCTCGAAACCTGACAGATTGATTTCCCTAACTGAAACTACATTCCACAGATGCCTTTCCACCTCAATCAGTAGGAGAGCTTTGAGTTTCACAGCCAGCCAAAGTGGTTAATTGGAGAATGTGATTTATGACATGGCCAGGGAGGAGGGGAGAGACAGGGTCATAGGGAAATGTTAATCTACGTGGAATTAGTTCTAACTGCATCCGAATATTGCCGAAATGGTGCTCCTAATAAATGACAGTATTTCTTTTGAAATTTGGCTCGTGGTTCATGAATTAACTAGGGCATCTTTTGGAAACTTCACAGCTATTTGAGCTTGGTTGTTTTCTTGAAAATATTTTATTACTCAATTAAGTAACCTCATGAGTACCAGAAGAGAGTGGAGTTTGCTCTTTGTTTATATACAAGTGGCTTGCCCTGTCAATGTTGGGGAGAGTGTTCTTGATGGCTTCTGGATTAGGTAGGCTGTTGTTCACTGGGTTGTAGTTTCTTGATTGGAATATGTAAGTCCAAAACCAGTAGACAATTCCCGGAAGCCTGACACTCAGACAAATCAGCCATCAACAGGCACACAGAGACAAATAACGTCTACATATCATTCAAGAGATTATCAAAAAGTAAAAGACCATAACACCTCCTAGTCATCAGTCAACACCTCCCCCCAAAAAGCCCCCTCCCCCCGAGATTAACACCAAGCAGTAAATAATATCCCAATAAGGGCACTGATGGTTTTACTTAGTGGAGTAATGAAACATCTGCAAGAAAACAACCAAGCACAACGGGTACCAAGGACCTCACTGTGTGGGGTGTCTAGACTAGAGCTGTCAAACTCGATTTAATTGAGGGCCGCATCGGTTGTGTTTGACCTGGGTGGATATGGCCAGATAGGTGTGGCCATGGTGGGCATGGCCAGCTCGACATCACTCGTGTCAGGGGCACCTGTAGTGGTGCAGGCGGGGCTGGGGAGAATTCACTTTTGCTAGTAGTTTGTTTTGCTCGCATAGTTTGTTTTGCTAGTGAAAACGGCGCCGAGGGGGCCCCCGGGCTCCTTTTTTGGCTGTGACAGCCTGTTGCAGCACTCTGCCAGCAAAAAAGGCCACCATATGCAGCCCTCCCAAGCTCCATTTTCACCGGCAGAGGCACCGCGGGCTGGTCCTTCACTGTTTCCAGGGCGGCCCAGCAAGCCAGATCTAAGCACCCCGTGGGCCGGATCCAGCCCACCCGCCTTGAGTTTGACACCGCTGGTATAGACTATTGTTTCCAACTCTGGCAACTTGCAAACCTGCAGACCTCAATTCAGAATTCAAGCTAGCATCCTTAACAACAGTCACGCCAATTTAACCCGCCTCCTGGACTCTGAGCCCTGACAAGAGTCCACACAACTGGTCTTAGCAGGATGGCATTGCCTTGCCTATTATTTCCTTTTGTTTGCATTAATTATAGTCACAGGCATAAGATAGCAGTACAGACTCTCATCAGATCTATTCATAACCAGCCTGAACACAATGGCTAATGGCCTTCTGAAATGAAAAGGTCGCTTGACAAAATGCTGCTACGTTGTGAAATAATTAGACAACAAAACTATAAAGTAATATTCCTAATGCTCTTGTAAACTACCCAGGGAAGAGTGGAGCTAATGGCTTCTCATGAAATACAAATCTTAAATGCCGTATATCAGCCTTCAGCATGGAGGCTTTAATTCATAACAATTAGCAACCTCTATTCCAGGGGTCTCCAACCTTGGCAACTTTAAGACTTGTGGACTTCAACTCCCAGAGTTCCTCAGCCAGCTTTGCTTGTGGACTTCAACTCCCAGAGTTCCTCAGCCAGAGCTTTGCTGGCTGAGGAATTCTGGGAGTTGAAGTCCACAAGTCTTAAAGTTGCCAAGGTTGGGGACCCCTGCTCTATTCAATCCCAGCTAACGAATAACAAGATAACAAGAGTTGGAAGGGATCTTGGAGGTCTTCTACTCCAACCCCCTGCTCAAGCATTATATGCCATTCCAGACAAGTGGCTGTCCAGTCTCTTAATTTAATTTAAAAGGCTGAAGGCTTTTAATTTAAAAGCCTTCAGTGATGGAGCAGCCACAACTCCTGAAGGCAAGTTGTTCCAGTGGTTAATTGTTCTCACTGTCAGGGAATTCCTCCTCATTTCTAGGTTGTTTTGCTCTTTGATTAATTTTCATCCACTACTTCTTGTTCTGCCTTCAGGTGCTTTGGAGAATAGGTTGACCTTCTTTGTGGCAGCCCCTCAGATACTGAAAGACTGCTATCATGCCACCCCTGGTCCTTCTTTTCATTAAACTAGACAAACCCAATTTTGCAAATCTTCTTCATATATTTTAGCCTCCAGCTCCCTTATCATCTTTGTGGCCCTTTGTTGTTCTGCATTCTCTACATCTTTTTTATAATATGGTGACTAAAATTGGATGCAGTATTCTAGATATTTGTATAGTTGGCAGAGATTTGGGCAACTTCTGTATGTTATAAAACATGGGGCACAGTCATCATCATTTGATGTGCAACCTTTGCATCACAATTATCTGATTAGCACTGTGTTGTGAGTCTATGCTGCCTTAGTTAGTTATTTGTTTAGCATATGGCAATTTATTTATTATTTTATTTTATTTATTTTATTTGATTGCAATTTATATACCGCCCTTCTCCCGAAGGACTCAGGGCAGCTTACAAGATAAAAATTCAACAATATGAATTAAATATAAGTTAAAATCCAATTAAAATTAATTAAAATTATACAATGTAAAACCCCCCTCAACGGGTCAGTCCATTTGATGAAAAAGCCACGTCTTCAGTTCGTGGCGGAAGGAGAGGAGGTCGGGGACTATCCTAAACCTGGTGGGCAAACCGTTCCAGAGGGTCAGCGCTCCCACAGAGAACGCTCTCCCCCTGGGGGGCCGCCAGCCGACATTGTCTGACTGACGGCACCCTGAGGAGGCCCGCTTTGTGAGAGCGCACAGGACGATGGGAGGATGGCAGAAGATGGTCCTGCAAGTACCCCGGGCCTAAGCCATGTAGGGCTTTATAGGTGAGCACCAGCACCTTGAAACAAACCCAGAGGACCACCGGCAGCCAGTGCAGCTCGCGCAGGAGAGGTGTTACACGGGAGTAACATGAGGTTCCCGTAACAACCCACACAGCCGCATTCTGGATTCATACATGGACTTGCGATATATATGAACATTTCTCCGAGATTTAAAAAAAACAACAACAAAATATGAATTTTAAAAAGATCTATGTTCAGATATAGTGTCTAGGCCAGGGGTGTCAAACTCGATTTCATTGAGGAGTGCATCAGAGCTGTGTTTGTCGTCGGGGGGCTAGGGTGGGTGTGGCCAGGGTGGGTTTGGCCAGCTTGATGTCATTCATGTTGGGGGTGCCTGTGGTAGCCCGAGGGCTCTGTCAGTGAAAATGGGCTCCCAAGCTCCATTTTTGGCTGCTACAGTTTCCTGTAACCCTCTGCCAGCATAAATGGTGTGTTGAACTGCAGCCTGGGGTTCACCATATCTGGGGGGGGGGAGGTTTTTTTTAAATTTGATTTATATGCCGCCCTTCTCCGGAGACTCAGGGCAGCTTACAATGCGTTAAGCAATAGCCTTCATACTTTTGTATATTTATACAAAGTCAGCTTATTGCCCCCACAAACTGGGTCCTCATTTTACCTACCTTAGAAAGGATGGAAGGCTGAGTCAACCTTGAGCCTGGTGAGATTCGAACTTACAGTAATTGCAGACAGCTGGTGTTAATCACAATGCTATCAGTCTGCTGAGTCACCAGGCCCAACCCCACCAGGGTTACGATGCAAGCAGCTTCGGCGGCCACTTCAGCAGTGGCAGCTTCGGCAGCTTTGGTGATAGTGGTTGCTTCCAGTCGTGCCACACAGCCGTTTGTTGGATATTGGACCCGGGCCTGGGTCATCAGGTCCGGCCTCGGATCTTTGAGATGGTGCTCCAGAAGGCCACCAGCAGCCCTTGCGAGCTCCATTTTTGGCTGCGATGGCCTCCTGCAACCCTCTGCCAGTGAAAACAGCTCGGGAGGGCCACAAGCGGCCCTCTCAAGCTCAATTTTCACTGGCAGAGGCAACATGGGCCAGGCCTTTGCTGTTTCCAGGGCAGGTCCATGGTCCACATCTAAGCACCTCATGGGTCAGATCCAGTCTTTGGCCTTGAGTTTAGCACCCCGGTCTAGGCCATCTAATCATTGAAGCACAGTTTCATTTATATGGAAAAAAAATCAGATATTAGACCAATATGTGCCCTCAACTTACATCATTCTAGTTATGCTAGATATTGACCCCTGAATTGGACCACAATTGATATTTTAAGCATCCCAGTTTTTTCTTTTTTTCCAGGCCTGTTGAACTCACGTGCCAATAATGTTAACAAAATTCTGTTTTCATATGGGAAACTCTGACACGTACGTATGTAAATTACTAGGGTACTGACTCTTATAAATGATGCATGTCGGTCCAATTAGACATGTAAAACCAAATTCTTTGGCTAGACCCACTTTCCGAAGTAGATCCAATTTTTCCATCTGCTCTTTCAGCCCCGCTAGTTAAATTAATTACTGGAACTTTTGCAGCCCATTAAGGAAGCTGATTTGCATGAACTGAATGCTTTTTTTTTTCGGTATTGGCTGCACCGTTGACTGCTCGTCTAATGACGGCCTGGTGTGAGAGGGGAAAATTTGTGAACCATAATTAGCTTGGCAATCATGAGGGTTGGTTGGTTGATTGCTTTTTGCACCTGTTTTAAGGAAGGAAGGAAGGAAGGAAGGAAGGAAGGAAGGAAGGAAAGAAAGAAAGAAAGAAAGAAAGAAAGAAAGAAAGAAAGAAAGAAAAGCCCATTCAGATGTGCTGTCAGCTCTTCCCTCATTTGAAGAGGAAGGGAAGGGAAGGAAGAAAGAGAAGGGAAGAGAAGAAAATAGGGAAGGGAAGGAAGAAAGAAAGGGAAAGGAATGGAAGAAAATAGGGAAGGGAAAGGAAGAAAGGGAAAGGGATGGAAGAAAAGAGAGTAGGGAAGAGAAGAAAATAGGGAAGGGAAGGGAAAGGAAGAAAGGGAAAGTAATGGAAGAAAATAGAGTAGGGAAGAGAAGAAAATAGAGAAGAGAAGGAAGGGAAAGGAAGAAATGGAAAGGAATGGAAGAAAATAGAGTAGGGAAGAGAAGAAAATAGGGAAGGGAAGGGAAGGAAAAGGAAGAAAGGGAAAGGGATGGAAGAAAATAGAGTAGGGAAGAAGAAAACAGGGAAGGGAAGGGAAGGGAAAGGAAAGGAAGAAAGGGAAAGGAATGGAAGAAAATAGAGTAGAGAAGAGAAGAAAATAGGGAAGGGAAGGGAAGGGAAAGGAAGAAAGGGAAAGGATGGAAGAAAATAGAGTAGGGAAGAAGAAAATAGGGAAGGGAAGGGAAGGGAAAGGAAAGGAAGAAAGGGAAAGGATGGAAGAAAATAGAGTAGGGAAGAAAAGAAAATAGGGAAGGGAAGGGAAAGGAAGAAAGGGAAAGGAATGGAAGAAAATAGAGTAGGGATGAGAAGAAAATAGGGAAGGGAAGGAAGGGAAAGGAAGAAAGTGAAAGGAATGGAAGAAAATAGGGAAGGGAAGGGGAAGGAAGGGAAGGGAAGAAAATGGGTAGAGTAGGGAAGGGAGGGGCATGTAATATCTATCCCTAGAATTAGCCTGTCTTTTTCTGGGACTGATGTGCTCTGGTGCTCTGTCAGTTGCTGTATTTTAAGCACCAGAAACATGGTGAAACTAATATCAGAAGATAACTAATGGCGGCTGTGATTTTATTTACCCAGAATCTCTTAAATACCATGTGCCCTTCTTCTCAAGATGCCTTATGACACATCTGGCACATTCTGGATACATTAAATGGAGCCTTCAAGAGGATTGTTATACAGCAAAGACTCCTACTTTGGATAAAAAGCATCTTGTGACCCAAATGATGAGCGAGAGAAGGAAAAACATGTTTTGTTTTTATATTCATTTGTAACTAAATGAATTCATTACCAAATGGAATCAGGTTGAATTGCAAAGGGTCTAAATTGGTTCGGCCATTCCTTCGATCTAAAAGTACATACCATGAATGGATTTGAATTGGCTTGATCTTGTCCTTAATAAATCCCTGTCAATTTTGGATATATGAAACTAACAATGTCAGTAGTGTTTCCTCTGGAAGTAAGTGGCTCAGACAGAATTCATTTCTCAACAATGTTATCTTTGGAGAGGCCAACAATTAAATTTGGAATCTCCTGCGTGGAAAGCATAGAAGCTGCACTGAGGTTTATACAAGGAGTGAAATGCTCCCAGTTCAGACCGGATCGCCCGATCCGGTAGCGATGGAGGCGGGTGGTTCGGAGAACTGGTAGCAAAAATCCCTGCCCCACTCCCCCCCCATGCCCAGCTGAGCCGCACAATCATCAGAGGCTTTTTTTAAACTTTTTTTTTATTGAAAAGTTTTACAAAAAAAAAAAACAAGAATTTTCTTCCCCCCCATGTTCCCCCCACCCTTTCCCTCCCCTCATCCCACCCTCCCCCCCAGACTTCCCAGAGCAAAATACAAGGTATTTCATTTAACAATCATAAACTAGATTAACCTACTTATCCTCAGACTACTAACTCCCCCCCAGAAACCTTAACTCCACTACTCCACGCTTTTTTTTAACTTTTAAAATCATTTTTTTCTACAACCTCTTCCGCCGAAAAAATGCTTTTAAAAGTTTAAAAAAAAAGCCTCTGATGATCGCGTGGCTCAGCTGCATCATCAAAGGTTTTTAAAAGAAAAAAAACCTTTTTTCCTTTTAAATGCCTCTGACGATCCAAGCTGAGTTGCCTGATCGGCAGAGACTTTTTTTCTTTTAAATGCCTCTGACGATCAGGCAACTCAGCTTGGATCGTCAGAGGCATTTAAAAGAAAAAAAGTCTCTGCCAATCAGGCAACTCAGCTGGGATCGTCAGAGCCTTTTGAAAGCATTTTTTTTTACAACCTCTTCGCCGAAGAGGTTGTAGAAAAAATAGTTTTAAAAGTAAAAAAAAAATGGCCACACCCACCCAGTCACATTACCCCCCCACCAAGCCACATCCACAGAACCGGTAGTAACAAATTTTAGATTTCACCACTGGTTTATACCATTGCACTATTTAAATAGAAGTTCTCTTCTTGGTGTTTATGGAGATTCTTAGTCATCTAGGTCATGGTTGTCTCAAAGATTCTTTTTCTTTTCTTTTTTTTTTTTAAAAAAATTATTTCTCATAAACATATTTACATGTACAGTCATTTATCCACCATTTTTCATTCATCTTATCTTTTAGCTTTCATTTTTAATTTTCACTTGTTCGGGGGTGCTCTTTTATCATTTACCCTTCTTCGTTTTGCCACAACCTTTCTTCTTCTCCTCCCCTTCTCTTCCTTCCTCTGTCTCCTCCTACTTTCTTCATTCTTCCTCTCTTTCTCTTTCCTACTTCCCCTTCTCTTCCCCCACTCCTCTCTTCTTCTCTCCTTCTAACCTTCCCTCTTACTCCTCTTTCCCCTCCCTTTTCTTCCTCTCCTTTTCCCTTTCTTCTTTCTCTCCCTCTCCTCTCTCCTCTCTTCCTCTCTCTCTACTCCTTCCCCTCTCTCTTGTTGTTTTCCTTTTCAGTTCAAACTAGAATGGCGTTTGAGCAGCCCTGATTTTCTATTTATCTCTATTCTCATTTCAATTTCTTATTTGATTAATATTTATATCTGTTTCATCATTTGTGTACATTTTTATAATAATCTCACCAAAGGTTCTTTTTCAAGAGGAGGTATCATCTCGCCTACCAGCCATTTGGAAACCCGCCCTTATTGACAAATGAGTCCCTAACACAAAGAATGACACCAGACCCACACTCACGAGAGCCACACAGGATGTAGCCAGCACACATCCACGCAGAAAGCAGACTCAAACCCACACTGATGATGAGGCACGATCCCGGACCAGAAGCCAGACCACAGCTGCATCATTAGCCACTTTAAACCCCTCCAATCCATACATGAAGCAGACTGACACCCACCATGAAGAGGTAGCACGGCCATGAACACGAAGCCAAACAACAGCAACACAGCTCACCAGCTCAAATCCCCCTGCCACTCAGACTAACCCAAGCATAACCAAGCCCCCACCTAAACAGAACACACGCCCATCCAATCAGAGCACAGCCAAACCCCCAACCAATCAGAACACACCTCCGCCCAAACAGAACACAGCCAAGCTCTCACCCAATCAGTTCACACCCCCACTGGCAGTTAAAAGGAAGAAACAGCTGCGATCACACACATTGCTCCTAGAAGCACGAAGCCGAGAACACCAGCCTGAAGATGACGAATGAGACTTCGTCAAAACGTTGCCAAGAAACCACCAATTTTATGTGGGAGAAAACCCGAATAACCAAAGATCAACAAACAAACAAACAAACTGAAGGCCTGCCATAGAAAACCATCCCGTTTAACTTTTCAAAGTCACGTATTTTGGCTGAGCAACCATTCTCAGCTTTTCAAAACCTTTGAAAAAAAAAAAGACTATTAGTGCACAATCAGGCAATGAATTCTCTCAGTTAAATATTATTATGCCTTATGCAAGTACATTCTTTTTTCTCTTTTATCTCTCTTCAGTCTATTGTGAATTTTGTAATTTTCTCTCTCATCAAGGACAGAGACGGACAATTATCAGGGATGATAGGAGATGGAAGGCTTTCTTCTACTGAAGATCAGTCATCTTTTCAAATTCTCTATTATTATTGTACTATTAAGTCCAGGCCATGTGGGACAAGCCCCAAAAATCTTGGATAACCTTTCTGAGTTTTCCAAGGGTTGTTAATGAAATGTAATACTGTATGAAACACAAGGGAAATTGGCTACACCCTTTCCTGGAGAATATTCTTCTTAAAAGAGAATATCTGTAGCTCACAGCTAAGATTAAATCTTTGGTACTCTTGAGTGCGGTTGTTTGCTTGCAGGCATTTTATTATCCAACTAGATAACATCATTAAAGGTCACTTGCTTGTGAGATGGAAGGCTATATAAAAAAGAGACAGATGGCTGATAGATATAGGTGATAGACAGATAGATAGATGATAGGTATAGATAGGTAGGTAGGTAAGTAGGTAGATAAAGACAGATAGATAGATGATAGAGATATAGATAAAGAGATGATAAAGAGATAGATGGATGGATGATAGGTAAGTAGGTAGACAGATAGATGATAAAGAGATATAGATAAAGAGATGATAAAGAGATAGATGGATGATAGGTGAGTAGGTAGATAGATGATAAATAGATATAGTTAAATAAATAAATAGATGATAGATATATATAGATAAAGAGATGATAGAGAGAGATAGAGAGATAGATAAAGAAATGATAAAGAGATAGATGATAGATAGATAGATAGATAGATAGATAGATAGATAGATAGATAAGTAGGTAGGTAGATAGGTAGATAGATAGGTAGATGAAAGTAGCTAGCTAGATGATAGGTAGATAGATGGATGATAGGTGAGTAGATAGATAGATAGATGATAAATAGATACAGTTAAATAAATAAATAGATGATAGATATATATAGATAAAGAGATGATAGAGAGAGATAGAGAGATAGATAAAGAAATGATAAAGAGATAGCTAGATAGATAGATAGATAGGTAGGTAGATGAAAGCTAGCTAGCTAGATGATAGGTAGATAGATGGATGATAGCTAAGTAGATAGATAGATAGATAGATAGATAGATAGATAGATAGATAGATGATAGGTAAGTAGGTAGATAGATAGATGATAGCAGGGGTGAAATCTAAAATGTGTTACTACCGGTTCTATGCGCGTGGCTTGGTGGGGGGGGGGTGTTAATGTGACTGGGTGGGCATGGCCAACTTTTTTTTTTTTACTTTTAAAAGCATTTTTTCTACAACCTTAAGAGGTTGCAGAAAAAAAATGCTTTTAGAAGCCTCTGACGATCCCAGCTGAGCCCTGCAATCATCAGAGGCTTTGTTTTAACTTTTAAAAGCATTTTTTTCAGCTGAAGAGGTTGTAGAAAAAATGCTTTTAAAAGTAAAAAAAAAAAAAAAAATGAGAAGCTCCATGTTCAATGCCTGATTTCCATAGATTTTCCAGACAATTTCAAACAATACAGATATTTTCCCTCTTCAAGTTGTAGCATAAAAATAGACTTACAACTATTCCGTTAGTGGCCATTCAATATTCTTCTACGAACGTTTTGATGTGTAATCAAAATGTACTTATAATTCAAACCCATTGTTCTTCATCTAGACTTCTGGAATAACCACGAGCAATTCTTTCCCAGCTTCTACATGACAGCATCAGAATCTTAAAGACCATTTTCTGTTTCTATGCAGTCTTCTTCAATCAAGATTTATTGTATCCAGTGCCTCCAACTGCTTCCCATAATTTTTTTTTCTTTTAGGATGTTTTCCCCTCCCCCTGCCATTGACTTCCAGCACTATCTTCACATGCTGTAGTTTATCAAGTCTGTTAGGAAATGATAATTACCTAACTTGTTGGGTTGGCAATATATAAACCAGCATTATAGCTTTAAGACTGTATCGCTGTATTGCCTCATACTGTGTCCTGATTGGCTTGCTCTATAGCCAATGTCCTTAAGAGGGAGCTTGAAACAGGGTTTGTTTCTCTTTGATTCTCCTTGCTGATCGTTACTGCTCTTTACTGCTCTGTGCTGTGATTGCTACTGTTTGCAACTGTTGTTGTTTTTTTAAATTTGATTTATATGCCGCCCTTCTCCGGAGACTCAGGGCGGCTTACAATGTGCTCAGCAATAGCCTTCATCCTTTTGTATATTTATACAAAGTCAGCTTATTGCCCCCACAACTGGGTCCTCAATTTACCTACCTTAGAAAGGATGGAAGGCTGAGTCAACCTTGAGCCTTGGCGAGATTCGAACCTGCAGTAATTGCAGGCAGCTGGTCTTAATAACCAGCTTACTAACAGGGTGCCTTAGACCACTGTTCTACCAAGGCTCTTATTTATTGTGTATGACTACAACGACTGGTAAGAAGACTTTGTTATTGGAATATCCCTGGACTATTGTTTTACTATCTACTGCTTTATCTGTGTATGATCTGGACTGTTTATTGGACTGTGCCTTATTACTATTTTCCTGTAAGTAAACACAACTCAGTGTATCTCTGTGTTGGCTGTGTTATTTTGCATCTGTTCTCAATTGCTTTCATGTGCACACCCTTGCTATTCAAGGGTTGCTCTGCGAATTCCTCAATAAAGTCCCTTCTTACAATGTGGTACCCAGGATGTAATATTCTAGATGTGTGCAATCTATCCAACGTGGAATAGAGATGAATACTCAGTTTTCGTGACCCCATCCTTCTGTCAATGCAGCTTAAGGATAACTTGTTTTAATTGGATAACTTTTCCGCAGTCTTCAGTTTCCCAAGAGAAAGCACTATGCCAGCTTTTCTGGAAAACTTAGCCATGTAATTGCACTGCGCATATATTTGGTGGAAAATGTTTTCAAGGCTATTTATGCTCAATTCCACTCAAAGATCAAAGATCAAGGGAGAAAAATGCAGGTGAGGCAAGACTGAGATAGTAACAGCAGTAGCATTTAGACTTATATACTGCTCCACATTCCTGTACGGCACTTTCTAAGCAATTTACAATGACAGCATTTTGCCCCCAATAATCCGGGCTCCTTATTTTACCGACCTTGGAAGGATGGAAGGCTGAGTCAAACTTGAGCTGGATCAAACTCCTGGCTGTGGGCAGAGTTAGCCTGCAATACTGCATTCTAACCACTGCACCACCAGGGCTTCATAGCAGAGGTGTCAAACTCATGGCATCAAGTTGTCATCATGAGACATATCATGGCTTATTTCCCCTTTGCTATACTAGGTATCAGGGTTCCAAGTAACACCCCCAACGAAAGAAAACTCTGAGGCTTAAGTTTCCTCAAAGTTACATTTTATTAGAGATGTCATATTGGCACATTTGGGAAAACCTGAATCTGAAAGTTTCCAGGTTTTCCCCACCCAAAGCAAAGGTCAAGTCCCTGCCCACCGCCCACAAGTCCATCACATGGTCCAATCAAACATTGTCCCAATTGGAGATGCCTCCCAGGTCCAGCCTCCCAGGTGTGGGGCAAGATGGCCTTGACTCTGAGAAAGGAATGTTGTTATGGCTATATATCACCCTGGCTCCCCCCCTCCCAGTTTCCCACAGTAATAAATGTGGCAGTTCTGAAGGCCCAATGCAAAAGATGGCTTCCAGACCTGACACTGGGACGTGGCCAGCATGTGACGCACCTGGCCTGCGGTCCATGAGTTTGACACCCTTGCTCTATAGGCTATGAAAACCTTTCTACCAAATATATGTCTCAAAGAAAGGACTTCAAATTTCTAGGTTCTGTCATATCTCAAGACCTAAAATGGACACCTAACATCAAAAACATCTTCAAAAAAGCTCAACAAAGAATGTTCTTTCTGCACCAACTCAGGAAGCTCAAACTGCCCAAGGAGCTGCTGATCCAGTTCTACAGAGGAATGATTGAGTCTGTCATCTGCACCTCTATAACTGTCTGCTTTGGTTCTGCAACCCAACAAGACAGACAGAGACTTCAGAGGATCATTAGAACTGCAGAAAAAACAATGGCTACCAACCTGCCTTCCTTCCATTGAGGACCTGTATACTGCATGAGTCAAAAAGAGGGCTGTGAAAATATTTACAGACCCCTCGCATCCTGGACATAAACTGTTTCAACTCCTACCCTCAAAACGACGCTATAGAGCACTGCACACCAAGACAACTAGACACAAGAACAGTTTTTCCCTGAACTCTGCTAAACAAATAATTCCCTCAACATTGTCAAACTATTCACTAAGGCTGTGTTACTATTACTATTATTATTAGTCTTTCCACCATTCCTATCACCCATCTCCTCCCACTTATGACGGCATGACTATAACTTTGTTGCTTGTATCTTACAATTTATGTTGATATTGATTGTTTCCTGATTGCTTATTTGTACCCTATGACCATCATTAAGTGTTGTACCTTATGATTCTTGACGAATATATCTTGTCTTTTTATGTACACTGAGAGCACATGCACCAAAGACAAATTCCTTGTGTGTCCAATCACACTTGGCCAATAAAGAATTCTATTCTATTCTATTAGAGAATGGATGGAATTCATGAAGACATCCGAAACACGGGACTCTCTCTTTTTTCTTAGTCAACTCTCCCAATATCTTGACTGCTGACATGACAAGTATTGGGAATTGCCATCCAAAACATTTAGATGCATCCCTGTGGGTCAAGACTGACTTTCTAAATAAAGAGCCTAGATTTCAGATCGCCACCGAACGATGAAAGTAGGGGACTCCAAAATAGAGATTAAAAACGGGTGAGGAATGGAGAAGCTTTTAAGAAAAACGAGTAGCAAAATAAAACAACCCAGGAGATGCTGATAGATCAAAACCCAGGAAAGAGGCCATGTTAGATTGAAGCTGCACCAGAAGTAAATAAACAAAAAGGACACATTGCAGCTTTAAAGGGGAGAGGTTGCATTTTGGGAAAGCAGGAGGAGAAGAAGACTGAAGGTGTAGGTGGGAAATTTACTAAAGCAACAGCTCAGAGGCTGTTTTCGTAAGGATGGAAACAAAGGGTTTGATTTGGGGATGATGAAAGGAAGAAAACTACAAGAAAGAAAGCTACCAGAAAGGGTTGCACTCCTTTGTCTCGGGGTACACGTTGATTTGCTCATCAATAGGAGGCCTAAAATTGCTTTTGATGTGTTTGTTTCCGGCAGGGAAAACAAGGCAACCTTCAGTCCTACAACTGCAAACTTTAATGGATAAGAAGATGGGAGGAAAAAAAATTGTGTTAGTCTGAGGAAACAAAACCAACATGGGGACTGGAAGCCCTTTCAAGACTAACCAACTTTATAGCAGCCTCTTGTGAGCTGCTATTATGCCCCAGTAAAGCTATAATAGAATAAAAGAGTTGGAAGCAGTGGTGGGATTCAGCCGGTTCTGTCCGGTTTGGGAAAACCGGTCGTGGCAACTGCGGGAGTTTCCGCCCACCCGCCTGGACATAATGCACAAGCAAAGAGCATGTACGAAAGGCCGTGTGCGTGCACAGAGGAGCACACACGCTCATATTTGTGAACCAGTAGGGAAGGTAAGTGAATCTCACATCTGGTTAGAAGGGACCTTGGAGGTCTTCTAGTCCAACCCCCGGCAGGAAAGGCAGGAAACCTTATAGCATTTCAGACAAATGGTTATCCAATCTTTTCTTAAAAACTTCCACTATTGGAGCATTTACAACTTCTGGAGGCAAGTTGTTCCACTGATTAATTGTACTAATCGTCAAGAAATTTCTCCTTAGTTAGCTTTTAAATCTCTGTGAATATCTGGGTGTTGATTGTTGGTGAAGAGGTGTTTGGCTCTTTTTGTTTCCTTTTTGGATTTTTGGATGGTCTCTTTTGAATGGTAGGTAGATGTTGCTTTTCTCTGTGTGCCTGTTGATAGCCAATTTGTCTAAGTGCTAGGCTTCCAGGAATTCTTTAGCATTTTTGGACATGACTTGGTCTAGGATGCTCACAGTTTCCAAGTTGATTTAACTATTAGTTAAATCTGTCTATGTATTGGGAGCTTAAGGACTTCTCTTCATGACTTTTAACTGCTAGTTAGTGTTCATGGATGCGCTCTGCTAGTCTTCTGCCTGTTTGACCTACATAATGGCTGTTACACATCTTACACTGTAAGTCCTTACTTTGTTATAGATAATTCCCATTTTTTTCTTCTGAGGCTGCTGGGTCTTTTGATTTATTTAGGATGTTCTGGAGGGCTTTAGTTAGCTGTAGGTTGGGCTTCAAAGAATCTTTGAATGAAAAGGAAGTAGTGATGCTTTTTCAAGACCAAGACCTGCAGGAAGTAGGAAATCAAAACACTATTAAGAAGGAGCTGAAGGCAAATGCCTCTTCTACAGCAGAAACTACTTGTGAAGAGAAGTTGGTGCTGTTTTCTTCTAGTCCAAGGATCAGCAACCTGTGGCTCTGGAGCCGCATGTGGCTCTTTCACCCTGCTCTGCTGCAGCTCCCTGTCACTCAAAATATGTGTCACAACCACCAATGTGTGACACCTGCCGGCATGTGATTTATTGAGCTTTTCAACCCCTGGTAGGTCAACCATGGATAAGTCGAAGAAAAGAAAAGTTTCAGAAGAAAACAGAACGTTAAATTCAAGTGCATATGCTAGTTTTGTGGCTGCTCAAGAAATAGTCAGGCACGGGAAGGGTTTTGTGGCTCCCTGTGTTTTCTTTTCTGTGGGAAATGGGTCCAAATGGCTCTTTGAATATTTAAGGTTGCAGACCCCTGTTCTAGTCCTAGAGAAGGCAGAAAGTCAAAGAAATAGCAAAAATTATGTTGCCATGACAGGTTGACCAAGTAGGACCTATAGGGAGATTGCCAGCCTAGAAGATCTAACTGTTGTGGCCCGCTGGTGGCCAGCAGAGCTGGCAGCAGAGTCAGACAGTGAGGAGGTTGTGGAGGAACTTGGGCCAGTCCTGGGGGCTGGGAAAAGCTCGGACGAGGGGTCTGCATCAGAGGCAGAGAGGGAGATAGACAGCAGTGAGGCAGAGGAACAGCTGGAGCCCGTTCCCAGGGTGAGCATGCGCAGAACTGCCAGAAGACAAGAACAATTAAGAAAGCTGGGTCGACTCGGGAGTAAGGCCACACCTTGGAGATAATTGGCCCCTCCCATAGGAAATAAAAGAGGAGCAAACAGGGAGTGGGCTTTTGCAGGAAACAATTCATTCATTCCGTGACTCTGAGAGACTCTGTTCCAAGTTTTGCCTTGTACTGCGGTTGGAAACAATTTACATGGCAGCTTGCCAAACAAGATAAGGTGTGTTGAGAAATATTCCTTTGAAAAACTGTTTGGATAAGCCTTGCTGACTGTGAATGAATGTAATTCACAGTTATGTAAATAAAAGAGGTTTTGCCAGTAATTCCTGCCTCCTGCTTGTTAAGGGAGCCTAAGTCAGAACACTAACCATGCTTGTTTCTTTTTCTCAAGATTGTTTGCAACCTAAATCTTTGTCTTTCATCTTGATGGACTACTCTGTGAATGCCTGACGATGTATCTAATCCAGGGGTGGGTTCTAAATTTTTTTACTACCGGTTCTGTGGGTGTGGCTTATTTTGTGGGTGTGGCTTGGAGGTCATGTGACTAGGTGGGCGTGGCTAGGTGGTCAGAGTCATTTCTGGAAGGTCCTCGCACTTACGACCAGTCCTCGCACTTACGACCCGACTCATTTGTTTGCTTTTAACACTGATCAGCTGTAGGACGGCCCTTTGAAGCCCCGCGGAAAGAGTTTAAACAGTTTTTTTTCCCTCTAGTCATCAGCTGGGACTCAGAAGGCAGCAATAGATTGGGGGTGGGACCAAATAAAAGATAAGAATAACATGGGGGAGTGGGGGGGTGGGAGGGCGGGGGGGAGAACCGGTTCGGTGACATCATATCATCACTGCTACTGGCTCGGCCGAACCGGACCGAACCGGGAGGAACCCACCACTGATCTAATCTGAAAATTCAGCTAGTTGGCACTGAATTTCAGATGCATGATTTTGGAATGCTGGGAAAGGACTCTTGGGAGCTGAATGAACTCTGTGGGCCTTAGGTTGTCCATTGTTGTTCTAACAAAATTATTGCCTCCATCATCATTGTCTTTAGTCTTTGGTCATCATCTTCTTTGTCCTTGAGAGCAGAGTTGCCTCAAATAGCACCAACTGGAAAACTACAGAAAATATATTTACTTCCCAAGCTACCATTGATTGTGTCTTTGACTTCCACCGAGTTTCAGAAATGCTGATAGAACCTGTCACACAAAATACGTTACTTAAGGCGGGATAAAAATTACTCGCTGACTTTGCTAGTATTTCTGTAATATATATTTCTCTTCTATGCTTGTTGATTAACCTGTCGGAAGAAATGAATTGTAGATTGAATGGCCTTTTCAGTATCAAAGGTAGGGAAGGAAAGTCAAACATGATTCTTTCTTCTGAAATGCTGCAGGTAAAACCAGATATTCTTAATACCTACTGCATATTAATGCATTCTATTTATAATCTGCATTTTAAGATGGATTTTGACCCAAAGACTTCAAAAACCAGGAGACATTTATTTGTTTATAGGGTCTTCTTTGGATTTTGAGGTAACCTACCCAACAAACATGTTATTTTGTCACTGCCACAAAGGTCCTAACCAGAAGCCCCCCCATTCAATTCTGGAGGTGACCGGAAGTCCAGTTCCCCACCATAGAGTCTCCTCCTAGAGTGGTGTCCTTTTTCCTCTGCCAACCGGAAGTCCAGTTCCCCCACCATAGAGTCTCATGCTAGTGCGGCATCCTTTTTCCTTTTACCAACCAGCAAAAGGGAGCCACAGCAGAGGGATGAAAGAGCCACATGTGGCTCCAGAGCTGTGGGTTGCCGACCCCTGTTGTAGTTGATTGTCATTAAAAATATTGTAAACATTGGGTTTCTTTTTTCCTCTATTGACCAAGATACATTTTAAAATGTACCTTCACTGGATACAGGTAGTCCTCAACTTACGACCACAATTGAGCCCAAAATTTCTTTTGCTAAATGTAACAGTTGTTAAGTGATTTTTGCCCATTTTACAACTTTCTTGCCACAATTGTTAAGCGAATCACTCTAGTTACTAAGTTAGCATCACCGTTGTTAAGTGAATCTGGTTTTCCCATTGACTTTGCTTGTCAGAAGGTGATCAGATGACCTTGAGACACAGCAACGGTCAAAAATTTGAACCAGTTGCCTGGCATCTGAATTTTGCTCAAAAGACCATGCTGCAATGGTCATAAGTCTGAAAACGGTCATAAGTAATTTTTTTCAGTGTCATTGTTACTTTGAATGGTCACTAAATGAACAGTTATAAGTCAATGTCCACAGTACCTGTATTTGAGTGCTTTAGATGGGTTGAGACCGCAACTCCCAGAATTCCAAGCCAGCTGGAATATGTAGACTCAGCACATCTGAAGCTTTGTGAACTGCCAATAGGGAGATATTGTGACCGAGGCTTACTGAGTCATTACAATACACAATTAGTCCCAAACAAACCTATTTTATTGTAACAGCTGAGAATTACGTTCATTCCCCGCTGAGTCCCAATTAGTTACCAAACAAGTTCTTCGGAAGAAGTCCTTCGGGATAAGCACCAATCTTTATCTTCTTTAAGACCCTGCCAAAGGCCTTTCTTGGCAAAGCCCCACAAAGTTAGAAACAAACAAGAGATGCCGACTGGAAACAGAGATAGCAATGTTGCTTTCCTGCAAAATGGCCAAGTACCTTTGTTTCTCTTTTAAGCCTTATGAGA
Source organism: Pantherophis guttatus (assembly GCF_059756535.1). Taxonomy (NCBI): domain Eukaryota; kingdom Metazoa; phylum Chordata; class Lepidosauria; order Squamata; family Colubridae; genus Pantherophis; species Pantherophis guttatus. Next base: position 209,107,769 of record NC_142065.1, on the reverse strand, counting down.
GGGGCCAATCATCTTCTGGCCTTACTCCCGAGTCGTCCCTTTTGCTTTAGCTGCTCTTGCCTTCTGGCAGCTCTGTGCATATGTGCACTAGGAACAGGCTTCTCCTGTTCCTCTGCCTGTCTGCTGTCCACTTCTGGAGGCTCCAGAGTCCACGCATCGCTCCCAGATGGCCTGGCCCCATCTCTGCCTCCGACGCAGAGCCCTCATCCGAGCCTTCCTCAGACTCCAGGACTGGCCCATTTTCCTCCCCAGCCTCCTCACTGTCTGACTCTGCTGCCAGCTCCCCAGGCTGCTGGCGGACCACAACAGGAGAAGACTTACAGCTGGACTTTTATCTTTCCATATTCAAAGAACTTAGAATAAACAAATATTGTTGTTTTTTTCCTGGCAGGCCTTCTACTTGATAAGACATAACTCACAAAGCTTGACATCTAGCTCTCTCTTTCCAGTAGGTCTTTTCCAAGCTTTCTGCACTTTCAAAGTATACTTATTTTGCACTATTTGACACTATGAGGAGGAATGACATCTCCGTAATTCAATATTTTTAAGGTGAGTGCTAAAAATAGCCTGCATGTAGATCAATATCACTTTTATTTTCTGACATTCTCCTTGAACTGGAACGTGCAGTTAAAACTATTCAGAAACGTCTCCAAATACATTCCGCGTAGACTGGTTTTCTTTGCTGTAGAGATTTCGGTTCCATAAAGTCATGAAGACGGTTGGTAATAATTTTTGTTCTTCTGTGAGCTGTTCTATTTTTACATTGAATAATCCCTTGAGCTCTGCGTAGTCCTGATGAGTATGTGGTTGGTATTTGGTTCTCATCTAACCCTGGATTTTTTTTTTACTGAAAAGTTTTATAGGAAATACAAACATTTTCTCCCCCCCACCCTTCCCCCCTCAACCCCTCCCTCCCCCTTCCCCCCACCCCCCTTCCCCTCCTCCCCCCCACCCCCTCCCTTGACTTCCCAGAACAAGCACAGGGTATAGCATTCACAAACATAAAACTAACATATGCTAACAAATTATTGACTTCATATTCTCCCTAGGTCTTTAATTCCTTATAACTCAAAAAACTATAAACATAAACTAAAGCTTAAAAATATTTCATTCATAAGCTATATGAATCTTCTTATTCGGATACTTTTTTTTGTATATAGTCGATCCATCTTCTCCATTCCGATATGTATCTTTCATTTGAGTGGTGATGAAATTTTTGCCATCTCTGCCAAATGCACCACTTTTAGTGTTCGTTCCTCAATAGTAGGTGGATCTTCCTTCTTCCAATACTGTGCCACCAGTAACCTGGCAGCTGTTATTAAGTTCAAAACCAACTTAGTCTCTATTACGGTATCTAACCCTGGATTTTTAACTGCTTTTATTACATTGCACAATTCAAGATGTTGGCGATCATCTTTAAAACCCTTCATGGATGGGTCCAGGTGACTTGAGGGTCTCACCCTCATGTGAAGTGTTAATACCACTTTATAATGCCTTGGTAAGGCCACACTTGGAATACTGCATCTAATTTTTCTCACCACGATGTAAAAAAGACGTGGAGACTCTAGAAAGAGTCCAGAGAAGAGCAACAAAGATGATTAGGGGACTGGAGGCTAAAACATATGAAGAACGGTTGCAGGAACTGGGTATGTCTAGTTTGATGAAAAGAAGGACTACGGGAGACATGATAGCAGTCTTCCAATATCTCAGGGGCTGCCCCAAAGAAGAGGGAGTCAAGCTATTCTCCAAAGCACCTGAGGGCAGGACAAGAAGCAATGGGTGGAAACTAATCAAGAAGAGAAGCAATTTAGAACTAAGTTGATTTTGAGTTTTCAAATCTTATGGCTGAGGGATTGGTTTCCCATTGAGAACTAAGTGAGACATCAAGAGGTCCTTCAGAAGTTTATCTGGTGTCAAGGGCTGTTCATCACATGTTCGGGAGAAAAGCTTTTCCTGTGTTGCTCCATAGTATGGTCCTTTCTTTTGATGATGTGTATATGGTGTCTCTCTCGGTGGCTGATTTTGAGAATCAAGACAGCAGGAAAGGAATGAAGTATCCCACTTCTCATTCTTCCTTTCCTTCTTTAAAATCTCCTAAATTGGTTTTGATTGATAAACGAAATCCAGGAGGGATACTTTTAGCTTCTCTCATTAACCTGTCCTTGAAGCTTGTATGGAATAAAATCAGAGGTGGGGGATGTTCCCGGCTTAACTGGTTTGGTGATTGCGCGCTTCGTGCGCAGTTTTACAAATACTAACCTTCTCCCAACCACTTGGGAGTAATACAGCCGAGGCATGGCCAATCAGCTGAGAAGATAAAGGTAAGTAAAGCACATGTGTGGGCTCACCTGATCGTCGGAGCCAACTGGTTCGCTCGCAGCTGATCATCGGAACTACCGGTTTGCTTGAACCGGTCCAAACCGGTAGAATCCCACCCCTGATAAAATCACAAAACTGAAATTCTGCAGAGATATTGAAGGATGGACTTCAGCCCAGGAGGAATAAGAGAGATGTTTTGGTTTGGAAAAAACCTTCTCAAGAACCAGTGATAAGAAGAAAGGATTCATTGTATTCTCATCCTGAGTTGCCTCCTGCTTCCTGATGGCATCATTTTCCAACATGCCATTGCTAGATGTGCCAGTTTGATTAACCTACTGTGTTTTTTTCTGCATCTGGATCAAGGGTGGGATTCAGCTGGTTTGGACTGGTTTGGACAACCGGTAACTCTGACGATCAGTGGAGAGCGAATCAGTTCGCTCCGACAATCAGCTGGGTCCGTCCGCCTGCTCCTGCGCTATACTGACCTATATTTCCTTTGTTTGAAGCGCAGCTGATAGATGCAGCAGAGCGGATTGCCGTGTCTCAGCTGTTTTTACTCACTGGGGCTGCAGTAGAAGGTAAGTTTTAGAGCTGTTTTCAAACACACCACACATGCTCAGCGAACCGGTTGGTACACTGGTTGAATCCCACCACTGATGAGGATCAGTAAGGGTAATGTGAAGTTTGCTTAGGAGTCTTATGACGATCTTGGGTGGGAGCATTATCTGGAGCCTTCAGGTGATGTTGAAGGACAACCAAAATGGTATTCCTAGGGAATACAAATGAGAGAGTAGAACTTTCTATGGATGGTAGACCATGGTCTACATAAAGAAAGCAAGCTGGTATCTGAGGAAGAATTTCAGCTGATTGCTGATGAATTGCTGTTGATTTCAAAAATTCTTCCTTAGAACTGTCTTCTATGATCACAGGGCAGGCTGCTTGATTTGCTTCATTATGGTGGAAGCTTCCTCACAACCTTAGTTGACTTTGCAGTTGTACAGAATTCAAAAGAGTGAGATGGCCCAGCAGAACCAAACTTCAAATTGGATTAACAGAGCTAGCTGTCAACCTTGGGATTACAGATTGGAGTGTACCAGTAGATGATGGGGCTACTTCAATTGAGGGAGGAGGTCTATCAGATGGCTGGTATAAATACATAGAACAGATGTGTCAAACTCAAGGCCCGTGGGCCAGATCCGGGCCATGGGGTGCATAGTTCTGGCCCACGGGGCTGCCCTGGAAACAGTGAAGGACCGGCCCACAGTGCCTCTGCCAGTGAAAACATTTTCACTAGCAAAGTGTTGCAGGAGGTTGTCGCAGCCAAAAACAGAGCTCGGGAGGGCTGCATGTGACCCTCGCAAGCTCCGTTTTTGCTGGCAGGAGGCCAGGAGGCCATCACAGCCGAAAATGGAGCTCAAGGAGCCTGTTTTCACTGCAGAGTGCAGGAGCCCCTGACATGAGTGACATTGAGCTGGCCATGCCCCCTAGCCATGCCCCTGAGGTCGAACACAACCCTGATGTGGGCCTCAATGAAATGGAGTTTGCCACCCTTGACATAGAAGATAGAAGATAGGATAATAGGTTTGGAAGGGATCTTGGAGATTTTCTAGTCCAAGTTGCTGCTCAAGCAGGAGACCTTATACCATTATGGAAAAATGTCTGTCCAGTCTCTTCCTGAAAACCTCACAATTTCCAGAGGTAAACCATTCCACTGATCAATTATTCTCACAGTCAGGAATTTTCTTCTTAGTTCTAAGTTGGAAGTCTCTTTAATGATCTTCCACCTATTACTTCTTCTCTGCCTTCTGGTGCTTTGGAGAATAGGTTGACCCCAATGGTGAACTCCTCCCCGGTTTGCCACCAGTTCGCTGCCAGCACATGCGCGGTGTGTGCCAAACCTGTGCTGCACGTGTGCATGTGCGGTGTGCATCAAATGCACACTGTGCGTGTGCATGCACAATGCGCACTAAACGTGCACTTTGCACAGAAAAAGGAGGCTTAGGAAGGGAAGTAGAACAGCGAGGGGGGAAACAGTTGTGCTGCATGATTTAGATTCGCTAGAAAGCAGGATTTCCTGCTTTATAGCAAATATAAAATGCGTGGCACAGCTGATCATCGGAAATACCGGTTCATCTGAACTGGTATTTCTGACGATCAGCTGTGCCGCATGATTTAGGATTTCCTGCTTTATAGCAAATACAAATCACACAGCACAGCTGATCGTTGGAAATACCAATTCAGATGAACCAGTAGGTTTTTTTTTACTACCGGTTTGCCCGAACTGGTGCGAACCGGTAGCATTTCACCCCTGGTTGACCCCTTCTTTTCTGTGAGAGCCCCTTAAGTACTGGAAGACTGCTATCGTATTACCCCTGGTCCTTCTCTTTGTGACCTTTTGATTGATATACAATAGAAAAGGCAATTTGTAGTAGCTCATTCAATAAATATGTACCATATTAAACATTTGGGACAAATATAGGGAAAAAAATAAATCAGATATATATAACCTCCTGTTTTATTATTCAACATTTTCTTCACAAAGATGAACGTTCTGAGAAATTTGTTCAATGAAGAGGCAACAAATCATGCAGATTGCAAGAATATGAATAACAGAACATGAACTATCTTTGGAATGGCGAGAATGACATTACTGATTCCAATATTTTTAATTAATTAGTGTAGTTTTAAAGGAGCTGCAAAACAGTGGGGAATATTTTAAGAATATGCTTGTATTTGAAAAACCTCTTAACACTGAATTTGAAATATTTTCTGTGACTTATTTATACGCTGTTGGCGAAATACAACTCAAAAACTCAACAAGTTAAAAACTGTATGAATGTAGAAGTTCGACATAATAGTTGCTATGCACCAATGATAATTTCAGCGGAAAAGAAAGTCTAAATTATAGTGAATATTATCTTTGAGATAAGTGGTACGCTATAAGGTGTTTTGCTCACGGTATATTATTATTGACTACTAAAATTGGCAGTTCGTTTTCTAAAATAAATATAACAATCTACATGTAATAACCAGGTTGAATCCTGCTTTCACATCCGGTAGCAAAGCTTAGCAATTTTGGGAAATGACTTATAATAGGAGAAAACAAATTTTAAAAATTGAATTTCCTTTCCAACTTTCCATACTTCTAGTAAATATCATTAAACCTTTCATCTAAACAAAATACATCGAGTTAGAGTTAGATGTAATAATTGCTTCAAGAAAATGTACTTTCTGTTGGAAGTTTATCTAATTCTTGGTGCAGGAGAAAGACAACTCAAATTATGGGAGTGCAACCTTATGCCTACAATAACTTTCTTTGTACTTAAAAAGCAAAATGAATTCAGAATTTAAATCAACACGGATACCGTTTTCAAACTACAATTTTATGCCTGGGTTTATAGCACATCTGACATTTGGTTTTCTCTTAATATAAAGTTTTAATATTTAAGCCTTCTAATGAATTTTTAAATAGAGATTGACCTTTTACTGACGGGACAGAAATGGCTGTAACTTCCTATTTTGATTTATAATTGATACGGTATTGATTAATTGTGCTGATACATCTATGTTAATTTGATTTTAGTAAAGACCTGCAGTTTTTAAAAAAACAGTTTTTAGAGTTTTTAAAACAATGTAAGAGATTGAGGTACATAAAACCGAACTACTATTAAGCTGAAAATTCTTATTTAATATGCAGGTCATGTTGTGGCCTGTTGGCCGCCAACCTCTCCAGCACCCGAATCAGAGGAGGAGGAGGAGGCGTGGAAGTCAGGATCAGCATCAAGGCAACCTGAGAGCTCTGAGGGGGAAAAGGGAATGGAGCTGGCAGAGAGAGAGCGACAGAGGCAGAGCCTGGACCGTCCACCAGCCCTCAGATGGAGAAGCAACAGTCCTCAGGTCTGGAGGTGGCTGATGAGGAAGAGGAGGAACAGCTGGGTCCAGTGCCTGATGTGCGGATGTGCAGAAGGCAGAGGAGAGGAGAGCAGTGGAAATCTATGGGCCAGTCCTTGGGAAGGAAGGGCCACCGCTGCTAGCGAAGCCCCAGCCTAGCTCTGGGGATAAAAAGCATGGAGCGGAGATGAATAGATGTGGCAGATAACTATTCATCTTCCGACCGGACAGACTTGTTAGCTTGCAGTGAGAGAGAAACTTGTTGCTGGGGCTGCTGGCGCTCCTAATAAAGGAATTTTTGAGTTCACTTCAGAGGGTTTGTCGTGTTTGTGGAGCTAGGTCAGAACAGGAAGTCCTCAACTTAGAACAGTTCATTTAGTGACCATTTGAAGTTACAACGGCACTGAAAAAAGTGAGTTTCGACCGTTTTTCACACTTATAACCTTTGCACACTTATAACCCCCCCCAAGGTCATGTGATCAAAAATTGGATCCTTGGCAACTGGTTCCTATTTATGAAGGTTGCGGTGCCACAGGGACACGGGATCTCTTTTTGCGACCTTCTGACCAGCAAAGTCAATCGGGAAGCCAGATTCACTTAACAATCGTGTTATTTAACTTTAACAACTGCAGTCATTCATTGAACAACTGTGGCAGAACAGGTAGTAAAGTGGGGCAAATTCACTTCACATCTCTCTCGCTTAACTAGAGAAATTATAGGCTAAAATGTGGTCGTAAGCCGAGGACTATCTGTATTCAATTTAATGTAACTGAATTTACAATAAATTTGTTTGTTGAGCATCAGTCTTATTTTTATTTTATTTTTATTAGTCATATTTCTATGCCGACACTCTCCGAGGACTCTGGGCGGCTTACAACAATCGACAGTATACTAAATAGCATATTGCCCCCCAACAATCTGGGTCCTCATTTTACCCACCTCGGAAGGATGGAAGGCTGAGTCAACCTTGAGCCGGTGAGATTTGATCCGCTGATTTGCTGAACTAGCAGTCAGCTGAAGTAGCTGCAGTACTGCACCCTAACCACTGCGCCACCTCGGCTCTTCTTATTCTTTTTGTTTCCTTTTTTGTCTTTGTCCTTTTTTCCTTCAACATATATATATATAACAAAGTAGGGGAAATGAACAAGATAAAATTGAATTCCTAGGGACAGTTGTTAAGAGTTATAAGGAAAACCTAGTGGGGTGGATTGCTTGATTGGAATATGGCAATATGTTGAAAGATGCATTTTGTCCAAAATGAATGAAGCCAATGGAAGGAATTTGACTGTAGGTTAAAAGTGTCTGTCTTTGTTCTGATATCAAAATGAGCGGACTTGGCAAACTGTAGAGTATATGGGTTGAAATAAATAAAGGAACAAATAAAATCAACGTTGTTGTTGATGTCTACTTTCTCCAGATCAACCAAGGGGAAGTTGGTAGATGATGTCTCTGAAAGATGATCACAAATCATTACAAAATGCCAATGAAATATTAATGATGGAGGATTTCAATGACTCATTCATTAAAGAATTGAACAGAGCCAGAATTTTCTGTCCCAATTTCCCTAAAGAAGTAAAAAAAAGTTCTTACAAGCGCAATAATGATTGGAAAAACAAAATCCAGAGAGTAGACTTCCCTTCCCTTCCCTTCCCTTCCCTTCCCATCCCATCCCATCCCATCCCATCCCATCCCATCCCATCCCATCCCATCCCATCCCATCCCATCCCATCCCTATTTTCGTTCCTTGCCTTCCTTATTTTCTTCCATTTCTTTCACTTTCTTCCCTTCCCTTCCCTTCCTTCCCTTCCCTTCCCTTCCCTTCCCTTCCCTTCCCTTCCCTTCCCATCCCATCCCATCCCTATTTTCGTTCCTAGCCTTCCTTATTTTCTTCCATTTCTTTCACTTTCTTCCCTTCCCTTCCTTCTCTTCCCTCCCCTCCCCTCCCCTTCCCTTCCCATCCCATCCCATCCCTATTTTCGTTCCTTGCCTTCCTTATTTTCTTCCATTTCTTTCACTTTCTTCCCTTCCCTTCCCTTCCTTCCCTTCCCTTCCCTTCCCTTCCCTTCCCTTCCCTTCCCTTCCCATCCCATCCCATCCCTATTTTCGTTCCTAGCCTTCCTTATTTTCTTCCATTTCTTTCACTTTCTTCCCTTCCCTTCCTTCTCTTCCCTCCCCTCCCCTCCCCTTCCCTTCCCATCCCATCCCATCCCTATTTTCGTCCCTTGCCTTCCTTATTTTTTTCCATTTCTTTCACTTTCTTCCCTTCCCTTCCTTCCCTTCCCTTCCCTTCCCTTCCCATCCCATCCCATCCCATCCCATCCCATCCCATCCCATCCCATCCCATCCCATCCCATCCCTATTTTCGTTCCTTGCCTTCCTTATTTTCTTCCATTTCTTTCACTTTCTTCCCTTCCCTTCCCTTCCTTCCCTTCCCTTCCCTTCCCTTCCCTTCCCATCCCATCCCATCCCTATTTTCGTTCCTAGCCTTCCTTATTTTCTTCCATTTCTTTCACTTTCTTCCCTTCCCTTCCTTCTCTTCCCTCCCCTCCCCTCCCCATCCCATCCCATCCCATCCCATCCCGTCTCGTCCCGTCCCGTCCCGTCCCGTCCCATCCTGTCCTGTCCTGTCCTGTCCCGTCCTGTCCTGTCCCGTCCTGTCCCGTCCTGTCCCGTCCTGTCCCGTCCCATCCCATCCCATTTTCTTCCCTTCCCTATTTTCTTCCATTTCTTTCACTTTCTTCTTTTTCCTTCCTTTCCCATTCCCCACATCTCCAAATAATTCATGGGTTGGAAGAAGAAGTCCACTGGTGAATCTACAACTCCATGAGCCAGAGGTAAATTCTGTAGCCACAACATGTCACCTCAGTCAACTGAACAAGTCCTGCCAAAAGCCATCCTGGGAATTGGCAACGCCCATTCGTCTAGGGCAGGGGTGTCAAACTCAAGGTCTGGGGCCCGGATTCAGCCCGTGGGGTGCTTAAATTTGGCCCATGGTGCTGGCCTGGAAATAGCAAAGGACCAGCCCACGGTGCTTCTGCCAGCAAAAAATGGAGTTTGGGAGGGTCGCTGAGCTCTGTTTTTGCTGGCAGAGGGGTGCAGGAAGCCATCACAGCCAAAAACGGAGGTCGGGAGCCCATTTTCGCTGGCAGAGCACTCAGACTGCCACAGGTGCCCCCGGCATGAGTGACGTCGACCTGGCCACGCCCACCCTGGCCACACCCACCCTGGCCACACCCACCCCAGCCCCTCGAGATCAACACAACCGTGATGTGGCACTCAATGAAATCGAGTTTGACACCCGTGGTCTAGGGATTAAAGGACCAGTCTAGAAACCAGGAAACTGTAAATTCTAGTCCTGCCTTAGCAGAGGTGGGTTTCAGCAGGTACTGACCAGTTCTAGAGAACAGGTAGCGGAAATTTTGAGTAGTTTGGAGAACTGGTAATAAAAATTCTGACTGGCCCTGGCCCCATCTATTCTCTGCCTTCTGAGTCCCAGCTGATCAGGAGAATTTTTTTTTTATTTGATTTATATGCCGCCCTTCTCCGGAGACTCAGGGCGGCTTACAGTGCATTAAGCAATAGCCTTCATCCTTTTTGTATATTTATACAAAGTCAGCTTATTGCCCCCACAAACTGGGTCCTCAATTTACCTACCTTAGAAAGGATGGAAGGCTGAGTCAACCTTGAGCCTGGCGAGATTCGATCTTACTTTAATTGCAGACAGCTGGTGTTAAATTACAGTGCTTAGTCTGTTGAGCTATCCAGGCCCAAAATGGGGATTTTGCAGTAACCTTTCCCCTGGAGTGGGGAGGGAATGGAGATTTTACAGTATCCTTCCCTTGCCACTCCCAAGCCACGCCCACCAAGCCATGCCATGCCCACCAAGCCACACCCACAGAACTGGTAGTAAAATAAATTTGAAACCCACCACTGTGCCTAAGGTATGAAAACTGGCTGGATGACTTTCAGCTAGTCAGTCTCCTTAAGTCAACCCATCTCATAGGTTTGTGGTTATGGGGAAAATAGGAGGAGGGAAGAGTATTGTATAAAAAAGATGTTGAGACTTTAGAACGAGTGTAGAGAAGAGCAACCAAGATGATTAGGGGACTGGAAGCTGAAACATACAATGAACAGTTGCAGGAACTGGGCCTGGCTGGTCTAGTGAAGAGAAGGACCAGGGGAGACATGATAGCATCTTCCAATATTTGAGGGGCTGCCACAGAGAGGATGGGGGTCAAGCTGTTTTCCAAGGCACCTGAAGGCCAGACAAGGAATAATGGATGGAAACTGATCAAGGAGAGATTTTCTGACGGTGAGAACAATCAACCCATGGAACAGAAGTTGCCTTCAGAAGTTGTGGGAGCTTCATCACTTGAGACTTTCAAGAAGAGACTGGACTGCCATCTGTCAGAAATGGTGTAGAGCTGTGATGGCAAACCTATGGCACACGTGCCCAAAGTGGCACGCGAAGCCATGTCGCCTGGCACATGTGGCCTTGCCTGTTTGTCTTCTGAGTTTCTGGCACGTGCGATGATCAGCTGTCCTTTTTTCGCACAGCAGTGCCGAAAACCGCCGTGCACATAGGTGCCAGCCAGCTGATCGTGAGACACACATGCATGCTAGAACCTGGAAATTCAGCTTTTGTGGAGCGCACCGCAAACGAGCGTGCATGTGCCGAAAAGGTTCACCATCACTGGTGTAGAGTCTCCTGCTTGCACAGGGGTGGGGGTTGGACTAGATGACCTACAAATTCCCTTCCCACTCTGTTAATCTAATCTAATCTAATTAGGTACAATTAGCCACCTTGAGTTATGCATAAAAATAAGAAAGGCAGGATAAAAATATCTTAAATCAGCCATCCAATTCATTTTGCTCCCGTAATGCGACGCCATTCATTTTCAGCCAATATTCCTAATTACTTTTGATGCTTTCTCTTCTCCAATGAATTCTCAGATTCATTTTTTCTTCCCACTCTTAACCGCCCTTATGAAAAACAGAGCTCTTTATTATTCATGACATTTAAAAACAAAAATAGGACCACGCTCCTGAGAGGCAAAACAAGACGTGGCCAAAGTGAATGAAATCTCTCAGCCGCAGGCCGCATTTTTAATTTTTAAGTACAGGCAGGCAGTCCTCGACTTACGACCACAACCGAGCCCAACATTTCTGTTGCTAAGTGGGGCATTTGTTAAGTGAGCTTTGCCTTGCCCCATTTTAGGACCTTTGTGCCACGTTCGTTAAGCGAATCGCTGCAGTTGTGATGTTAGTAACACGGTTGTAAAGTGAATCCGGCCTTCCCTGTTGACGTTGCTTGTTGGAAGGTCGCAAAACGGAGGTCACGTGACCCTAGGAAACAGCAACCATCATAAATATGAGGCAGTTGCCGAGCATCTGAATTTTGATCATGTGACCATGGGGATGGTGCGTGTTGTGGCCCGTCAGCGGCCTGTGTAGTTAGTAGCTGATTCCGACAGCGAGGAGGCTGGTGTGGTGCTGCGCCAGCAGCCTGTGTAGCTAGCACTCAAGTCGGACAGTGAGGAGGCTGGAGAAGATGTGGAGCCAGAGGCGGGGATTTAGCCAGGGCCTTCAGAACCTCCAGAAGCTCCCTTAAGTGAAGAGGATGAAGAGGAGGAGCCTCTTCTCGATGCATGGGCGCGCAGAGCTGCCAAAAGGCAGGAGTGGCTCCTCAGGAGGAGGTCTCCTCGAGAGTAAGGCTTGGGGCTAATTGGCCACTCCCCTAGCCTATTTAAGGAGGAACGCCGACTGAAGCAATTTGCAGGGAACAACTTAGTTCACATACCTTCGTGTCTTGTCTTGCTTATCTTATCAGCTTCCTGCAAATTGCTTCTGGGCATTCTGCCAACCATAGTAAATTTTCAGTTATTATTCTTTGAATTCTTGTAGGCTGTTAAGAAAGTTAATTAATAGCCTTTGTTTGAAAAAGACTGATTTAATTTAGTAAACTAAGGTTTGTACAGACTTTGTGTGTGCTGCGTTCTTTGGGTCTATAGCTGGGGCAGAACAGTGCGACGGTCATACGTATGAAAAAACCCCAGTCATACAGGACTTTTTTTCCTGTCGGTCACTAAGTGAATGGTCACTAAATGAACTATTGTAAGTCGAGGACTACCTGTACTTCTCTTCAGGGAAAAAAAAAATCTGTTTCCCACCATCACAGCCCATTCTCCATGAAAGAGAATTTACCCTCAAATATTTTTGTAGGAAAGATAATATTGGTATTATGGGTGGCAGCTGATGTTCTTATTTTTATTTGGTCTATTTTTACTACTTTATTTATGATTAAACTGTATTGCCCTCTCTTTGTTGATGTTCTGCTTTTTGGGGTACAATCAGACTTGCCGAGGTCTGCCATTTCTCCTCACAGTTTCATTAAATCCCAAGGAAAAGCCTCATGAAAGAACTCCTCATCATATTATTCTTCAGACTGTGGTGACAGAAATATTTCAAAGGGATGAAAAATAACGGAACATAAGAAAATCATGGCAATCGTTTCAGCCGTGTGGTCTCCACTAATAAAGTCAGCTCAAATGAGGAATTTGAACTTTTCCTTCAAAATGGCATAAGCCTTTTTCTCAAGGAAAGAAAATTTATGAATGATATAAATCTAATAAATCAACAAATAGGGATTCTCGTCAAACGGGGCCTGGTATTTTCTACGCGTTTCCAAATAAAGACACGTGAAATTTAATTTGGTCACATTTTGCTGAGGCTGTAGGCTGAGAGTCTACACTCTGGGCACACTCTAATCTTAATAATTTGGTGTAGCTCGAAGAAAGCGTGTGTACGGATTAGATACAAAAATTAAATTTTATTTAACTTACCGTATTTTTCAGAGTATAAGATGCACCTTTTTCCCCCCTAAAAGGGGGTGAAATTACACTGAATGTAGCCCCGCCCAGCCACTGACCCCCACCCTTTGGCCTCTGCCTCCCAGCAATTTACCTCCTTGCAGCAAGCAGCAAGAAGAAACAGCTCCTTTCAGCTTCAGCAGAGCCTAATTAGCACAAGTTGATTGGATCGGCCTCCCAACTCTCAGCTGTTTTACTCTCAGCTGTTTTGCGCAGGGCTCTGCTGCTTGCTGCAAGGAGGAAAATTGCTGGAGCAGATTTTTTTCCCCCTTGTGCTAATCAAGCTATGCTGAAAATGAAAATGAAAGTAAAGCAGGCTGTTTGCTGTTTGCTGCAATGAGGCAAAATTGCGCAGAGGCAGAGGCAGAGGTAGATTTTTTTTTCTTCTTTTCCTCACCCAAAAAGGTAGGTGCGTCTTATACTCCGAAAAATACGGTAAGTTTACGTGATCACCTACTTTATTTATTTATTTATTTATTTATTTATTTATTTATTTATTTATTTTATTGAATTTCTTTTTTTTTTCATAGAAACTTTATTGAGATTTTTTACAAAACAAAAAAGAAATAAAAAGAAAAAACAAACATTCAAACAGTAACAGAAAACACATAAATATAATAAACATTTTCAATTTGTATCGGATGTGCAGTGTTTTAACTATTTGCATAAATAATACTTGGTGACATTTTAACTCACTTTTAGCCAATATTTAACACACCTTTAGATCTTTCTTTCATTTTATCATGCGACCACTTGTACCATCTTTCCCACACCATATTGTACATTGACTATTTTATTGAATTTCTATACCGCCCTTCTCCCGAAGGACTCAGGGCGGTGTACAGCCAGAAATAAAACCATAACAATATAAAAATTAAAATCAATTAAAACAATTAAATAAATTGGCCAAAAACTCTAATAAAACAACCCATTAAAATAGTTAGGCCAGCCCTGCTTGTTGGAATAATAATGTTTTTAGGGCGTGACGAAAGGTACGAAGGTCAGGAATCCTACAAATCTCCGGGGGCAGCTCATTCCAGAAGGTAGGGCCCCCCACAGAGAATGCTCTCCCGCTGGGGGTCATCGGCCGACATTGCCTAGCTGACGGCACCCGGAGGAGCCCCTCTCTGTGGGAGCGTACCGGTCGATGGGAAGCTATCGGTGGCAGAAGGCGGTCTCGTAGGATCTTCTGTTTAAAGATGGTCCTGAGTTGGCCAATGAGCGATTTGATTTCGGACTCTGAAACCGGAGGCTATTCAGGTAAGTCCTTCATTGTATACCTTATACTCTCACTGGATGGGTCTTCGTACATTCCCTGAAAGTGAAGTTCTAAGGTTGTAGGAGGTATGTGGACGTCTAATGGGGAATGAATTCTGACAGAATTCAGAATTCTCCCAGTCAACTACAGATAGCCCTCAATGTACGACCATAATTGAGCGCCAGAATTTATGTTGCTAAGTGAAACATTTGTTTAGTGAGTTTGTCCCACTTTACGGCTTAGCGACAGTTGTTAAGTTAAGTGAATCATTGCATTTGTTAAATTAGTAACCTGGTTATTAAGTTAATCGGGCTTCTCATTGACTTTGTGTGTCAGAAAGTCACAAAAGCTGATCACAGGACCCTGGGACACCGCTATGAGTCGGTTGCCGAACAATAACAAGAGCATTTAGACTTATATACTGCTTCACAGTGCTTTGCAGCCCCTCTAAGTGGTTTACAGAGTCAGCCTCTTGCCCCCAACAATCTGGGTCCTCATTTTACCCACCTCGGAAGGATGGAAGGCTGAGTCAACCTTGAGCTGGTGAGATTCAGACTGCCAAATTGCAGGCAGCCGGCAGTCAGCAGAAGCAGCCTGCAGTACTGTATTCTAACCACTGTGCCACCACGGTTCTTAGCATCTGAATTCTGATCTTTTGAGCATGGGGATGCTGCGATGGTCGTAAGTGTGAAAAACAGTCATAAATCACTTTTTTTCAGTGCCGTTGTAACTTTGAAGAGTCACTAAATGAACTGTTATAAGTCGAGGACTATCTGTAGTTCCTAATTCCTAGTGGAAGATTTAACCCCAGATTGGTCCTAGGAGAATTGGGTTGTTCTCATCCTCCAAGCCTTGAAATCTTCCCTATGCATGGATGCATTAATGCACTTGGTTTCTTACGGCAACTTGTACATGTCATCTAACACAAATGTTCCCATTCCAGACAGCTTAACATCCAACATTTGACAGAACAAGAAACTATTTGGTAGATACTTCGTGGAAATTAATGTTTTCCCTGATTCAGTAGCCCAGACAAATCTCTTAGTGCTTGTAAAATCACTTTAGAGAACGCTGCCAGGAGCAAAAGATAAAACATAAATTATTTACAATAATACAATCAGCAGAGAGAGCCCGCATCTGGAGCATCACGCCAATTAAAAACTAATCAAAAGGTCACGTTTCCAAACTGTGTGAGATATAGGTAAATTGGCTAATCACGCCCATTAATTGGTGGATCTATTTTGCCCCAATAAAAACAACAAAGAGGAGATTGGGCAAAGATAATGGCAAACCGGGAAGCAAAAAGAATATGGAAAGAAAAGGCATTGGAATTTCACTTGGAGCAAATAAATATTAAGGTACATAATTACACAGTCAAAGGAAGTCAGCATTTCAATTCATTTTAAGAGAAAAGTCATTCTGGATATATATCCTCATAGAATAGAATAGAATTCTTTATTGGCCAAGTGTGATTTTTTTTTTTAATTTGATTTATCTGCCGCCCTTCTCTGGAGACTCAGGGCGGCTTACAATGTGCTAAGCAATAGCAATAGCCTTCATCCTTTTGTATATTTATACAAAGTCAGCTTATTGCCCCCACAACTGGGTCCTCAATTTACCTGCCTTAGAAAGGATGGAAGGCTGAGTCAACCTTGAGCCTGGCGAGATTCGAACCTGCAGTAATGGCAGGCAGCTGGTCTTAATAACAGGGTGCTTTAGACCACTGTACTACCAAGGCTCTTGATTGGACACACAAGGAATTTGTCTTTGGTGCATATGCTCTTAGTGTACATAAGGAGGATAAAATACATTCATCAAGAATAAAAAGATACAGCACTTAGTGATAGTCAAGGTTACTAATAAGCTATCAAATCGTACTAGGAAACAAATAAAAACAATATAATTGAAAGGAACATGGTTATAGTAATAAGTGGGAAGAGATAGATACTAGGAAGGAAGAGAAGAATAATAGTGATACGGTCTTAGTAAATTATTTGACAGTGTTGTGGGAATTAGTTGTTAAACAGAGCGATGGCATGCAGGAAACAACTGTTCTTGTGTCTAGTTGTTCTGGTGTGCAGTGCTCTATAGCGTCTTTTTGAGGGTAGAAGTTGAAATAATTTATGTCCAGGATGTGAGGGGTCTGTAGATATTTTCACAGCCCTCTTTTTGACTCCTGCAGTATACAGGTCCTCAATGGAAGGCAGGTTGGCAGCCATTGTTTTTTCTGCAGTTCTAATGATCCTCTGAAGTCTGTGTATGTCTTGTTGGGTTGCAGAACCAAACCAGACAGTTATGGAGGTGCAGATGACAGACTCAATAATTCCTCTGTAGAACTGGATCAGCAGATCTTTGGGCAGTTTGAGCTTTCTGAGTTGGTGCGGAAAGAACATTCTTTGTTGTGCTTTTTTGATGTTAGGTGTCCCTTTTAAGTCTTGAGATATGATAGAAGCTAGAAATTTGAAGGACTCTACTGTTGATACTGTGTTGTCTAGTATTGTAAGAGGTGGTAGTATAGGAGGTTTTCTTCTAAAATCCACCACCATTTCTACGGTTTTGAGTGTATTTATTGAATGCTGTGACCTTCTGATTGAAGCCAGTAGCAGAATTCAAACTGGTATTGAAATGATACTTGCAAGAGCTACAGAATGGGGAGGGGTACAAATTGGGAATTTACTGATAGATCCTAAATCTGTTGGTTTGGTTGCTTAATGTTGAACTCTGTCTGGAATGACGGTGTTTTCTGCACAGGTTGTACCTCTGAAGGATAGATAACTATGGAGATTCTCAGTCATCCAGGTCATGGTTGTCTCAAAGATGCTTTTTCAAGAGGCAACTGGACTTTCTGGATTTTCTTTGAAGACGTTTTGCTTCTCATCCAAGAAGCTTCTTAGCTCTGACTGGACTGGATTTATACTCCTTGCAGATAGCTGTAATTTGCATCCTTTGAGAGAATTGTTAAAGTCACCTGGAGATTTAGCTGGAGATATGTCAAAACTGAACAGCCCTCTCTCAACAGAGGGGGAGGGATACAACATCATCTATCTCCAATCTACAACTCAGTCCTTTCAACAGTTCCAAGGAGGCTCCACACCCAATTGTACCACTCAGGTGAAAAGCCAGATTCAAGGTTCAGTAATTCTAGGGGTGAAGATGATGGTCTTGCTCCCTTCCATGAAAGGTCTCCAAGCTTTCACTTTTCTCCTGGCTCTCCTGACTCTAGTTGGAGATTCTACCACAGATACCTGCCCTATGAGATAATGGATGTCTCTTCCAGGAAGAATGACCTGAACACAGTAATCCAAGCTTTACTCATCACTGCAATATGTTCTGCAGAGGGCATGAAGGCAACCAGGAGCTGAAGCTAGTTCAAAATGTGCCAGCTGAAGCCAAAGTCAACTAGAAGGTAACTTTACATTTGATCTTTACTTTGCCTCGATCACACTTACACTGTCCATGCTGAGTCCGAGGGAGTGGTCAAATACATCATCATTCATGAGTCCCTTTGTGCCCACAAGAGGTCTAAGTCCAGCCCACCTTGAATTCCTGTGACTCTTATCTACCGTCAATTTGCTTGGGCCATTAGTAGTTCAGATTCTTGTAGCGAATTTAAGCTTAAATCTTTATACCCATTTGAATTGCCTGGATCTCTTGATTTCCCTGGTGCTTGACATAGACTCAATGTCAGGGTTCCAAGTAATATACCCATAGCAAACAAAACTCTGAGGCAGGTAGATTCCTCACAGAATAGTTTTATTGCACATATCATATTGGCCCAGTCCTGGTGAAAACCGACTCTGAAGGTTCCCACGGTTTTCATCTAATTTGCAGCTAATTGGGACTCAACTGGGAATGAACGTAATTCTCAGCTGTTACAATAAAATAGGATGTCAGCACTTCAAGCTGCATTTACTCTAGTGCTGACATAAGAAGGAGAAGGGAGGCGTCTGGAAAGGGACGTTTGACTTTTCACCTACTTATTTTCCCTGGAGATAATATCCCCTAGGAGATGGGATGGGAGGGAGGAAATTCCTTTGAGCTGGAGCGGTAGATTAGGGGTAGAATGACTTGGAAGATGGCCAATGAGTGCAGGGGAGCGGGGAATGGAAAGGGAGGGTTTTGGGTCTGGAAGTCAGTGTTGGCTTCGATGGAGTCAGATTTTAAAATGTCGTGCTTAATAAATAGGAGTTTTCCTTCAAAGACTTTGTTTGAAATGCAATTTATTTGAGACGACCTCGAAACATGACATAGGTTTTTTTGGGGACTAATTGTGTCTTGTAATGACTCAGTAAACCTAGGTCACAACACAAGCTCAGGGAGCACCAAGGACCCTACAGACTCAACTTTCTTTTTCAGTGAGTGATCTTAGAAGAGCACATAGTTTCGGTGGTTACAAAATAGTGGCCCTTGGCAGCTAAGCAATGGAGGCCGAGGAATTCAACTCCTGGTTTCCTTTTTTTTTTTTTTTTTAAATTTGATTTTTATTATAACATATAGTGATACAATCGGTACATTTTCGGTTCATTGGTGCAATTATATACATATATACATCTACATGCATTATTGCTTGTCTTTTGTTGATATTGTTTCTTGAAGCTAGATTTAATTTCAATACACTTAAAGATAATAGTGCTCAACTCTCTAAGACTAAATATAATACTATTCATATAGATTTTGTTAATTCGTTAATATTTAATCTCTGTTACCTTCTTTATTTCTTTCCCCCATCCATTCGTACCACATGTCCCACACGCTATAAAATTCTGAATCTTCTTTGTCATTAATTTCTGAAGTCAATTTGTTCATTTCGGCGCACTCCAATATTTTTCCAATAACATGTTCTTGAGGTGGTATTTGTTTTTCTTTCCAATACTGGGCAAAGGAAATTCTAGCGGCTGTCAGAATATGTATAATTAAATACTTTTTCTTTTTTGCATATTCAGTTTTCAAAATTCCCAGGAGAAAAGCTTTTGGGTCGAAATCAAAATTTTCTTTTATTATTTCTCTAATCCACACCCATATCATCCTCCAGAATTTTTGTGCCTGATTACATGTCCACCAGCAATGATAAAAAAGTACCCTGCTGATGGTCACATTTCCAACATTTAGGGCTCGAATTGGGGTAGATCTTCGCTATCCTAGCTGGGGCCATGTGCCATCTATAAAACAGCTTGTATTGGTTTTCCTTATAAGCCGTCGCCTTTGTCATTTTAAGATTATTATTCCATATTGAGTCCCATTCGTTCAAATTTATATTCTGTCCTATATTTTTGGCCCATGCTAACATCGGTTCTTTAACTACTTCCTCTGCCATATCGTACTCCAATAAGTAATTATATAATTTGGCTAGAATTTTGTCGTCCGTACCCATCCATATCTTGTCGAATCCATTTATGCTCATTTCAATGCCAAATTCCTCCTTATCTTTTTTATATCTGGATTTAATTTGGTTATATGGCCACCAGTCTATAGAAATACCTTGTTCCATCAATTCTTCCCTTGTTTTAAGGTTCCCTCCCCCATCTAATAATTCATTGTATCTGACCGTTTTACCCATTTCTAATACATTTGGATATATTATAGCCTCCATGGTGGAAAGCCATCTCGGAATTTTCCTATAATGCTTCTGTCTCATCTCTCCCCATAGTTGTATCAAGATCTCCCTTATTTTATGTACTCTGGTTTCTCTTCAGATCGTATAAATCTTTCGCCTTTTTTTCAACTCCTGGTTTCCATTCTTAAAGACCTGCAGTACGTCAGGCAAGTTCCAGGCAGATGGAAGAAAAGATTTTCAGATGGATCTCAAAATCAGTTCCCTGGAGGATCCTGATAACCCTATTTTAACTCAGTTACAGCCCATAACTGGAGAATAAGTATGATTTGTGGTTTCTTTGATCAGCCGAGCAGCAGACTGAGTGCCTGTATTGCTAATAGGTGCGTACTCTTAAGTATGCTCCGCTGTGGAGTTGTCAAACAAGAAGACAAATTGCTACTAGCTCTGAGTACAAGAAACTCTCGCTCGTTTGCGGTGGGTCTGCTTTCTTACCGAAAACTCAAAAGATGCTTTATTCCTATGTAGCTGTGGATAAAAATAGCTGGAATATATGCCAGATGTTATTAAATAGTTTTTTTTTTGCACCTACACATGAAAACTCCAGCTGTTCTGAATGGAGCAACAGAACCATAATCAACACAACACTGTTTAATATGCAGTAATTGTTAGGAACTGCTTAACTTTCTATCAAAAGCCATTATTGTTTATTTTGTAAAGTCTTTTTTTATTGCAATTAGATGGGCAGTGTGGTATAGTGATTAAGGTGCTGGATTAAGACCCAGGAAGTCCGTGTTCAAGACCATCTTTATGTCCAAAGCACTGAGGGCAGGACAAGAAGTAACAGATGGAAACTTATCAAGGAGTGTTCAAACCTAGAACGAAGGAGAATTTTCCTGACAGTGTCCCAAAGGTGCTTTTTCAAGAGGCAACTGGACTTTGTCAGAGTTTGCAACAGCAATCAAATCTAGAAAGCACACACAGCTAACTGATGCAACAGGATTCATTAACTTTTCTTTATATACATAATAACAGATGAGTAAATGTACAATACCAATGGCAGGTTCTTCCAAAATGGTAGAGAGGAGAGATTGGTTCCTGTTCCAGCAGCAGACTAGTTTCAATTCTCAGCACAGCACTCAGAGCTAAGCACAGCTAAGCCACGCCCAGGCTCCTTACTGTCTCAGCTCCCATTGGCTGACCTTGTTACTAAGCCCTATTCATTGGCTGACCTTTATTTTTATTTTTATTTTTTTTATTCAATTTATATGCCGCCCTTCTCCTAGTGGACTCAGGGCGGTGCACAGCCAAAACTAAAATACATAACAATACAAAATTTAAAATTAATTAAAAGAATTATATACTTTGGCCCGAATTAAAACAGTGCGAATTAAAACCCATTAACAAATTAAAACTAAACAATTAATAACCATTAAAAACTAAAAAAGGGGGGCGGGGTTCACGCCAGTCCTGCTTGCTGGAAAAGAAGTGTTTTCAGGGCTCGGCGAAAGACCCGAAGATCCGATATCCTTCTTATCTCCGGGGGCAAATCGTTCCAGAGGGCGGGGGCTGCCACAGAGAAGGCCCTCCCCCTGGGGGTCGCCAGCCGACATTGCCTGGCCGACGGCACCCTGAGGAGTCCCTCTCTGTGGGAGCGTACTGGACGGTGGGAGGCTATCGGCGGCAGAAGGCGGTCCCGCAAGTACCCAGGTCCTATGCCATGGAGCGCTTTAAAGGTGGTAACCAATACCTTGAAGCGCACCTGGAAGACCACTGGAAGCCAATGCAGCTCACGCAAGAGAGGTGTCACATGGGAGCGACCCCTCGCTCCCATAATCCCCCGCGCGGCCGCATTCTGCACCAGTTGGAGCCTCCGGGTACTCCTCAAGGGGAGCCCCATGTAGAGAGCATTGCAGTAGTCCAGGCAGGAAGTGACGAGTGCCTGAGTGACTGTGCGTAAGGAATCCCGATCCAGAAAGGGACGCAACTGGCGAATCAGGCAGACCTGATAAAAAGCCCCCCTGGTCACGGCCGTCATATGCTCTTCTAAAGACAGCCGTGCATCCAGGAGGACGCCCAAGTTGCGAGCCCTATCTGTGGGGGCCAATAACTCGCCCCCAATAGCCAGCGATGGTACCAGCTGGCTATATCGGGACGCCGGAAGCCACAGCCACTCGGTCTTGGAAGGGTTGAGTCGGAGCCTGTTACTCCCCATCCAGATCTGCACGGCCTCCAGGCACTGGGACATCACTTCAAGGGCATCGTTGGGATGGCCCGGGGTGGAGATGTACAGCTGAGTATCATCAGCGTACTGATGGAACTCCACCCCAAAGCCACGGATGATCTCACCCAGCGGCTTCACATAAATGTTGAACAGAAGGGGCGAGAGGACCGACCCCTGAGGCACCCCACAAACAAGGTGCCTTGGGGTCGACCTCTGCCCCCCTGCCAACACCGACTGCGACCGGTCAGAGAGATAGGAGGAGAACCACCGCAAAACAGTGCCCCCCACTCCCAACCCCTCCAACCGGCGCAGCAGGATACCATGGTCGATGGTATCAAAAGCCGCTGAGAGATCTAACAGGACCAGGACAGAGGAACAACCCCTATCCCGAGCCCTCCAGAGATCATCCACCAACGCGACCAATGCCGTTTCCGTGCTGTGCCCAGGCCTGAAGCCGGACTGGAGCGGATCCAGATAGACAGCTTCATCCAGGTACCCGGGAAGCTGTTGCGCCACCACACTCTCAACAACCTTCGCCAAGAAGGGAAGGTTGGAGACCGGACGATAGTTAGCCAAAACAGCCGGATCCAGAGCAGGCTTCTTGAGGAGGGGCCTCACCACCGCCTCTTTCAAGGCGGATGGCAAGACACCCTCACTCAAAGAAGCGTTGATAATACCCTGGAGCCAGCCTCGCGTAACCTCCCAGGAGGCCAGCACCAACCAG
This sequence comes from Pantherophis guttatus, assembly GCF_059756535.1. Taxonomy (NCBI): domain Eukaryota; kingdom Metazoa; phylum Chordata; class Lepidosauria; order Squamata; family Colubridae; genus Pantherophis; species Pantherophis guttatus. Next base: position 209,084,933 of record NC_142065.1, on the reverse strand, counting down.
GAGGGACACGGGTCCAATAAACATGTGGTTGCGTTCAGCCGCCCCAGTATCCTGTCCATGTCCTCGGGAGCAACAGGGTCGAACTCCTCCCAAATGGCAGTCTCAAGACCGACACCCATCATCCCGTCTGTACCTACCCAGTCAGAGACCAAGCCTTCCCGAATCTGAGTGATTTTATCGTGCAGATACTGGACAAAATCCTCGGCACGACCCTGCAAGGGATCCTCCCGCGCTCCCAGATGGAGGAGGGAACGGGTCACCCTAAACAGGGCGGCCGGGCGATTATCTGCCGATGCGATAAGAGCGGAAAAATAGTTACATTTTGCCACTTTTATCGCCACTAGGTAAGTCTTAATATGAGATCTTACCAGTGTTTGGTCGGATTCGGAGCGACTAGATCTCCAACTGCTCTCTAGGCATCTTTTCTGGCGCTTCATCCCCCTCAGCTCCTCGGAGAACCAAGGAGCCAGGTAGACTCGGCGACAGGTCAGAGGCCGCACAGGCACGACTCGGTCCAAAGCCTCAGCGGCCGCCCTATCCCAGGCGGCCACCAGATCCTCAGCCGAGCCATGAGTCAGAGTCTCAGGAAATGGCCCAAGCTCCATCTGGAACCTATCAGGATCCATCAGGCGCCTGGGGCAGAACCATCTGGTCTGTTCCGCCTCCCTGCGGCAGGGTGTGGCGGTTAGAAAGTCAAGCCTAAGAAGGGAATGATCCGACCATGACAAGGGCTTAATCACTATCTCCCCTATCTCGAGATCATTCTTCCACTGCCCAGAGACAAAAATCAGATCCAGAGTGTGTCCTCCTGTGTGCGTGGGTCCACAAATTAATTGGGTCAGGTCCATGGCCGTCATGGAAGCTATGAACTCCCGAGCCGCCTCAGACACTTCGCCGACAGACGGCAGATTAAAGTCCCCCATGACCATAAGCCTGGGGGTCTCCACCGCCACCTCGGCAATCACGTTGAGGAGCTCGGGCAGGGCCACCGACATGTGGCAGGGAGCCAGGTACGTAATCAGCAAGCCCATCTGCCTCCCTTGTCCCCACTTCACAAGGAGGGACTCACATCCGGCTATCTGAGGTACAGTGGCCTCCCTTGGGGCGAGACCTTCCTTTACTAGAACCGCCACCCCCCACCCCTCCCCTGGTTACTATGTCCTTGTTACTATGTCTCTGCCAGTCATGAATACATTGACCGACTTTCTGGTTTTTCTTTGAAAATGTTTCGCCTCTCATCCAAGAAACTTCTTCAGGTCTGTTTTTCTCCTCCCCACCCCTTTTTTTTTTGAGGTTGGGAGGGGATGTTTTGGCACTGGCAAGGGCTGCAGATATCTTCATCCTTAATTGTGGTGCTTCTGGTTCTGCCAGTGTGCTGTTCCTGATGGCTGACTCTGTGGCTGTGAGGAGATCTACAAATGGTAGTTGTTCCGGTGTTACTGCAAAATATTCAGTCCTTTGGCCAAAATATTATTTTCTGTTTGGGTAAGCTCTCCATCAGACAGATTTCTCACCCCATAGGTCAGTTTTCTGAGATATGTCATTGTCCATCTGTGTTGGTTTTAGTCTTAAAGTTGCCAAGGTTGGACACCTCTGCCCTAATAGTAAATTCCTGCCCAAGGTCATTGCTTCCCAAACTGGACAGTTTTGAGATCTGTGAATTTGAACTCCCAGAATTCCCAACCAATATGGCCCGTGCAAAGAATTCTGGGAGTCGAAGTCCGCATCTCTTTAAAGTTGCCCTGACTGAGAAAACCCTTGTGTAGATGCTCTTCAGAGTTCCTTATATATCATGATATTAGGAAAATAATTCTCAAGCAGGAAAAGAAAGCCCCTTCAGCAAAAGAGAAAAACATCTGAGAAATGGCAAGAGAGATGTCAACACAATATGATTATAAGCTTCTAGGGGAGTTTTATTGCTTGTTTTAATGGCACTGGTGAATATTATTCCTGACATTACGATGATTACTATTTTCTTGCTGTTGTTTTCAAAAAACCAGCGTGGTAGTTTTACAAAAGGTTATTCTGAAAATACCTAAAAATAACATGACAAGAAATCCATTTAATCTCTGCTAGGAAGCTGGATTAAAAGGATGCTTTGGCTAGATCCAGGGAGCTTTTCTGATCCTTTCATAAAAGAAAGAAATGCAGTTAAGTAATCTTAGACTCCATATTTCATATTTTTATTTATTTATTTATTTCATTTATTTATTTCATCAAGCCTGTATTTTATGACAGATATAAGTGTAATCATAATTATAAATACATGAAAAGGATACAAATAAAAGAAAATATGAGGACAGGGATGGTGGGCATGATGGTGCACTTATGCACGCCCCTTACAGACCTCTTAGGAATGGGGTGAGATCAACAGTAGACAGGCTAAGGTTAAAGTTTTGGGGGTTGGGGATTTGGGGAAGAAACCACAGAATCTACCCTACTCTACTCTACTCTACTCTACTCTACTCTACTCTACTCTACTCTACTCTACTCTACTCTACTCTACTCTACTCTACTCTACTCTTCTCTTCTCTTCTCTTCTCTTCTCTCCTCTCCTCTCCTCTCCTCTATTCTATTCTGCCCTTTTTAAAAATATTTCCTAGAATATTTCATTCTTCTAGGAGAGGGGTGGGTGTGAACTTTCTACAGCTGGAAAAAAAGGCTGTAGGATTTGCTAAATAAGTCTCTCTTTCCAGTCCAGTGTATGGCAATTTACTTGAAACACAACTTCACAAACACACTAGGATTTGATTCCAGATAAAAGTCCCTAAGACTGAGTTGCAAACTCAGGTGAACTCTGCGGTTTCTTCCTCTGCTCATTTGTTAGGAATAAATTTAAACACGGGACTGAAAGGGAAAAGGAACTTATCCTTAAAAGCTATGTATACAAAGGCGAAGGTGTCTTTGTTAGCTCCAGAGTTAAAGAGAATGGGAGGTGGGAAATGGGAGAGGGGGATTATACCAACATCAAGCCAAACTAGCTTTCTGCTTACTGCTTGAGTCCGCCGGACCTCTGACCTACTCTCGGATTTTGGAAAGATTTCTAAGCGGGTTAGAAACTGCAATTTCAAGATTAATGGAGCGACTCAAACACCATTGGAAAAAAGTCATCGAGCGGCATCATAAAAACAAACACAATTAGCACTGGGAAGTTGCCATTGAAAAAGTCTTTGGCCGGACAAATGAACTATGCACATGAGGGGATCAGGATTATTCCCACTCATCCTGCTCTCAGCCTTCAAACGTGGCTCAGTTTTATAAAAGTGTCACTCTCCCACCAGAAGTTCCAGCTGCCTGTTTAAGGTCTATGCACAGAGAACAATGCATAAAGGACAAGAAGCGATGGGTGGAAACTAATCAAAGGAGAGAAGCAACCAGGAACTAAGGAGAAATTTCCTGACAGGACAATTAATCAGTGGAACGACTTGCCTCCAGAAGTTGTGAATGCTCCAACACTGGACGTTTTTAAGAAGATGTTGGCTAACCATTTGTCTGAAGCAGTGGTGAAATTCAATTTTTTTTATTAGCGGTTCTGTGGGCATGGCTTGGTGGGCGTGGCGTGGCTTGGATTTCACCACTGGGTACAGTAATAAGAGTTGTCTCCTTTGAGTTGAATTTCTTCCGGTAACCATTCTTTTTTTTATTATTATTGAAAAGTTTTACAAAGAAAATTCCCCCCCATTCCCCGCACCCCTTTTCCCTCCCCACCACTCCCACCCCCCTTCCCACCCCCCCAGACTTCCCAGAGCAAAATACAGGGTATTTCAATCAACAATCATAAGCTAAATTAGCCTAACTATTCTTAAACTACCAAATCCCCCCCTGAAACCTTAACTCCACTATGGATAACATAATACTTCTAAAGTTTAACATTCATTCATAAGCTATTTGATATTTTCTTGTCTGATACTTATTTTGAATATAATCAATCCATCTTCTCCATTCCGATATGTATCTTTCTTGTGTATAGCCCTTCAAATATGCTGAAATTTTCGCCATTTCCGCTAAGTTCGCTACTTTCAATGTCCATTCTTCAATAGTAGGCAAAGAGTCCTTCTTCCAATATTGCGCTACCAACAGCCTAGCTGCTGACGGTAACCATTCTTCATATGTTTTAGCCTCCAGTCCCCTAATCATCTATGTTGCTCTTCTCTGCACTCTTTCCAGAGTCTCTACATCTTTTTTATAATACGGTGACCAAAACTGGATGCAGTTTGTGACTATATAGACATCTCTATGCCGTTTTCTAGCAGTAACACAGATGTGCGTTCTCTTTTGTGAGAGGTTGTGAGGAAGCTGACAAAGCAATGGAAGAGAAACCAGACTTAACAGAATTAAGAGGTGGCAGGTGAGTCAGCTGATACCTTATCTCACAAGGTGCCTAGAAACTATTCAAGGGGATTCCATTTTAATTAACTGACTATAAATAAGGATGAGACATTCCTGTCACAGTTTTCAAGGTTCTATATTTATCCCAGGCCCGCATGAAAAAAAAAAAAAACTTTGACTAAAACCTGTACCTTTTCTTGCGTCCTTGATTTTGTTCAAATGTTTGTTTGTTTGTTTTGTTTTTATGTATGGTTCTTGACATCTTTCTCCAGGATGTTCTTTTTTTTAAAAAAAAAAACATTTTATTAAGTTATTAAGTATTATAAAATACAAAGTACAAAAGTAAATAAAAGAGCAGTGAGGAGAAAGGGGAGGGAAAGGGGAAAGAGAAGTGAGGAAAGGTAGGGAAAAGAAAAGAAAAAGTATTGACTTCCGACTTGTTCTGTTGCAGTAGAATAAGGCATTAGCATCAAATCACAGCTTTTTGTTTTTCCATAATAATATGAACAAGTCATCTCTATAAAGATCACTGCTGGGTTGCTCCCGGTTTGGTCCGGTTCTATAGAACCGGTAGTAAAGCCAGCAGGAGGCTCTGCCCACCCGCCACATCATCATGGGTGATCTGCGCATGTGCAGAAGCGTCTGCACATGCACAGAAGAGTGTACGTGGGTGTGATGCGAACTGGTAGTAAAGGTAAGTGGAACCCACCCCTGAATAAAGATCTATCAATCTAATCTATAAAACCCAAAGTCAAAGTTTCATTCTTTGCCACATCAAGCATGAAGTTCAGAAGTGGTTTCCATGTGGAAATAAAAGTACTTATGTTCTTTTCTTTAATTAGAGTAGTCAGTTTTGCTATTTCAGCCAATTCCATCATCTTCTGCAACCTTTCATCCATGGTAGGTATCGAAGCGCCCTTCCATTTTTGCGCATACAATAGTCTTGCTCCTGTCAACATATATAGTAACAAAGTTCCAATTTTTTTTCTCCAGTTCTTTTTTCCATTAGTCAGCTCTGCTTGCAGAGCTTACCGATCTACCCATTTATTTTTGCAGACACTGATCTACTCATGTATTTTTGCAGGCACTGATCTACTCATGTATTTTTGCAGGCACTGGTCTACCCATTTGTTTTCTTTTAACACTGATCAGCTGTAGGGCGGCCCTTTGAAGCCCAGCAGCAAGAGTTTAAACAGTTTCTTCCCTCTATCCGATCAGCTGGGACTCAGGAGGCAGCAATAGATTGGGGGTGGGGCCAAATAAAAGGTAAGACTAACGCAGGGGGGGCGGGGGGGGCAGAGCCGGTTCATTGATGTCATATTGTCACCGCTACCGCTTATTGCACACTGGTGCAATAAGACTGGGTGTTTTGTTAATATGATTTATTGGGTTAGGGATTTTCTGTCTTCACTGTGAGTTGTATTGTGTTGGGGGGTGCACTGAGGAAGCTCAACCAGTCTCATTGTACATATTAATTAATTAATTAATTTTATTTTATTAGATTTTTATACTGCCCTTCTCCCACTGGACTCAGGGCGGTGAACAGCCAAAACTAAAAACATCGCATACAAAATTTTATTTATTTTTTTTAAAAAAAGAATTAAACAAATTTTGGCCCAATAACTTTAAAACACCCCAACTAAATCAATTAACAATTAAACATATGTTATGCACTGACAATAAAGATTTGACCTTTGAACCTGTGAGGGAAAGGGTTTTATCAAGACTGGACAAGTCTTCTTCTCTATTGGAAGAAGAAAATAGAACCAATAAGTTAAAACTCTAAATAGGTTCAAACTAGTCATCAGGAGGAACTATAGAATAAAAAAGTTGGAAGGTACTTTGAGGTCTTCTACTCCAATCTGCTGCTCAAAAAAGAGACCCTATACCCATGATGGTGAACCTACTGTATGGCATGGGTGCCACAGATGGCATGCAGAACCCTCTGCGGGCACGTGAGCCATCGCCCAGCTCAGTTCCACTGCGCCTGCATGTGTGCCTCCCACCAGCCAGCTGATTTTCGGATGGGGGGGGCATGTGGGAGATGCATGCACATGCGTGAGGGCTGTGCACACATGCGCGGGGCAGGGAGAGCATGGGGAGGCTGCAGGGAAGCCTACTAGGCCCAAAATGGGGCCTGTTTTTGGTCCCAGGAGGCTGCAGAGAGGCCTACTAGGCCCAAAACAGAGTGCAGGGGGGGTCACGTGTGCATGCATGAGGGGGTCATGTGCCCATGGGTGGGGAGTTGGGGGGAGCCAGGGGGTCATTCATGCATGCGCAGGGGAGCTGAGGGGGCATGCGCACATTGCATTATAGGTGCCGGCACACACATGCACGCTTTCGGCACACAACGACAAAAAGGTTAGCCATCATTGCCCTATACCCATGACGGCGAACCTATGGAATGCGTGCCACAGGTGGCACGTGGAGCCATATCTACGGGCATGCGACCATTGCCCTAGCTCAGCTCCAGCACACACGCGTGCACCGGCCAGCTGATTTTCGCAGGGTGGATTTGATTTAAATCGAGTTGATTTAAATCACAATTTAAATCATGATTTAAATCACTAGTAAAAAGGCTCGATTTAAATCATAATTTTTAAAGAGCAACTGTCATCTCTGCTACTTCTTTGACCCACTGTTGACTCATCGATAGTCCCAGTCTTGCAGAATATACAGCCTCATGCTACATAACTAAGCTCCATTTCATGCTAAATTATTTATGTATCTTAATAGAAAACTATCTTACAACAGATTTTTACCCCAAAGGTTTTTTATTAAAATAAATTCGATAAAAATCAAAAAAATCCGATTTATATCAAAAAAATCCGATTTAAATAAAAAAAATCTGATTTTTTTTGTTTTTTTTTTAAAAAATCATTGATTTTTATCCACCCTGGATTTTTGGGCCTTCCAGGCCCACCGGAAGTTGGGAAACAGTATTTCCGGCCTCCGGGGGTGTGTGTGATGGGGAAGGCCGTTTTCACCCTCCCCAGGTTCCTAGAAAGCCTCTGAAGCCTGGGGAGGGTGAAAAAACGGGCCTACTGGGCCCATCGCGCTATCATATGCCAAAAGTGGGGGGAGCACGGGGGGTCACGCACGCATGCAAGGGGGACAGGGCGCATTGAATTATGGGTATGAGCACACAACCCTCCCCCGTGTGCTCCCCCCATTTTTGGCACGTGACAGCAAAAAGGTTAGCCATCACTGCCCTATTCCATTCTGGACAAATGACTATACAATCTCTTTTTAAAAACCTTCAGTGATGCAGCGCTCATACCTTCTGGAGGAAAATCGTTCCATTGGTTAATTGCTCTCACTGTCAGGAAATTTCTCCTCACTTGTAGGTTGGTTCTCTCCTTTATTAGTTTTCATCCATTGTTTCTTCTCTTGCCTTCTGGTACTTGGGAGACTAGGTTGATCCCCTCTTCTTGTGGCAGCCCTTCAAATATTGGAACACTGCTATTATGTCACTCCAAGTTTTTTCACTAGACCGAGGTCAGCAATCTGCAGCTCTGGAGCCGCATGTGGCTCTTTCTTCCCTCTGCTGCGGCTCCCTGTTGCTGGTTGGCTCCACAATTGATAGGGCTTTCGGTTAAGACAGATAGAGGAAAAAGGATGCCATGCTAGGAGGAGACTTTATGGTGAGGGAACCGATTTCCAGTCGGTAGAGGAAAAAGGACGCTGTATTAGGAGGAGATATGATAGGGGAACCGGACTTCTGGTCAGCTCCAGAATTGAACAAGGGCTTCTGGTTAGGACCTTTGTGGCTCTTTGAGTGTTTAAGGTTGCCGACCCCTGCACTAGACTAAACATACCCAATTCCTGCAAATGTTCTTCATATGTTTTAGCCTCCAGCTATCTTTGTTACTCTTCCCTGTGCTCTTTTTAGAGTCCCACTGAAGATGTTATGTAGCTTGGTAACAACAAGCCAAACAACAAATCTCTGCCTAAATATCTGTTTTTCAGGGATAATATCTTGCTTTTATGGGTCTCATTTCTGCATAAAAGCGATGGGAATCTGGAGTTCCAATAGAAAGGTGAGTTCAAGCAATTGAGAATGGGCTGGTGGGTGAATAATGGCAGGCAGGAAGACACCTCAAGTGTAGTAATTATCAGATACCTTAAGTAATCCAAAGAATTTAAGACCACACCGATAAATGAGGTCCACAGAATTAGGTAAGATCCAGTGAGGCGTTCAGTCCAATCTAATTTCTTCAAACTAGTGTGAGGTATAGTAAGAAGACTGTCAAGGTGAGGGTGAATCACTTGATAGATTATCTCATAAATGGCAATTCAACCCAGGTAGGGAGACATCTGGGAAAATGCAGCTCAAAGAAACTCCACCTTAATTAACTCGATATAAAGGAGACTCAGAAATTCTATTATAGTTTGCAAGGTTTTGTATTTACTCCAGACGAGCAATAAAGATACCTCACTGAAATCCATTTCATTCTGGCTTCCTTATTTGGCCATCTACGTGGGATTTGACAGTTTAGGACTAAAACATTGAAAATATATACTTCTTTGGAAAAGCACCAAGAAAGAGAAATGGGAAAACATGGGATGAAGAGCAGAGTTAAGAACAGAGATAACTGACCCTCTAGGAGAATTCAGTAGTTCTAAAGAGCAATTTCATTAAAACTTGGCATTTAGAAATTAGGACAGTTCAACTGGCTCCCAAAAGTTCTTTCCTTACATTTTCTCATTCTAAAAAGTTGATTAGTTTTACAAGTCCTGCTCACACTCTTCCAGAATAAAAGAGTTGGAAGGGAACTTGGAGGTCTTCTAGTCCAACCCCCTGCTCAGGGAGGAAACCCTATACCATTTCAGACAAATGGTTGTCAACTGTCCAATTGATGAATCCAGAAAAAGAAACTCCTGGGACATTATTTTACCAAGGGTATAAACTTTACTGAATAAACCACATTGGCACTGAAGAAGCAAAACCAGCTCTGGGTTTCCTGTGCAAAAGCAAGCATAGTTAATTCCAGAGATGGGCGTCACATAATATAACAACCGGTTCGCCCAACACCAAAAATGTGAGCGCCTTCTGAGCATGTGCGTGGCTTCAAAAACACGGCAATATGGGACAGGATGGCGCCAGGGCGGATGGGTGTAGTCACAACTACCGGTTCATCCAAACCGGTCTGAACCGGCAGCAGCCTACCTCTGGTTAATTCCCCCTTTCCCTACATGCTACCCAGAGTCCATTACGTCCACCAATAATTTCTGTTCATTTTGTTATGAGAACCAGCTGGCCACACTGTGACATCTGCTCTGGGTGTCCTTGAGGGGGGAGCCATGTCTCATGGGAACCAACAATGCTTGGATGCCATTTCCTCCACCCTTGCAATCTAATCAAATGAGCCTTGGTGGCGCAGCAGACTAAAGTGCTGTTAAGTAACACCAGCTGCCTGCAATTACTGCAAGTTCAAATCTCACCAGGCTCAAGGTTGACTCAGCCTTCCATCCTTCCGAGGTAGGTAAAATGAGGACCCGGATTGTGGGGGCAATAAGCTGACTTTGTATAAAAAAGAACACCACTTGGGGGGGGGGGGGCGAAAGCCCTACTAAGCAGGTATATACAAAAGTATGAAGGCTATTGCTTAACGCATTGTAAGCCATCCTGAGTCTCCAGAGAAGGGCGGCATATAAATCGAACCAATAAATAAATAAATAAATAATCCACTACCCCTTTTCCTTTGCCAAGCTGCGAGAGAAGGAGAATATAGATGAAAGTTTGAGTCAGTCTTGATACTAAATACTCCTTTAAAAAGCCCTCAAGAGCTGAACCCCCAGATGGATTCAGAGCCGGGGCTGTCATTCCGGTGGGAACGGAGGTAGACAGAGTATGCAGCTCTACCTTCCTGCCTGGATATCTTGCCTTGCCGTCACTTGCCTCCTCCTGCATACAGACAGTGGAATCCTCTTCCTTCAGCTGTTCACAGGGCCTCCAGCTGAGGGCGGATAGGACTGCACTTGCGTGGATGAGGTGCTGGCTGCATTAGCCAGCATTAATGGAGGCTTACCAGACCTATCCCGATTGGAACGGCCCTAACAAACCAGGACTAATTGCACTGAATTACTGGCCAGAGGAAGGCAGCTGGAGCCCTCCAATCAGCACAGGGATTGGGGTGAAATCTGGGGGAGGAGTAGTGGGGTGGGGCTCGCTAGGTTTAAAATAGGAAGGGAAAGCACAATAAGGTTAGAGCTGACAATATTTCATTATAATTGCACTGGGTGATTGTCGGAGAGTGACGAATTTAGGAAGATAAAACTTTAGAACAACATCCACCCTGTTGTCTGCGATTTATTTTCTTATCCTGATTTGGAACCTGACACCCATTAAGTAGTTTGTTTGATTATTGTCACCAGGGAGTTGGGGTTTATTGGGTTTTGCATTTTGGGTTTTATTTCTGTAAGTTTCCCCGGAGTTAGAGTGAGTGAGTTGGGCAACCATATAAATTTTTCTAAACAAATTCAATTGTTTAGGAGGCCACGGTGGCTCACGTGGTTAGGACGCTGAATCAAAAGACCATTGAGAGAGTGACAGCTCAGCGGTTTGAAACCCGAGAGCGGGTCACATGACAGATTGAGCTCCTGTCAATTTGTCCCAGCTTCTGCCCACTGTTCTGTCCCCAACCACACACACACACACCAACAGATGTTCAAGAGTTAAAGACCAAAGCAGCCGGCAAAATCTTTTTCCTTATGATAACGGAACTTGGCAACAACCTAGTGGCTGCCTGCCAAGAGTTTATTATTTACGAAGAGGAGAGATAACTTCTACCCACTCCTGGTACATCAAAAGAAACAGCTCAATAATTATGGAGTCAATCAAGTCCAGAGATAATCCAGCAAAGTCTATAGCAAAAAGTCCGGCAATGCAGAATTGTGTGGAAGCTTTCAGCTTTGTTCGTCACAAGGTTTGACTGGCCACCACGTTCCCTTTTATATCCTGTGGGGTGTGGTCCAGTGACTCAGCCTAATCTCGGGCACGCCTTTTCTTCTGTTGCGCACGCTTATCTCTGCGACGCTGGCATGGATCCAGCCAAGACTCATTACCCTCATCACTGTCCATCTGTGGCTGCGTGGACATGTTTGGCCCCGGCCCTATCTCTTGCCCTTCGGCGGACACTGAAGGCATTGCCAGAGAGGAGGGTCCTGGAGAGGGAGGCCTTGCCAACTCCTTTCCTTCACTCTCGGAGTCCTCTCCTGCCGATGACACAGGCTCAGGTAACGGAGCCACAACACCCACCTAGAAGTTTGAAAGAATGCAATTGCAATCCCAAAGATGATTTTTTTTCAAGGGGCAACTAGACTGTCTGGTTTTTCTTTGAAGACATTTTGCTTCTGATCCAAGAAGCTTCTTCAGCTCTGACAGGATGGTGGGGAATGGAAGGATTTATACTCCTTGCAGAGAAAGCTGGTCATTTGCATTCTCTTACAGAGTCCTTGAGGCCACTTGGAGATTCATCTGTGTCATCAGGGTCACCTGAGTAGCGCAAATGGGTGTGGAGCCTTCTTGGAACTCCTGAAAGGATTGTTGAAAGGACTGAGAATCTCCAGAGACATGCAGCTGCAAGTAGATAAATAGGTACTACTTCCATGGGAAAATAATAGGGACATGAAAGGAGCCCCCTCATGGATCCCCTGGGCCATGGTGTCACCAGCTAATCCTTTCAAACCAGAAGTGCACTGACAGGTTCTTCCAATATGAATGTGGTAGCAACAAATTAAATAAAGTAAATATTTTGGGGATACAATTAGCTTAACATAGAAGATTTTAGGCCAGACTGCTTTTTTTTTTTTTTACTGGCAAGTAACTGATCTGTGGATGCTAGTGATTTTTAATCAGTTAGTAGTGCTTACTGCCCATAGATCACTATGGAGCATCTACTTGGATGCAAACTAGCGTGGGAGTCGGTTTGCAGAAAATAAAAAAAAATCCTTGGCTGGAATTCCTTCTCATCATCCTGATGAGACCAAAAGAGTTTGTGTTTTTCTGGCCCACTCTTTTCTTAGTTTTGAATTTATTTTTGTTCTTCCCTGAAGCTCAGGAAAATGAGTTGATGGCATTTATGATGCTGCATATATGGGAGATACGAGGTCTGTCTGTCTTTCTTTCTTTCTTTCTTTCTTTCTTTCTTTCTTTCTTTCTTTCTTTCTTTCTTTCTTTCTTTCCTTCCTTCCTTCCTTCCTTCCTTCCTTCCTTCCTTCCTTCCTTCCTTCCTTCCTTTCTTTCTTTCTTTTGTAATTGCCTAAAATAGACAAGTAATAGTTGGGCTGTTTAAAGTGACTCTGTACTAGCTTACTAAGATAACTTTTTTTTTTACTTGAAACAATCTACCTTTACAAGGGTGGTAGAATAGAATAGAATAGAATAGAATAGAATGGAATGGAATGGAATGGAATGGAATGGAGTGGAGTGGAGTGGAGTGGAGTGGAGTGGAGTGGAGTGGAGTGGAATGGAATGGAATGGAATAGAATAGAATGGAATAGAATAGAATAGAATAGAATAGAATAAACAGAGTTGGAAGGGACCTTGGAGGTCTTCTAGTCCAACCCCCTACTTAGGCAGGAAACCCTACACCACTTCAGACAAATGGTTATCCAACCTCTTCTTAAAAACTTCCAGTGTAGAAACAATTCCATTTACTTAATGTGTTTTCTTAACGTAAAATACTGTACATTACCCTCGTCTATTGAACCATAACAATCAAGACATACCTTTTATCTTTTATCTGAGAGTCAATAAAGGAAACAATAATTGGATGGTTTCTACATGAAATTTTTACAACTGAAATCTCTATATTTCCCTAAGAGCAACTAAGAGAGAGTTATTTGTATGCGAATGAGAGGGAGAGCGAGAACAAGAGAGAGAGAGAAAATAGTGCAGTAAACAGTTTGGAAGAAAATGTACTGTCAATTAGATGAGATCATGAAATCAAGGGTGTTGGGTCCTTTCTTTGGGGATATGACAGATGACAATCTGCTACACTAATAATCTACCTGGAAGTTGGGCTCCAAAAAACCCAGGAATGACAGGTTGCATTTCTTCTAAGCAGATTTAGTTATTGTTTCTCATCTATAGACAGAAATCTTGCCAAACTAAAGCAGACCGCTTGACCATAAGACATACCGTATTTTTCGGAGTATAAGATGCTCTGGAGTATAAAATGCACCTTAGTTTTTTGGGAAAAAAATAAGAAAAAAAATCTTCCTCTGCCTACCAGCATCCATCGGTATTCATCTGGCTAGCATCCTGTCAGTGTGTGAGAGAGTTGAGGGCTGTTTGGAAACTGAAACAGTATTTGCTGTGTGAGCAACAAGGAAGGAGACAGCAAGGAGCTTGGGCGTGGCTTATCTCAACTGTTCTAAAGCTGCATGCTGTGCTGATGTCTGAAATTAAAACTGAAACTCCTCTCCTCTGCTTGTATTTTGCTTGTATTTACTACACGTTGGAAACTTTTGGTATTGTATATTTACTTCATGTGTTAAATTATATATAAAGAGAAGTTATTGAATCCAGATGTATGTGCTTTCTGGATGTGATTGCTGCTGCAAACTCTGACAGTCCTTGCAGCAAATGGCGAACAGTCAGGTCAGCTTCAGCACTTTATTGCAGCCTGATTCAGCACGAGCAGCTGATTGGAGAGTGGATCGGCCTCCAGGAATGCCCCCAATCAGCTGTTCCAGACTGCAGCAATTGCCATAGACCATCGCTTCCTCCATGGCTCATGTTTTTGGCTACATTTGGTATATAAAACACACCCAAATTTTCACCCTCTTATGGGGCAGGGGGAGTGCGTTTTATACTTCGAAAAATACGATATATTCTGGGAACTATTAGGGAAGACCTGTCTTCACCTACTTTCTCTCACCCATCTAAACTTTGCTGCCTCTTGCTCCTCTCTACTTCCTGGGAATCCAGACAACATTATCTTATATTGGATGTTTGTAAGCAAAGGAACTAATAAAAATGGAATGCCATATTTGCACTGGAACAGAAGGGCACAAAATTCATTCTTGCTCTTTGACGTTCTCACCATTCATGGAGATATATAGCAATATCCTTGAATAAAGCTTTCCATCATCTACAAGAAAGAATTGAGTTCAGAACTTTTGAACCATCTATCCTCTAATAATACTTTCCATCATCTACAAGGAAGAATTGAGTTCAGAACTTTTGAACAAAGTTAACAAAATAACAGAATTGACAGGAACCTTGGAAATCTTCCAGTCCAACCCCCTGCTCAAGCAGGAAATCCTATACCATTTCAGATAAATGGTTGTCCAATCTCTTCTTAAATATTTCCGGTGTTGGAGCAATCACATTCTGGAGGCCAGTAGTTCCACTGATTAATTGTTGAGGAAATCTCTTCATAGTTCTAGGTTGGTTCTCTCCTTGATTAGTTTCCATCCATTGCTTCTTGTCCTGTCCTCAGGTGGTTTGGAAAATAGGTTAATCCAGTGGTGGGATTCAAAATACTACCAGTTCTGTGGGCGTGGCTTGGTGGGCGTGGCCTGGCTTGGTGAGCGTGGCTTGGTGGGTGTGGCAGGGGAAGAATACTGTAAAATCTCCATTCCCTCCCCACTCTGGGGGAAGGATACTGTAAAATCTCCATTTCCACCCAATCAGCCAGGACTCGGGAGGCAGAGAATAGATGGGGGCAGGGCCAGTCAAAGGTGGTATTTATCAGTTCTGCGAACTACCCAAAATTTCTGCTATCTGTTCTCCAGAACTGGTCAGAACCTGCTGAATACCGCCTGTTGGATGCTTATCCTACGGTTGGGTAGATAATATATAGAAAACTATGTTCTGTAACTTTAACTCCTACAAAGATGACTAATTGGCTGTGCTAAGCAGACATAAAAGAAGGCAGGAAGTTCATTCACTTCTGCTCCTGCTATTAGAAGGTTGAACTGCTGAAAGGAACTGTGTCTGTGTTACTGAAGAGAACTGGAATTGTAAGCAAACTATGTTTTTGTGTTGAACCGTGATTGTTTGAAGAAGTGTTATCTTTGTTTTGAGAAGCCAAGTTTGTTTTTTTATTACAAGTAAAGACTGTTTATTTTTCTTTAAATGTTCAGAGTCTGTGAGTATCTGTGTGTTTTGCTAAGCAACGTATCTATTTGCTGTCTGGTCCGTTGCACAACTTTGCAGAGGGCAGTTTTACCCTCAACACCGCCTCTGGGTTAATCTCTCTCTTCTCTGGGACAACCCCTCAAATATTGGAAAGCTGCTATCACGTCACTCCTAGTCCTTTACATTAGACTAGTCATACCCAGTTCCTGCAACCATTTTTCATATGTTTTAGCCTCCAGCCCCCTGATCATCTTTGTTGCTCTTCTGACTCATGACTATAGGATGAGCATAACATAAGAATGCTTCCACCTTTTGGAGAGTTCTTGCTGTTTGAGAAAAGAGATGATCTCATGGCATAACTTCGTTTAATTCTGCAGTGCCTGTAACAGCTCTGCCTATCAACTAAGAATAAATGATTGGGTTTTTTTTCCCCCTAATACTTCCATTGCATCCCAAATAGATTCTAATACCGGTTTGGTAAATTTAAATAATTATTTGCATGCAAAATAAATGCAGCTACTTTATGAGCTGTGCAAATTATTTGCGAATTGCTTATTCATCTATGAATGTATTTTACGAGTATATCCATTCCGGCAAAATCCAAAGAATCCATCTATCATTCACAGAGGGTTTTTTTTCTCTCTCCCCTTTCCATTTCTAAACCAGTTCATATGCCTTAAGATTAATAAAAAGTTTCATCTGAACATTACATTAAAAAGTTGTTGGAAGAAACATCCTTCTGGGTTCTGCTCCAAGTGGGGAAACAGACACTGGAAACACGGAGACTGCTTGGAAAGATGGTTTAATGGTGGACAGGATCACATGGCTTGAGTTCCTGAACAGAAAAGGGGCAGATACAGTGAGTCCCCGGGTTTTATGCTCTCTCTGGCTCTGCATTTCTTGGGGCCCCGAAAGAGTATCCTGATTGGTTGTCAGACTCCCAGGGGGTGGGGGTCTTAGCTAGCCTTGCTGGCTGATGGTCACATGTGCTTCCCAGGTCACAGGTGGTGAGTTTCTGCTGCTATTGTGTAGAGGGCTAATCCTATCTTTGTTGGATCTTTGGCAATTCCTACTATGGCTCTGCCTGAAGGAGGTAGATCTTTGTTATGTAGGATAGACTGGCCCAAGCCTTAATGGCCCATTGACAAAGGGTGGGGGCAGGAAGGTAGGAGCTGCTTCAAAACATGCTTATCCCAGGGAAATATAATATTCTGCCTTTTTCATATTTCCTAAAATATTTCACTCTTCCAGGAAAGGGGTGGGTGCTAACTTCCTACAAAGTATTGCCACATGTGCTTCAGTTTAATTCATCCCTTTTATCTTAGGCATAACTTTTTTGAAGCCCAGCCAATAATATTTTGCTCCTTAGAAGCCTACCAGGTAGAAAAAAACTTAAGCATTAACTTTTCCAATATTAAAGGGGACACGGTGGCTCAGTGGCTAAGACGCTGAGCTTGTCGATCAAAAGGTCGGCAGTTCAGAAGTTCGAATCCCAAGTGCCGCTTAATGGGATGAGCTCCAGTTACTTGTCCCAGCTTCTGCCAACCTAGCAGTTCGAAAGCACGTAAAAAATGCAAGTAGAAAAATAGGGACCACTTTTGGTGGGAAGGTAATAGCGTTCCATGCACCTTTGGCATTTAGTCATGCCAGCCACATGACCACGGAGACGTCTTTGGACAGCGCTGGCTCTTCGGCTTTGAGACAGAGATGAGCACCGCCCCCTAGAGTTGGGAACGACTAGCACATATGTGCGAGGGGAACCTTTACCTTTACCTTTCCAATATTTGAAACCTGGAAGAAAATAGGCTTGAAACTTGTTGGAAACAAATATTTAATTATTGTTTTCTTTGCTGTTGACTTGGAATGTTAAAGGAGAAAAACACTTACTTCCTATCATGTTTTTATTTGAATTCCAGAATTGACCTGGAAGATTGGGCTCCATCTGTAATTCTCTACTGCAGGACTATCAAACTCATGGCCCGTGGGCCAGCATGCACTGGCCACACCCATGTCTGGTTTAGCGAATGGGAAAATAGTCCCGATACGTCATGTGATGACACCGTGATGACGCAGGTTTGACACCCCTGTTCTACTGTCTCCTATTCCTCTCTAGGAAACTTACAAGGAAAATCTAATACTAAAGAAAATGATTACAAACACTTAAGCACAGTCAGAGGCATACAATATGCAATATCTAATATGTAAATGTGTCATATGTAAATAATGTATTTATATGTAAATATGTAAACAAATCTGGTAAAAGATGTCCAAGTAGGCAACCGCTTAAGTATGAGCCAACATACTTGGTGCTGAAAAAGCCAAGACTGTCCTGAGTTGCATTAACAGAGGGAAGGAATCAAGATCACATGAAGTGTTAGTATCACTTTATAATGCTTTGGTAAGACCACACTGGGAATAGTGCATCCTGTTTTGGTCACCATGATACAAAACAGATTTTGTGATTCTAGAGAGAGTGCAGAGAAGAGCAACAAAGACGATAAGGAGTCTGGAGGATAAACCATACAATGAAAGATTGAGGAAACAAGGTATGTCTAGTAAGGCCACACTTGGAATCCTGCATCCAGTTTTGGTCGCCACGATGTAAAAAAGATGTGGAGATGCTAGAAAGAGTGCAGAGAAGAGCAACCAAGATGATTAGGGGACTGGAGGCTAAAACATATGAAGAACGGTTGCAGGGTATGTTTAGTTTAATGAAAAGAAGGACTAGGGGAGACGTGATAGCAATGTTCCAATATCTCAGGGGCTGCCACAAAGAAGAGGGAGTCAAACTATTATCCAAAGCAACTGAGGGTAGGACAAGAAGCAATGGGTGGAAACTAATCAAGGAGAGAAGCAACCGAGAATTAAGGAGAAATTTCCTGACAGTTAGAACAATTAATTAGTGGAACAACTTGCCTCCAGAAGTTGTGAATGCTCCAACACTGGAAGATTTTAAGAAGATGTTGGATAACCATTTGTCTGAAGTGATGTAGGGTTTCCTGCCTGGGCAGGGGTTGGACTAGAAGACCTCCAAGGTCCCTTTCAACTCTGTTATTCTATTCTGTTCTGTTCTGTTCTGTTCTGTTCTGTTCTGTTCTGTTCTACTCTACTCTACTCTACTCTACCCTACTCTACTCTACTCTACTCTACCCTACTCTACTCTACTCTACTCTACCCTACTCTACTCTACTCTAACAAAGAGAAGGACTAGGAGTAACATGATAGCAGTCTTACAGTACTTGAGGGGCTGTTACAGAGAAGACAGGATTGATCTATTCTCCGAAGCACCTGGAGATCGGACAAAAAGCAATAGATGGAACCTTATCAAAGAGAGAACCAACCTAGAATTAAGGAGAAATTTCATGTCAGAGAGAACAATTAATCAGTGGAACAGTTTGTCTCCAGAAGTTGTGGGTCCTCCATCACTGGAGATTTTCAAGAAAAGATTGGACAACGATTTGTCTGGAATGGTGTTGTATAGGGGTGTCAAACTCGATTACATTGAGGACCGCATCAGGGTTGTGTTTGACCTCGGGGGGCCAGGGTGGGCACAGCCAGGGTGGGTGTGGCCAGCTTGACGTCACTTGGGTCGGGGGTGCCTGCGGTGAGCGCTCTGCCAGAGAAAATGGGCTCCTAAGCTCCGTTTTTGGCTGAGATGGCTTCCTGCAACCCTCTGCCAGTGAAAATGGAGGTCGGGAGGACCCGTATGCAGTCCTCCCAAGTTCTGTTTTCGCTGGCAGAGGCACCGCGGGCCAGTCCTTCACTGTTTCCAGGGCAGCCCCGTGGGGCAGATCTAAGCACCCCACAGGCGTACCTGGCAACCGTTCTTCATATGTTTTAGCCTCCAATCCAGGGGTGGGTTCTAAATTTTTTTACTACCGATTCTGTGGGTGTGGCTTATTTTATGGGTGTGGTTTGATGGTCATGTGACAATTCTTTAGGATTTAGTAGAGGTACTGGTCTACCAGGCTTTTAACTGCTTGCAGAGTTGTACCGGTCTACCCATTTGTTTTTGGAGGCACCGGTCTACCCATTTGTTTTTCGAGTGCACTGGTCTACCACCACACTGCCTTTAACACTAATCAGCTGTAGGGCGGCCCTTTGAAGCCCCGCGGCAAGAGTTTAAACAGTTTTTTTCATTCTAGCCGATCAGCTGGGACTCAGGAGGCAGCAAATAGATTGGGGGTGGGGCCAAATAAAAGGTAAGAATAACACGGGGGAGGGGCAGGAGGGCCCAGATCCTGAACAAAAAGAACCGGTTCGGTGATGTCATATTGTCACCGCTACTGGCTCGGCCGAACCGGGCCGAACCGAGAGGAACCAACCACTGCTCCAATCCCCTAATCATCTTTGTTGCTCTTCTCTGCAGTCTTTCTAGAGTCTCAACATCTTTTTTACATCGTGGTGAGCAAACCTGGTGCAGTATGTGCAAGTGTGCTCTTACTAAGACATTATAAAATGGTTCTGACACTTCGCGTGATTAGTAACAGTTAGTAACAATTCATGTGATTGATGTTCAGGCAGACTTTCCAAGTTTTCCCAAACTCATTGAAGTCTACCTTCAAGAAGTGTTGCGGTCCAACACATCTGATGATCAGCCATTTCAGGGATTCTGGATTTGTCTAATTTTGAGCTGAGTTCTGGTCCTTGTACATCTGCTCAGCCATTTTCAATCTCTTCCAATATCAGGTAGAACAAAATTCCTCCTCCTCATTTGGCAAAAGATCCAAACCTTAATATTTTCTCCGCGTTCGATTCTGAGTCATCCTTTATATCCCCAAGCAGGACTATTTATACTGTGGACTAGTAATTAGAAACATCATTTGGGCTGCGCCTAACAAGGAAAAACTGTAGCATTGCAGCAGGTAATTTTATGAAGACGGCGGGAAGAAAATGATGGATCGCTCTGACAGGAACTGCAAGTATTAATTAGCAAAAAGCCAGGAAGTCCCTGAAAAGAAAAGCTCCAAACTAACAGCTTTGCCAATTCTCAAAACCGCTCGATTCTTTCCAATGAATAAAAACAAATATTTTCTTTCGGGACATCAATTTTATTAGACTTTGGCTTGGCAAGGATTTTATTTTCTCTAATGAAACGGAAAGAATGTCGCCAAGTCAATTGTGAATCGAGTTCGGATGGCAGGAAGTCCTCTACTTAGGACCGTAATTGAGCTCAGAATTACGGTCGTAGGTCATGTTGGTTGTTAAGCAGGGCCCAATGGGACCGTGCCTGATTTTGCCACCTTTTTTGTTGTGGTGATTGTTAAGTGAATCGCTTGGTCGCTAAATGAATCTGTTGACTGCAATGGGTTTTTCGTTTTTTTTGCTGGAAACTGGAAGTAAATCTTGGTATGAGGCAAAAAAAAAATTGTCAATCGCAGCCACAGGACTGTGGGATGCTACAAATGGCCATAAATGTGAGCTGATTGCTGAGCACCCAAAATGTGATCATGTGACCATTTGTGGGGGGGGGGCATTCCAACTTTAGAACTTTGGATCTGTGTATAAAAAGCCCTGTGGAGAACCATTGTGAGTGACCGGTCATAAATCAAGGACTATCTACCTGTATGACCCAGTTCTTGTCCAAATCCTTCAAAACATCACAGGGGGTGTTATGGGATTTCCTTTATTCCTGTGGTGGCGCAGTGGTTAGAGTGCAGTATTGCAGGCTACTTCTGCTGACTGCCGGCTGCCTGCAATTTGGCAGTTCGAATCTCACCAGGCTCAAGGTTGACTCAGCCTTCCATTCTTTTGAGGTGGGTCAAATGAGGACCCAGATTGTTGGGGGCAAGAGGCTGACTCTGTAAACCGCTTAGAGAGGGCTGTAAAAGCACTGTAAAGCAGTATATAAGTCTAAGTGGTTATTGCTTGCTTGCTTAATTCTTCAACCACGAAATCTTCAGTTTCTCTTCCCTACCTATTTATTTAACAGACTATTAGAATAACAGAGTTGGAAGGGATCTTGGGGATCTTTTAGTCGAACCCCCTGCTTAACCATTTCAGACAAACGGTTATCCAATCTCTTCTTAAAACCCTCCAGGGTTTATTTATTTGTATCCTTCCTTTATTATTATTTTTACACATAACTCAAACGGGTGACTCTCTCCTTGGGTCAGTTTCCATTCATTATTCCTTGTCTGGCCTTCAGGTGCTTTGGAGAATAGGTGGACCACAGGGGTGGGTTCTAAATTTTTTTACTACCGGTTCTCTGGGCGTGGCTTATTTTGTGGGTGTGGCTTGGAGGTCATGTGACTAGGTGGGCGTGGCTAGGTGGTCAGAGTCATTTCTGGAAGGTCCTCGCACTTACGACCAGTCCTCGCACTTACGACCCGACTCATTTGTTTGCTTTTAACACTGATCAGCTGTAGGGCGGCCCTTTGAAGCCCCGCGGCAAGAGTTTAAAAAGTTTTTTTTCCCTCTAGTCATCAGCTGGGACTCAGGAGGCAGCAATAGATTGGGGGTGGGGCCAAATAAAAGGTAAGAATAACGTGGGTGGGGGGGAGAACCGGTTCGGTGATGTCATATCGTCATCGCTACCGGCTCGGTCCAACCGGACCGAACCGGGAGGAACCCACCACTGGTGGACCCCCTTCCTCTCTGTGGCAGCCCCTCAAGTATTGGAAGACTGCTATCCTGTCTCCCCTGGTCCTTCTCTTCACTAGACGAGCCATGCCCAGTTCCTGCAACTGTTCTTCATATATTTTAGTCTCCAGTCCCCTTGCTCTTCTCTGTACTTTTTCTAGAGTCTCAACATCTTTTTTATAGTGTGGTGACCAAAATTGGATGCAGTAGTCTAGGTGTAGTCTTACTAGGGCTTTATAGAGTGGTATTAGTACCTCCCTTGATCTTGATTGTATCCCTCTATTAATGCAGTTTAGGAATGCATTGGCTTTTTTGACTGCTGCTGCACACTGCTGACCCATATTTAGCTGGTTGTCCACTAAGACTCCAAGATCCTTCTCACAGTTCCTGCTATTAACCCTGGTTTCACCCAGTCCAGTGGTGGGTTCCTCCCGGTTCGGTCCGGTTTGGCCGAGCCGGTAGCGGTGACGATATGATGTCACCGAACCGGTTCTCCCCCCCCGCCCTCTCCCCCCACCTACTCACGTTATTCTTCCCTTTTATTTGGTCCCACCCCCAATCTATTTCTGCCTCCTGAGTCCCAGCTGATGACCAGAGGGAAAAAAACTGTTTAAACTCTTGCCGCGGGGCTTCAAAGGGCCGCCCTACAGCTGATCAGTGTTAAAAGCAAACAAATGAGTCGGGTCGTAAGTGCGAGGACTGGTCGTAAGTGCGAGGACCTTCCACCTCTGACCAGCTAGCCACGCCCACCTAGTCACATGACCTCCAAGCCACACCCACAAAATAAGCCACGCCCAGAGAACCGGTAGTAAAAAAATTTAGAACCCACCCCTGACCCAGTCGATATGTGTACGTTGGGTTTTTCTAAGCATAAGACTTTTCTTTTCTTTACGTTGAATTTCATTTTGTAAGACAAATTTTATTTTGTTAAACAAATGGTCTCTGTAGCCATTGTGGGGCAAATGTCCACAAAAGCAATATATTTTGTATGCGCGCATGTTTACACACATATGCCATAAAACAAGTTATAATACACATTGGAAACCGTATCTTATAATGCAAAGAAATCTGAGTCATAAGCCTGACAAATGAACTTCCAGTGAGTGTAATTCAAATTATGCCATATATTTTACATTCGCTTGATGCCAGACAGATTAGCACAAATTGAATTTCATGCTAACCTGCCCAAGGCAATGCATTCCTTATTTATAGGAATTGTAAACACCATTAAGATGATATGTATGTAAAAGTTATTGACACTTTAAGTATATGGAAACTGCAGTAATTTTCCATTACTTAAGAAGTGTAACTAGTCACTGGAAGGAAACTTTTGGAACATGTTATAGTAAATGTGATGTGTTATTTGAGAAGAGGATAAGCAGAGTATTTTCCATGCTCAACATCTGTTGTATTTTAAAAAAAAAAATTCTGGGTGTGAAATATTTAACTTTTGTGCTGTTTTTTTTTTTTTTAAAGCGTGCCAAAGCATGAGCAATCTCCAAGTTGTTTATTTAGTGAAAACTTTATTTGAAACTCTGGTTTTCAAATGAATACACTTGTTGTATCACTGCAACAATGTCAGGCACGAAGAATCAGGACCACATGTTAAGTTCCATTTAAGCGGATTTATTGCTCATACCTACTGTATACACAAGACTCTAGTCAACTAACAATGAAGTAGTGGTAGTAGTAGCCACTGACCATCTCCTCCTCCTCCTCCTCCCTCCCTCCTCCCTCCCTCCTCCCTCCCTCCTCCTTCCTCCACCACTACCTCCTCTCCTTCCTTCCTTCCTTCCCTCCCTCCCTCCCTCCCTCCCTCCCTCCTTCCTTCCTTCCTTTCCTCCCTCCCAGATTCACTTAACAACTGGGTTAGTGGCTTATCAACTGCAGCGCTTTGCTTAACAACTGTGGCACAAAATGTCATAAAATGGGGCAAAACAAATGTCTAATTTAACAAAAGAAATTTTGGGCTCAATTGCAGCCATAAATTGACCTCTTACCCTACCCTTTCAGATAAG
This sequence comes from Pantherophis guttatus, assembly GCF_059756535.1. Lineage (NCBI taxonomy): Eukaryota > Metazoa > Chordata > Lepidosauria > Squamata > Colubridae > Pantherophis > Pantherophis guttatus. The sequence continues at coordinate 209,060,912 of NC_142065.1, read as the reverse complement.
TGGCTGTCCAGTCTCTTCTTAAAAACCTCCAGTGATGGAGCACCCACAACTTCTGAGGGCAATTTGTTCCATTGGTTGATTGTCCTCACTGTCAGGAAATTTCTCCTTAACTCCAGGTTGCTTCTCTCCTTGATTAGTTTCCATCCATCATTTCTTGTCCTGCCTTCTGGGGCTTTGAAGAATAGGTTGACCCCGCCATCTTTGAAAGATACAGATACAGATTTACAGAGTTGGAAGGGACCTTGTAGGTCATCTAGTTCAACCCTCCACCCAAGCAAGAGACACTATATGATTTCTGACAGATGTGTTGTGGCTCTGTTACCTGAGCCTGTGTCATCGGCAGGAGAGGACTCCGAGAGTGAAGGAGAGGAGTTGGCAAGGCCTCCCTCTCCAGGACCCTCCTCTCTGGCAATGCCTTCGGTGTCTGCCGAAGGACAAGAGACAGGGCCGGCGCCAAGCACGTCCATGCAGCCACAGATGGACAGTGATGAGGGTCTTGGCTGGATCCACGCCAGCATTGCAGAGATAAGCACACGCAACAGAAGAAAGGGCGTGCCCGAGATTAGGCTGAGTCACTGGACCACACCCCACAGGATATAAAAGGGAGCGTGGTGGCCAGTCAAACCTTGTGATGAAGCTGAAAGCTTCCACGCCATTCTGCATTGCCAGACTTTTGCTATAGACTTTGCTGGATTATCTCTGGACTTGATTAACTCCGTAATTATTGAGCTGTTTCTTTTGATGTATCAGAAGTGGGGAGAAGTTATCTCTCCTCTTCGTAAATAATAAATTCTTGGCAGGCAGCCACTAGTTCCATTATCATAAGGAAAAGAATTTTGCCGGCTGGTTTGGTCTTTAACTCTTGAACGTCTGTTGGTGTGTGTGCGTGTGGTTGGGGACAGAACAAGATGGCAGTCCAGTCTCTTCTTGAAAGCTTCCAGTGATGAAGCTCCCACAACTTCTGAAAGCAACTTCTGTTCCATGGGTTGATTGCTCTCATTGTCAGAAAATTCCTCCTTATTTCTAGATTGAATCTCTCCTGGTTCAGTTTCCATCCATTATTCCTTGTCTGGCCTTCAGGTACCTTGGAGAATACCTTGTCCCGATGATCTGATCAGTGCTCAAGATCTTTTCTTCTCCACGAAGGATGAAGAAACTTGCTTTAAAATTTAGCTGAACTAACCTGGGCTTCATTTTCAAAAACCATCCTTTACGTTGCCGTAGAAACTTATCTTTGGTCCTCCTCTCCTCTCCTCCTTTACCTTAACCCACAAAAAGTCCCAATAAATCTCTTTCACTTATTGATAAATGGCCAGTTTGGTAGTGTCATTGACAGAAGAAAAAGTTCAGCTCCTTGAAAAATTGCTTCGCAAACTGGTTTGTCTTTCCATACCATCTCCTTACTTCCTCCTTTCTCTTTTGCCTGGAAAGTGTCACCTTGTGTAACGCGAACTGGATACCCAGCTTCCCAATTGTGAGAGGTTGTTGGGTTGTTGTAGTTTTTTTTGCACAAGGCTTAAATTGGCTTTGAGTGTTTGTGTTATTTATATCGGCACCTGGTATTACAATGGAGAGCAGAAGGTGGCTGAGACGCGTTCATGCCATAGCTCCTGCTTTTCGTCCTAATTGATACTGTTTGTAACAAGACCGCCAACTGTTCGGTGGAAGGTTGCAGGGACAACAGTTGCTGGATCAGTCTTCTACGGCCTGGATCAGTCATTTATTTGAAGAGCATCAAAAAAAAAAAAAGTATCGGAAAGATAATTGTGAATTGCTTCAGGATTACTAAAGGAAGAAATAGTGCAGGTAGTCCTTGACTTACAACGGTTCATTTAGTGACTGTTCAAAGTTACAATGGCACTGAAAACATAGAATAACAACAAGGTCCAAGGAAGGGACCTTGGAAGTCTCTTAGTCCAACCCCTTGCCCAGGCAGGAAACCCCTAGACCATTTCAGATAATGGTTGTCCAATCTCTTCTTAAAAACCTCCTGTCTTGGAAGACCCAATGGATTAGTTTCCATCCGTTGTTTCTTGTCCTGCTTTCAGGTTCTTTGGAGAACAGCTTGACTCCCTCTTCTGTAAAAAAAAAATGTTGAGACTCTAGAAAGAGTGCAGAGAAGAGCAACAAAGATGATTAGGGGACTGGAGGCTAAAACATATGAAGAACGGTTGCAGGAACTGGGTATGTCTAGTTTAATGAAAAGAAGGACTAGGGAAGAATTCCCTAGCAGAATTCCAATATCTCAGGGGCTGCCTCAAAGAAGAGGGAGTCAAGCTATTCTCCAAAGCACCTGAGGGCAGGACAAGAAGCAATGGGTGGAAACTCATCAAGGAGAGAAGCAACCTAGAACTAAGGAGGAATTTCCTGAAAGTTAGAACAATTAATCAGTGGAACAACCTGCCTCCAGAAATTGTGAATGCTCCAACACTGGAAGTTTTTAAGAAGATGTTGGATAACCATTTGTCTGAAGTGGTGTAAGGTTTCCTGCCTGGGCAGGGGGTTAGACTAGAAGATCTCCAAGGTCCCTTCCAACTCTGTTATTCTATTCTATTCTATTCTATTCTATTCTATTCTATTCTATTCTATTCTATTCTATTCTATTCTATTCTATTCTATTCTATTCTATTCTATTCTATTCTATTCTATTCTATTCTATTCCATTCCATTCCATTCCATTCCATTCCTATTCCTATTCCTATTCCTATTCTTATTCTTTGTGGCAACCCCTAAGAAAGGCTGCTATCATGCCACCTCTGGTCCTCCTTTTCATTAAACTAGACATACTCAATTCCAGCAACTGTTCTTTATATTGCTTTTAGCCTCCTGTCTCCTAATCATCTCCAGACGGGAGAGCTAGCTAGGATATTATCTCAGTCTTGCGGGAGGTAAGGAATAGCTAACCTCCCCTGAACCCCACTTCCTGTTCTGATTAATATTCACGTGATACATCTTTCCAGAAGAATTAACCCAACTCCCCGACCCCAATGAGACTCAAACTCATCAGGTACAGCCAATGTCAAAGTGGGTGGAACAAGGGAGATCAGATCATCATGGCACTTGAACCCAAGCTCTGCTCATTCTTCTTGTGACTCACCATATCAGCAGGTCCTGGACAGTAGAATTAGGGTGCAACATTGCAAAGCTGTTGTGGCCCGCCAGAGGCCAGCAGATCTGGCAGCAGATTCGGACAGTGAGGAGGTTGGGGAGGAACATGGGCCAGTCCTGGAGTCTGGGGAAGGCTCTGATGAGGGCTCTGCCTCGGAGGCAGAGAGGGGGCCAGAGCCGTATGCCAGTTATTAGTTGCCTTTGGAGTCAGACATCAGTGAGGCAGATGAACAGCTGGAGCCTGTTCCCAGTATGTGCATGCGCAGAGTTGCCAGACGAAGTGAACAGCTAAAGAACAAGGGTCGACTTGGGAGTAAGGCCACAGGTGGAAGATGAATGGCCCCTCCCAAAGGGAATAAAAGAGGAATGAAAGGGGAGTGGAGTTTGCAGGAGACAATTAGTTCATTTCTGCATTCTTGCCAAGAATTGCGGCGTCTGAAAGATATTGGCCTGGCCACTCTCCAAGCCTGATAAAGGTCGGTAATTGTGGACTTGGATTTGTGCTGCTGGGAAAGCCTAGGTCAAAACAAAAGCTACTTTCCTCATTCTGAGGACACCCAACAGTTTACAGACCCTCCTAAGAATGATCTTACATTTCTTGGTGTCCCACCTAACAAACAGCTGCATCAGAGATATATAGCATCATATCAGAAGCTATCTTGTATCTCTGATGGTGCAAAGAAGCAAAGAGAGAAAGTTAAGAGAAAAGAGTCTTCCAATGCACATATCTAGGATTAGTGGAGACCACTTTTGACCTTTTTCCTCTTTCCTACCATGTTTCCCTGAAAATAAGACCGGGTCTTATATTGATTTTTGCTCCAAAAGACGCATTAGGGCTTATTTTCTGGGTAGGTCTTAGTTTTGGGGAAATACGGTACCAAATGCATCCATCTGGTTGACAATCTTAACTGAGGTTTATTTTGGGGGTAGGTCTTATATTACAAGCCTCCTGAAAAATCATGCTAGGACTTATTTTTTGGTTGGGTCCTATTTTCAGGGAAACAGGGTAAGTTTCCATAGACTCAGGATTAACCTCCTTAGCGTCCAAACAACAATAATACTTTAGAATTATGTGTAGCTTATTCTTCTAGGGAAAAGCACCCAACAGAATTCTTCTTGATGCCGATTTTTAAAATAAAAAAAGAGGCAGCTGAGAAATAACTTGATCTAACCTAACATAAATCATCTGCACTTATGTTCTTAGGGGATCCACAAAAGACAGACTCCAGTTATGGTTTGGAAGAATTAGAACGGGAAGGTAGGCAAAGTGATGTAAGCAAAGCCGTCATTTCTCAAATTAGTCACTTGTTGCAAGGGAAGGTAAAGCAAAATTTTAGGGGTGTTCTCTAAGACAGTGCCTTAACCGGCCCAAGACATGATTTTTCTGTGAATTTTCAGAGTCTGCATGTTCCAGGAGTTGGTGAAGTCCATGCTGCTGGCCTTTGGAAGCTGAGATAAATCTCCCATCAATCCTTAAATGCAGTCCCTTGTCCAGAAAATGTCTCCCACCTCAGATATAGATATGGGCAAAATGCCTAGGACACAGACAAAACACTAAACCTGATTCCAATGCACTAATGTGTAGCTCTTAATGCAATCACATTTTAAAGACTGTCATTTCAAAATTCAAGATAAACACATTAAATATAAGATGCTATTCAGTTCTTGGCACATTTCCTAATGGCTAAATATATGATCAGATTAGTGGTGGGATTCAAATAATTTAACAACCGGTTCTCTGCCCTAATGACTAGCTGGGTAGGCATGGCTCGGTGGTCATGTGACTGTATGGGCGTGGCCAACTCAATGTCGCTCACGTCGATGGGTGCTTCAATTTAGCTGTTACAATGTAGTAAGGGTTAACCAGAGAGGCAGTTTCTGTAAGCAGGGCAATAAAGATTAGGCTAGAAACAACACCAGAATGTTTCCTTCCTGCCTTCCTTACAGGATTAGCCCTGTAAAGTGGGAAAAAAAACAAAATAAGATTTCTTCCAACAACCGGTTCTCCGAACTGCTTAGAAAGTTAACAACCGGTTCTCCTGAATAGGTGCGAACTGGCTGAATCCCACCACTGTATCCAATATTGAAAGTGGAGAGGAGCACAACAAACCAGCCCATTTATACTTCTTGTGAAGATAAGAAAAATCTGGGATAGACAGCTTGACCACCAGATGGATTTGTAACTGACCAACTGCACTCAATGTATAGTCCTCAATGGAACTGCAGTTACATGGAGGGAAATATGCAGTGGGTTACCTAAGGCTCTATCTTAGACCCAGTACTCTTTAATATATTCATTAATGATTTAGGGAAGGGAATAGAAGGGGAACTCATCACATTTGCAAACGACACCAAGCTGGCAGGAATACCCCAGAAAATAGGCTCAGGATCTAGAAGGATCTTCATAGACTTGAACATGGGGATCTAATGAAATTCAGTGGTGAGAAAAATAAGGTTTTACACTTAGGCAAGAAAAACCAAATGCACAGGTTGAGAATAAGTGGTACCTGGCTCAACAGTAATAACAATGAGAGGGATCTAGGAGCCCTAGTGGCCACCCCTTAAATATCCCCATTCCCATGCCTTCCTGTCTTTTTGGTTTTTAGTCTTTTGTTTAATCTTGCTTATTTTTAACTGTCTTGTATTATCTTTTGAAAACCCTTTTTATCATATTGTAAGCCACTAGAATCTCTCTATCAGGGTGATGGTGGCATATAAACCAAGTCAAGTCAAGTCAAGTCAAGTCAAGTCAAGTCACGTCAAGTCAAGTCAAGTCAAGTCAAGTCAAGTCAAGTCAAGTCAAGTCAAGTCAAGTCAAGTCAAGTCAAGTCAAGTCAATAAATAACTTCATACTTTTCCCTTCCCCAAATTATTGAATCATTTCGGTGGGTTTGCTATACTTTACTAATCCAAGTCCAAATAGAGACAACCAATGTAAAATTGAGTGAACGGTGAGGAATCCACCCTTCATTCTAATGAACTGGTTTCACCACAGAAGTCTGCTACTGGTTCGCTTCGCTACCGGTTCGCTTTGTGCGCGCATGCGTGGTGCGTGCCAAACATGTGCTTTGCGTGCAGGTGCACCATAGGCACTACCGTGCAGTGCTGAAAAAGGAGGATTAAGAAGCCTTTTCTGAGTCTGCAAAGATAAGTAGAACAGCGAGGGTGGAACAACTGTGCCGCACGATTTATATTCGCTAGAAAGCAGGATTTCCTGCTTTCTATAGAATATAAATCACGCGGCACAGCTGATCGTCGCACAGCTGATTGTTGGATATACTGGTTCGCCCGAACCGGTAGCATTTTTTACTACTGGTTTGGGCGAACCGGTCTGAACCAGTAGCATTTCACCCCTGGTTCACCACATTAAGTCACGATATGATCTGTTTGCCTGGATTTCGCCCGTTTTTTTTGAATACAGCACCAGTTTTGTCAATCCAGATTCAGGATTTCACGTGCTACATTGATTCATCTTTTCTGTGCTTATCTCCCCGCACAACGGCCTGGTTTCACCCACCCCTTGCTGTGTTTGTGGTGGCGGTATCACAAAGGGTGTCGTATGATGCCAGGGGCTTTGTTGAAGAGAAAACAAAGCCGGCAACTGGAAAAGAAGCAGCAAGAACCGGGAGAAGTTTATTATCTTCCAAGGTGGAGCCCTCTGTCATTTTTTCCACAGCTGCAGTTCCAAGCTCGGCGTTGAGTCAGTGGGAGTCACCACGGAGCTCGTCCCTTTTATTCAGCAGATAAAACCCCAATAATTAAACTGCCAGCCAGAGCCATCAAGCATTCTTGAGGGGGCAATGCAGAGGGAGGAGAGTCACTAGAAGTCTCGAGGTGAGGTGACTCTTTGCTGAATTAAGCCTATAATTTCTTTTATTTGAATCACTGTGTGCTTCCATAAAAAAAAGTCCCTTGGCAGACTTTTTAAAATATATATATATTATATATATATATATATATATATATATATATATATATATATATATATATATATATATATATATATATATATATATATATATATATATATATATATATATATATATATATATATACTGTATACATACATATCTATATCAAGAGAAATGTGCCGTTTGCAGGAGTTGGAAAAGGATGTAGCTTTCTCCATGTTTTAAAATAACACGCACATTCTGGAACCCCTTCATCTTTTGTTCTTGGGGGTCTCTGAGAAACAAAAATTGCCAGGAGGATCCTGTTTTTATCCTCTTTTCTCTCTCTCTCTTCCAGAGAAGCTGCTTTGTAAAATGAACAGGGCTGAGGATTTTCCCCCCCCCCCAGGTTTTTCAAGGTAAAGTTATTCGTCGGTGCAACCTACTCGGAATAAAGAGTGAAACACACAATATTTTGCGATCATCCTCTTGTAATAGAACAACAGAGTTGGAAGGGACTTTGGAGGTCTTCTAGTCCACCCCACTGCTCAGGCAGGAAACCCTACACCACTTCAGACAAATGGTTGTCCAATCCCTTCTTAAAAGCTTTCAGTGTTGGAGCCGAGGTGGCGCAGTGGTTACAGTGCAGTACTGCAGGCTACTTCAGCTGATTGCTAGCTGCAGTTCGGCAGTTCAAATCTCACTGGCTCAAGGTTGACTCAGCCTTCCATCCTTCCGAGGTGGGTAAAACGAGGACCAGTGGTGGGTTGCCACCAGTTCGCACCAGTTCTATAGAACCGGTAGTAAAACCGGCGGGAGGCTCCGCCCACCAACCCCGATGTCATCAAAACGCTGTGCGGTCTGCTGCGAACCAGTAGTAAAGGTAAGTAGAACCCACCCCTGATGAAGACCCAGATTGTTGGGGGCAAGAGGCTGACTCTGTAAAACCGCTTAGAAAGGGCTGTAAAAGCACTATGAAGCGATATATAAGTCGAAGTGCTATTGCTATTTACAACTTCTGGAGGCAAGTTGTTCCACTGATTAATTGTTCTCACTGTTTCAAATTTCTCCTTAGTTCTAGGTTGCTTCTCTCCTTGATTAGTTTCCATCCGTTGCTTCTTGTGGACAACTTGGAGAATAGGTTGACCCCTCTTATTTGTGGTAGCCACTTAGATATTATAACTTGAGAGCCTTGATAGTACAGTGGTTTAGTGCACCCTGTCATTAACACAGCTGTCTGTAATTTCTGCTGGTTCGAATCTCTCCAAGGCTCAAGGTTGACTCAGCCTTCCATCCTTTCTAAGGTAGATGAAATGAGGACCCAGTTTGTGGGGGCAATAAGCTGACTTTGTATAAATATACAAAAGTATGAAGGCTATTGCTTAATGCATTGTAAGCCGCCCTGAGTCTCCGGAGAAGGGCGGCATATAAATCAAATTAAAAAAAAAAAAACTTCTTATTTTTTTTAAAAAATAGTGTTTTCAGATTCTTTGTAAAAAGCCAAGTTTTCCTAACGTTTACGATAGTGACAAATATTCCTAACATTTTCATAGTGCCGAAAGAGGCTGCAATATTCTGGCTTCTTTCCTTAAACAAAGAGTACATCGATGCCAGAGAGAAGACTCTAAAGAGATACTTCCTAATTAATTTATCTTCTTTCAAGCTACAGTAAAAGCTACTTTACCATTAATACAATTACGTTACTTATCTGAATGACCCAGAAAACCTGAAATTGCTGTCTGGATCTCGAAAATAAGGAGAAATAGATTAAGGGAGGAAAAAATCCCCTAGAAGAGCAAAAAGAGAAATATTCATTGCGGTCAGTATAAACATTAATTTATGATTAAATCACATTAAACTCAATGAATCTTTCTTCTCAGGAGAAAAGTATAGGACTGCATTGCACTTTTCCCCACATTGTATAATTTGGATAGTGCAAGAATTTGCTGGATGATTCATTTATTTGAGAACTTCTCCAGCCCATCTTTTTTTTTTTGGTCCCTTAGAGGCTTCCAAAATTCACTGAAGATAATGAGATTTAAACCAAATCCGTGCATGTATTTCATGTATTAAAACGGAGAGGAATTGCCTTTTTGCCCCAAAGGGCAATGGGCAATTTTAAAAATGTCTAAAATGATCACATAAAGAGCAGGAGGAGATTTTTTTTTTTATAAGAGCAAGAGAATGAATGGAATAAAACTCTCTGAAAATCTGTTAAAAGTATTAAAAGCATAGCAGCAGCAGGCTACAAGCTAATTGAAATTTGTGATAATTTAAATACATATCACATGGGAATTTAATGCAGGTGGTGGATCCTTCCCTCTTCTTCCCCCTCACTTCCCCTTCCCCTTCCCCTTCCTTTCCCTTTCCCTTTCCCTTTCCCTTTCCCTTTCCCTTTCCCTTTCCCTTTCCCTTTCCCTTCCCTTTCCCTTCCCCCTCACTCCCTTTCCCTTTCCCTTTCCCTTCCTTTCCCCCTCACTTCCCCTTCCTTTCCCTTTCCCTTCCCTTCCCCCTCACTTCCCCTTCCTTTCCCTTTCCCTTTCCCTTCCCTTCCCCCTCACTTCCCCTTCCTTTCCCTTTCCCTTTCCCTTTCCCTTCCTTTCCCCCTCACTTCCCCTTCCTTTCCCTTTCCCTTCCCTTCCCCCTCACTTCCCCTTCCTTTCCCTTTCCCTTCCCTTCCCCCTCACTTCCCCTTCCTTTCCCTTTCCCTTTCCCTTTCCCTTTCCCTTTCCCTTTCCCTTTCCCTTTCCCTTTCCCTTCCCTTTCCCTTCCCTTCCCCCTCACTCCCTTTCCCTTTCCCTTTCCCTTTCCCTTCCTTTCCCCCTCACTTCCCCTTCCTTTCCCTTTCCCTTCCCTTCCCCCTCACTTCCCCTTCCTTTCCCTTTCCCTTTCCCTTTCCCTTCCCTTCCCCCTCACTTCCCCTTCCTTTCCCTTTCCCTTTCCCTTTCCCTTCCTTTCCCCCTCACTTCCCCTTCCTTTCCCTTTCCCTTCCCTTCCCCCTCACTTCCCCTTCCTTTCCCTTTCCCTTTCCCTTCCCTTCCCCCTCACTTCCCCTTCCTTTCCCTTTCCCTTTCCCTTCCTTTCCCCCTCACTTCCCCTTCCTTTCCCTTTCCCTTCCCTTCCCCCTCACTTCCCCTTCCTTTCCCTTTCCCTTTCCCTTCCCTTCCCCCTCACTTCCCCTTCCTTTCCCTTTCCCTTTCCCTTTCCCTTCCCCTTTCCCTTTCCCTTCCCCTTCCCCCTCACTTCTCCTTCCTTTCCCTTTCCCTTTCCCTTTCCCTTCCCCCTCACTTCCCCTTCCTTTCCCTTTCACTTTCCCTTTCCCTTCCCTTCCCCATCACTTCCCCTTCCTTTCCCTTTCCCTTTCCCCTCCCCTCCCCCTTCCCTCCTATTCAAGGAGGGAGAGGACCAAACCCTTTTGAGAGCAAGTTCTCAATTACCAAGCACACATTGAGAGAAACAAACGGAGACATATACATACACAAGTTTATATCCCTTATACTATGTTTCCCTGAAAACAAGACCCTGTCTTATATTTTTTTTGAACCCCAAAATAAGCACTTGGCCTTATTATTATTTTGGGGCGCATGGTGCAAGACAGCTCCTCTTTCTTTTCAAAGAAAAAAAAAAAACCAAGAAAGTCCAATTCTCTTTTGGAAAAGCACCTTTGGGATAACCATGAGCTGGATCAGTGGTGGATTCTTCCCGGTTCAGCCCAGTTCCATCGAACCGGTAGCGGTGACGATATGACATCACTGAACCGGTTCTGCCCCCCGCCTGCCCTGCGTTATTCTTGCCTTTTATTTGGTCCCACCCCCAATCTATTGCTGCCTCCTGAGTCCCAGCTGATGGCTAGAGGGAAAAAAACTGTTTAAACTCTTGCCGCGGGGCTTCAAAGGGCCGCCCTACAGCTGATCAGTGTTAAAAGAAAACAAATGAGTAGACCGGTGTCTGCAAAAATACATGAGTAGATTAGCACCTGCAAAAATACATGAGTAGATTAGGGCCTGCAAAAATAAATGGGTAGATCGGTAGAGCTCTGCAAGCAGTTAAAAGCCTGGTAGACCAGTACCTCTGCTAAATCCTAAAGAATTGTCACATGACCATCAAGCCACACCCACAAAATAATCCATGCCCACAGAACCGGTAGTAAAAAAATTTTAGAACCCACCCCTGAGCTGGATGATTGAGAATCTCCATAGACATTTAACAAAGGCAGGTTCCTACTACCGTGCTGTGAAATATTAAAATTATAAAATATTGAAATTATAAAAGTTTTAAGGGGGAAAAAAATCAGTTTTAACTCTCTCCTGCTAACCACAAAACCCTTCTTTCAGGAAACCCATGGAGAAAACGAGGTGTCTCAAAGAGGTAGGACATGCATTATGTTAGAAATGCAAACAGAACATTTTGGAGGACCAATTTAATTTCATAATCAGAGTCCAAGAACTCCAAAATGAAGATCCTAGTTACCCCATGCTTTGCAGCGTGGCTCTCTGTGTGTTTTACAAAGCCTTCAAATCAACGCATTTGCACCCTGGGCCAATCAGGTAAATTGCCTCCAAATTCTACACCATCAATATATTTTTGGAGCTAGGTGCTGTTACCCATCCTTTTGTTTAATTCATCGACATTTAAAAGGAGCAAGAATATCCGATTCAGTTCACATAAGTTCCAATTAAGTAAGATCAAAGAGAGCAAAATTAATTTCCCTTCCAATCCCTACTAATCTCAGCCTCGATCAACTTCATTCCTTTAGTTTTCTTTTTAATTTTTTTCCCCCAAGCCAGCACAGTTACTATAAAATGTTGGGTTGGTTGGTCATATTAGGATTGCTCCAGGCTTGATTTTTAAAGAATTTTGTGAGAGAGCAAAAAAAATAAACAAAAAAACCCCAAGGCAGGATGAATTAAAGATCTGAATATTCCCTAAACCCGCACTTAAGTGTGATAAATCCATACTGGATTTGGTAATTTAAGAGTGCGAAGTGTAAGATATTCTATTTCAGTAACCCAAAGGTGCTTTTACAAGAGGCAAAAGGACTTTCTTTGTTTTTCCTTGAAGACATTTTGCTTCTCATCCAAGAAGCTTCTTCAGTTCTGACGTCAGTTCTTCAGTTGCGTCAGAACTAAAGAAGCTTCTTGGATGAGGAGTGAAATGTCTTCAAGGAAAAACGAAGTGCAGTTGCCTTTTGAAAAAAGCATCTTTGGGACAACCATGATCTGGATGACTGAGAATCTCCATAGACATTTCAACACTATATTAAACAAATAAAATAAAACATAAAACAACAATTAAAAATAAAATAAAACACAGGTAGTCCTCGACTTCGGACCACAACTGAGTCCACAATTTTTGTTTGTAAGTGAGACATGTGCTAAGTGAGTTTTGCCCCATTTTAAAACCTTCCTTGCCACCGTTGTTAAGCGAATCACTCCAGTTGATAAGTTAGCAACTTGGTTGTTAAGCGAATCTCACTTCCCCATTGACTTTGCTTGTCAGAAGGTCGCAAAAGTGGATCACATGACCCTGGTCATAAGTATGAAGCAATTGCCAAGAGTCTGAGATTCGATCACATGGCCATGAAGATGCTTCAAAGGTCGTAACTGTGAAAAACGGTCCTAAGTCATTTTTTTTTTTAGTGCCATTGTAACTTTGAAGGGTCACTAAATGAACTGTTGTAAGTGGAGGCTACCTGTAAAAAGTAATAAAAACTAAAATAAAAAACAAATATTTATTTTATTTTATTATTTTATTTTATTATTTATTTTATTATTTTATTTTATTTTATTTTATTTTATTATTTTATTTTTTATTTTATTTTTTATTATTTTATTTTATTTTTTATTTTATTTTATTTTATTTTATTATTTTATTTTATTTTATTTTATTTTATTTTATTTTTTATTTTATTATTTTATTTTATTTTATTTTATTTTATTTTATTTTATTTTATTTTATTTTATTTTATTTTATTATTTTATTTTATTTTATTTTATTTTATTTTATTTTATTTTATTGGATTTATATACTGCCCTACTCCCGAAGGACTCAGGGCGGTGAACAATCACAGAATAAAACACATAAATACAAAAATTTAAAATAGAATAAAAACGAATTAAATAATTTGGCTGAGACAAATTTAAAAATACCCCATAATTTAAAAACAAATTAAAATTTACATTTAAAAAGGGGGAAAGATTTAGGCCAGGCCAGCTTGATGAAATAAGAAAGTCTTGAGCGCGCGACGGAAGGTGCACAGATCCGGGATCCTCCGTATCTCCGGGGGAAGCTCGTTCCAGATCGTAGGTGCCCCCACAGAGAAAGCTCTCCCCCTAGGGGCCGCCAGTCGACATTGTTTGGCCAACGGCACCCAGAGGAGCCCCCCTCTATGGGAGCATACTGGCCGGTGGGAGGCTATTGGTGGTAGCAGGCGGTCCCGTAGATAACCAGATAAATAAATTTTTTTAAAAATGAATTTAAAATAATAAATACATAAAAAAGAAAACAAAGACAGACAACAAAAGATTAAGAGCCTTGGTGATGCAGCGGACTAAAGTGCTGTTATGTAGCACTTAGCTGCCAGCTGCCTGCAATTACTGCGAGTTCAAATCTCACCAGGCTCCAGATTGACTCAGCCTTCCATCCTTCTGAGGTAGGTAAATTGAGGACCCGGATTGTGGGGGCAATAAACTGACTTTGTAGAAACACCGCTTATGTGGGGCCGAAAGCCCTAATAAGCAGGTATATACAAAAGAATGAAGGCTATTGCTATAACTGCATTGTAAGCTGCCCTGAGTCTTCAGAGGACGGCGGCATATAAATTGAACTAATAAAATAATAAAATAAAACTCAAAGGGCCACCGGGTTATTTTCAGTTATCAGTTTTCTTCATTTCTAAATTATTCATTTGGCAGATGGGCCGAAGAAGAAATTAAAGTGTTTGTGTGCGGTTGAGGTGGGAGGAGGACAACCTAGAAGAAAGGACAAAAAATAAACACAGAAGGATTTTTTTTAAAAAAAAATTAAGTGTAAATTCTGGCTTTGCCAACAATGAACATCACGTCTCTCTCTCTCCCTCTCCCCCCTTTTTTTTCCCTTCAAGGAGACATCAAGAGTTTTCTGGCTGTGTTTGCCTGTTTATTAGTAATCAGGGTCTATTTTTAGCCCAGTGTGGATCTGAAAAGATTTGTTAAAGCTCTAAATCCATTCCTTTAGAACATAAATACTTGTTTGCAGGGACAAATAAGAAACCATACAGAATTCAAAGATATCCTGATTCAAGCTCAAATCAGGATAGGGTTTTTGTTAAGTTCTGGTCACCCCACTCTAAAAAAGACATTTGAGACTTTGGAAAGAGTGCAGAGAAGAGCAACAAAAATGATTAGGGCAGGGGTGGGCCCTACTTACCTTTACTACTGGTTTGCAACATGCCTACACACTCTTCTGCACATGGGCAGATCATCTATGATGATGTCCAGGTCAGTGGGTGAAGCCTCCCACTGGTTTTACTACTGGTTCTTGCAAACTGGTCCGAACTGGGGGCAATCCACCAATGGATTAGGGGGCTGGAAGCTAAAACATATGAAGAATGGTTACGGGAATTGAGTATATCTAGTCTAGTGAAAAGAAGGATTAGGGTGACATGATAGCGGTGTTCCAATATTTGAGAAGCTCCTACAAAGACGAGGGGGTCAAAATTTCCAAAAGGCAATACAAGAAACAATGGATGGAAATCAATCAAGGAGATAAGCAACCTAGAACTAAGGAGAAATTTTCTAACATCGAGAGCAATCAACCTATAGAACAGTTATGGGTGCTTCATTACTGGAGGTTTTCAAAAAGAGACTGGATACCATTTATTCGAAATTTATCCGTGATGGCAAACTTATGGCAGGCATGCCACAGGTGGCATGTGGAGCCGGGGCATGCAAGCGTTGCCCTAGTTCAGTTCCAGCACCCATACGTGTGCCAACCAGCTGATTTTCAGGCCTTCTGGGCCCACCGGAAGTTGGGAAACAGACTGGTTCCAGTCTCCGAAGGGCCTTTGTGGGGGAGGCTGTTTTCGCCCTCCCCAGGCTCCTAGAAAGCCTCCGGCATCCAGGAGACAGGAAGGCTGTTTTCACCCTCCCCAGATTCCAAGAAAGCCGCTGGAGCCTGGGGAGGGCGAAAAACGGGCCTTCCGGGCCCACCATGCCATCTTGTGCCAAAAGTGGGGGGAGCATGGGGGGGTCCACACACACATGTGCTGGGTGCGGGGTGCATTGAATTATGGATGTGGGCATATGCATGCGCGATCTCCCTGCGCTCCCCCCTGCTTTTGGCATGCGACGGCAAAAAGGTTAGCCATCACTGGTATAGAGTTTCCTCCTTGAGCAGGGGATTGGACTAGACAACCTCCAAGGGCCCCCTCCAACTCTGTTATTCTGTTAAAATGTGGATATACAAGTACTTTGTATGGCAATGTTGCTGTATAGTCGACTGAAAACTCTGTGTTTTAATTACTGCTTGCTTCCTGTTGCAAACCTATTGAAAAATAGCACCTTGAGGGGAAATGTTCTAACACAATCCTTTTCATGAGAGGTTAGCTTACGCAAAAGAGGTTTTGGCCCTTTAATTCTGGGTTTGTTCTTTTTGCAGGAGAAATGTATACTCTTGGAAGGCTAATGAGAGATCCAGCCTAGAGGTAAGGAGAAATTTTCCAACAGTGAAAACAATTAATCAATGGAATAGCTTGCCTCCTGGAATTGGGGGCACTTCACCCCTGGAAGTGTCAGGGTTCCAAGGTTTTCAAAAATAGATTGGACAACCATTTGATTGGGATGCCTTGAGCAGGGGGTTGGACTAGAAGACCTCCAAGGTCTCTTCCAGCCCTAGGATTCTCTTCCTATGTTTTGTGAATGCTGATGTAAGGCATTGGAACAAGCAATGTCTTCCAAAAGTTTTAGGTTGCAAGAATTCTTGCCCATTAGACATGCTGGCTAAGATTTTTGAAAGATGTACAGTGGTACCTCGGTATCCATCAGTACTGAGTACTCAAGGACCAGGGGACACATGATAGCAGTGTTCCAATATTTGAGAGGCTGCCACAGAAAGGAAGGGGTTAAGCTATTTTCCAAAGCACCCAAAGACCAGGCAAGGAATAATGGATGGAAACTGAACAGGGAGAGATTCAATCTAGAAATAAGGAGGAATTTTCTGACAGTGAGAACAATCAACCCATGGAACAGAAGTTGCATCCAGAAGTTGTGGGAGCTTCATCACTGGAAGCTTTCAAGAAGAGACTGGACTGCCATCTATCAGAAATGGTGTAGGATCTCCTGCTTGGGTGGGGGGTTGGACTAGATGACCTACAAAGTCCCTTCCAACTCTGTTAATCTGTATCTGTATCATTAATTGGTTCCGGGAGGCATGATGAGTAGCAAACACTATGAGTACCAAACAAATTTTCCCCATAAGGAATATTATAGTGAATCACAAGGCACCCGACACTGACAAGTTCCAGCTTGGGTGTTTAGTACTGTACCAAGCAAACAATGAGTACCAGGACAAAATTTTCATGCCAAAATGTGTTTAGTATCAAATTCGATGAGTTTCAAAGTAATTGAGTACCAAGGTACCCACTGTAATTCAAAATATCCAGACAGCACCAGATTGCCTGCTCTTCAAATCTAATTCTTTGTATTAGATCTATGATGAGAAAAATCGAGTTTCAAAATCCTGTTAATCCACGGGGCTCATGAGGTAATCTTGGAACATTATTTCAGATTTCTTCCTCATGTAAGGATAAATGGATTGCTCAGCTTTTGGAGCAGAAATAGGATAGAAACACAGTGACCAAATTCATAAAGAGTTTAAAAACCTGCCCAACACGCCACCAAAAGAAGCCGGTAGCTTACTGGCAAACAAAGTGAAGTTAATAATTGAAAAGAGGGAAGAAAGGTTGTATGTGAAGTATTATTCTGGAAAGGAAATGTGTCAGGGAGCTGCGCAGCCAGTGTCCAAATGGAGTCAGAGACGCTGACACGAACTTGTAATTTTAAATAAATAAATATATTTTACAACTATATACGCAGCAAACTAGATAATCAGGCAAACAGGAGCATAATGAGGTAAATTAACATAGCAGGAACATCATGAGGTAAATTCTTGTAGGGCATACACTGCACGCACAGAGGAAAAAGGCGGGAAAATGAGGAAACTCCCCCTTTACACTCACAGCAACCAATCACAGCAACCAATCACAGCAACCAATCACATTTTGCAGTATCCAATCACAGCTTAGGTTGCCTCATGTAGTGGCCAGCTCTCTTCAAGCAATTAGTTATAACTGTGTGTATCTTACTCATTGTATAACCTTTTGCTGCTCCACCAAAAGAAGCCAGTAGTTCACCAGCAACCAAAGTGTAGTTAGTAATGAAAAGGGGAAGAAAGGTTGCTAAGCCATGGATTGTATGTGAAGTGTAATTCTGGAAAGGAAATGTGCTATGTATTTATTAAACGTATATGGCTTCCTATTTTGTATACCATAATCCTAGGCAGATCACACCAAAACCAACAAAACAATTATGTCGCCCATCCTTGAAGCACCACACTGTAGATAAGGAGCACACTGAAGACCTTCAAATTAATATCTTCCTACAAGTGCACTTCTGTTGAGATTCTCCAGGATAAAGGGAATGAAGATGCAATAAAAAACAATGGATGATCCCATTTGGGGGAAAGATAAAACCCAACTGCCTCATTCTTTATACAAAATACTCCAAAGTACAAAATAGAAATGAAGAAAAGTACAGCCAGCAGCACTAGCAAATGTTTTAAGATTCTGCTCTAGCGGTAAACATTCAGTGGAAGTCTAATTAGGTAGTTTTTATGCAGGTTTTTGGAAGAATAAAAGAGTTGGAAGGGACCTTGGAGGTGTTCTAGTCCAACCCCTGCTCAAGCAGGAAACTCTATACCATTTGTTGTGGCTCCGTTGCCTGAGCCTGGGCTATCGACAGATGCAGACTCTGAGAGTGAGGGAGAGGAGTTGGCAAGGCCTCCCTCTCCAGGACCCTCCTCTCTGGCAATGCCTCCGGAGGACACCGAAGGCCAAAAGATAGACTCAGAGCCAAGCACGTCCCCGCAGCCACAGGTGGACAGCGACGAAGAAGATAAGTGCTGGCTGGACCCTCGGCAGAGGCGCAGGGAGAAGCGTGCGCAGCAGAGGGGAAGGCATGCCAGAGATTAGCTGAGTCACTGGACCAAACCCCACAGGGTATAAATGTGGGTGTGATGGCCGGTTCAGTTTGTGACGAGCAAAAACTAGAAATAATCCATGATCTCTGCATTACTGGACTTCTGCCTGCCTTCTCGGACTGCATTTGGACTAATCCTTGTATTGCGGAAACTTTGCCTGCTTTATCGGAATGCTTGCAGTCTAATCTTAGTTTTGTGTGAGTAAAGTCTGAATTGGCAGCTAGCCAAAGATTTTGTTGTGTGTCTTATTAACTCTGGGCCATCTGTGTGTGTGTGTGTGTGGAACGGGGACAGAACACCATTTTAGACAAATGGTTGTCAAATCTCTTCTTAAAAGCCTCCAGTATTGGAGCACCCACAACTTCTAGAGGCAAGCTGTTCCATTGATTAATTGTCCTAACTGTCAAGAAATTTCTCCTTAGTTCTAGGTTGATTCTCTCCTTGATTAGTTTCCATTCATTGAAGTGCACCCTCATTGAATAATTCTGCAAAGAAAAACACTGCCTCTTATAGAACATCCTACCATTAAAGACCTACATGGCATTTTATCCAAATATATAAAAAGCAGTGGTGTGACTGGAAAGCAAAATCACAAAACTGTGTCTCACTTATTTTGGCCATGTCATGCGGGAAACTCACTGGAGAAATCAATTATGTTGGTAAGAGTTAGTGGTAAAAGGAAACCAGGACACCAAAGAATATGGTGGCTGGACACCATCAAAGCTGACGTCAGTCAGCGCATAGAACAATTCAAAGAAGTAGTGCAAGATTGGAAGACGTGTAGAGACCTGGCCAGGGGTGAAATCCAGCAGGTTCTGACAGGTTCTAGAGAACCGGTAGCGGAAATTTTGAGCAGTTCGGAGAACCGGTAGCGGAAATTTTGAGTAGTTTGGAGAACCGGCAAATACCACCTCTGGCTGGCCCCAGAGTGGGGTGGGAATGGACATTTTGCAATATCCTTCCCCCAGGAGTGGGAAGGGAATGGAGATTTTGCAGTATCCTTCCTCTGGAGTGGAGTGGGAATGGAGATTTTGCAGTATCCTTCCCCTGCCGCACCTACCAAGCCACGCCCACCAAGCCAACCACACCACACCCACCAAGCCATGCCCGCAGAACCGGTAGTAAAAAAAATTTGATTTCACCACTGGACCTGCCCCATAGAATTACCAGGAGTCGAACACGACTGAATGGAAAACATCATCATCAGCTTTCTGACAACAAGAAAAGGGTACTCAGATTGTTGACATTTTCCTTACCGCTTCATCAATATCAAAACGAAGCAAACAAATTAGAAATATGTCCATGTTTCTTTATTTATTCTTTTTTTAAAAATGTCCTGCGTGCTTATAGATTTTTTATTTTTTACGGTATGAACCGTAAAAAACTTTATTTTACAGTGATCAACTTCAGTCTAAGGAGCCCCTCAAAGTGAAGCGATATCTTTCTTCTAATTGATGGAGCAAAGTAACAAGGTCATTTTGACCTAATCAGTTACAAGCTTCTGGGCATGCTTAGAAGTCTGTAATTAAATAAAAGACAGCACATTTTGTTTGTTTGTTTTCCATTAGGCAGGGAACATATTGCCCCTCCTGATTTGAACTATGTTTAGATTCTTTTAATGAAGAATTAATTAAATGAATTAATTCTAATTAATTAATGAGAAGCTTGCATGCAGCACAGCAAAGCACCGACACAGAAGTATTATTAGAAATTCAGTTGAGCTCTACAAAACCCTCATGGGCTTTCTTATAAAAACAGAAATGATGCATTTCCTAAAAAAATCCCACTTTTTTTTTTCTTTTGGAAAAAATGGCCCATCTACCCAGAAAAGGAGACAAAGGTAAACTAATGGGAAAATTAACATTTTGTAACTGGTTATGTCTACTATTATAACCATTTTAAGAGAAAGTCCATAACATGGGCTTAAAATTGTCCAAAGGGCCCACTAAACTAAAACTCACCCACATAATGTGCAATAAATCAAGTGAATTCAGAGAGTTAGCTTATCAAACTGTTAGCTTGCAGAGAGGAGCAACCTGAAGCCTTTTTAAAGCAAAATCCATAGAATAGAATGGACCAAGCTAAAATTTAGCACATAAGATGCCTGGCACAGTTGCATCTACCCAACTGGTAGGCAATAGGGAAGTAAGACTGATGCATCCTTTTCGTTCTTATATTTTTAGAACTTAAAGCCTTATGTTTGTCCACTGATCCTGTAGAATGGATAGGGACACCATTGGAAAATCTGAACAGTCAACCTAGGGACAGATTATCCTGGAGAAAATCTATCAATGGGTCAGTAAGAGTTGACATCACGAGGTGGCACCCAACAGTAGAATGGGGAAAGAAAAAGGCCACACTTGGAATATTGCATTCAGTTTTGGTTGCCACGATGTAAAAAAGATGTTGAGACTCTAGAAAGAGTGCAGAGAAGAGCAACAAAGATGATTAGGGGACCAAAGACTAAAATATAGGATTTTTTTTGTGTGTGTGCAGGATTTGGATATGTCTATTTTAATGAAAAGAAGGACTAGGGGTGACATGATAGCAGTCTTCCAATATTCCAGGGTCTGCCAAAAAGAAGACCTATTCTCCAAAGGACCTGAAAGCAGGACAAGGAACAATCGATGGAAAGGAGAGAACCTTCCTAGAAATTAGAAGAAATTTCCTAACAGTGAATACAATTGACCAGTGGAATGGTTTGCCTTCGGAAGTTGTGGGTGCCCCATCACTGGAGGCTTTTAAGAAGAGACGGGACAGCCACTTGTCTGGAATGGTATATAGGGCCGTGATGGCAAATCTATGGGACGTGTGCTGCAGGTGGCGCGCATAGGCATCTCTGCCAGCACGCGAGCCCTCGCCCCAGCTGAGCTGTATATACATCCAACAGGAACAGGAAGTGCCTCACAGGAGCAGAGAGAGGTAAATCCTAGAGACGCAGGAAATGTATCACTGAACAATGGAGATGAATGCTAGAGAGGAACAAAGTTGTATACAAGGCTGACATAACACTTGTAACAGTGTAGGCATGCGGGGGGCGGGGGCGGGGGGGAGCGCAGGGTGTGTGTGGCGTGTCCCCTCGTATCCCTTTTTTGGTCCCAGGAGGCTTCAGAGAGGCCTGCTAGGCCCAAAATGGGGCATGGGTAGGGGGAGAGCTCATGCACATGTGTGGGTGTCGTGCTCGCATTGTATTATGGATATGGGCATTCATGTGTGCGCTGTTGTGCGCGCGCACACCAGTGGTGGGTTTCAAAATTTTTTACTACCGGTTCTGTGGGTGTGGCTTGGTAGGTGTGGTATGGCTTGGTGGGTGTGGCATGGCTTGGTGGGCGTGGCTTGGTGGGCGTGGCAGGGGAAGGATACTGTAAAATCTCCATTCCCTCCCCACTCCAGGGGAAGGATACTGTAAAATCTCCATTTCCTCCCGATCAGCTGGGACTTGGGAGACAGAGAATAGATGGGAGCAGGGCCAGTCAGAATTTTTACTACCGGTTCTCTGAACTACTCAAAATTTCTGCTGCTGGTTCTCCAGAACTGGTCAGAATCTGCTGAAACCCACCTCTGGTGCACACGCTTTCAGCACTCAAGGACAAAAAGATTAGCCATCAACCTATTCTCCAAGACACCGGAGGGCAGGACAAGAAAGAATGGATGGAAACTAATCAAGGAGAGAAGCAACCTGGAATTAAGGAGAAACTTCCTAACAATAAGAACAATTAACCAGTGGAACAGAAGTTGCCTGCAGAAGTTGTGGGTGCTACATTACTGGAGGCTTTTAAGGAGCGACTGGACAGCCACCTGTCTGAAATGGTTTAGGGTCTCCTGCTTGAGCAGGGGGTTGGACTAGATGACCTATAAGGTCCCTTCCAACTCTATTCAGATTCTTTTTAATTATATAATTTTTATTAATATTCTATACATTAATACACAAATAAAATATACAATCCTGCCACCATGGTATAATATGATTACATTGTCCATAAGTATAAAATCATTCCTTTATACATACATATTTGCCACCATATATATATACATCATCATATATCTATTCTATCCCACCTTTTCTGGACCCAATCGTACCATACTTTCCAACTGTTATAAAATTTTGAATCTTTTTTTACCACTGATCAATCTAGTTAATCTATCTGATTCCGCACACTCATTAATTTTATATATTATTTTCAAATCTATCGGTAAGTATTGATTTTTCCACTCCTGCGCATACGCTAATCTTGCTGCAGTGATAATGTGAATCAACAAGAACCGTATATCTGATTTAACATTCAAAGGTTTTGCCCCCAATAGGAAAATCTCAGGTCTTAATTCCAAATTAATCTGTGTAATTTCCAAAATCCATTGCCGGATTTTTTTCCAATATTTAACCGCCTGCGGGCAGGTCCACCATTGGTGAAAATAGGTTCCATTGCTGTAACCGCACTTCCAACAGCAGACAGATGCCCCGGGAAACATTTTAGCTAATCTCGCCGGGGGGAGATGCCACCGGTAGACCATTTTATATATGTTTTCTTTATATGAGGAGGCCATGGTTAATTTCATATTTTTCAACCAAATCTGTTCCCATTGCTGGAAGTCAAGGGGATATCCAAAATTTCGCCCCCATGCTATCATACAATCCTTCACTACATCCTGTCCTATCTGCAGAGACAATAAATATGCATAACATTTAGATAATATCCCTTTCCCTCCTTCTAATAAGATCTTATCCAATTCTTGTCTTTTACGGTAGATTCCTTCACTATGTAAATCTTTTTTATACCTGGAGTGCACTTGAGAATATTCAGATTCTTGATTCATTCATAACTTTGGTTCTCCTGTCTGAACTGCCTCAAAAAGATGACACTCACACTGCTGGCAACTGTTCAGCTTGTTGTCAGTGACCAAGTTCTTTATGAATATTGTATATGCGCCCTACATTTCTTCCTCCCTAAAATATCTCACGTCCTTCTTGAAGGACGTGTGGTTCCTTTCATCAAAGTCTTCCAACCTATCCAGATTAGACTTCACACTGCCATGAAAATATTAGCCAATTTTCTCCTTCTTTTAAAAAATAAAGAGGAAGACATTGCAAGCTGCTGACCCAAATCAGATAAAAATTACCTCCCCCCCACCAAAGACTAATTTTATAAGCATGGAGGGAACTAACCAAATAAGCTGTTAATAAATTGTGCTCCAAAGTTTGCTGGCGTCACCGTGTCTTCTAGAGAGAAACAAGAAATCCCAGTGATTTAATATACCGGGCATTAAGATACAAATTTGGCTTGGTCTCATGAGGAATTCATTTTCTGAATTCTGGGTTACCTTGGCTTTGTCTTTGTTTTCCAAATTCCATGACTGTGGCTACATATTGGAGGTAAATTCCCAGTGACAGCTGGCAGAGTAAAGGCAGATTCAGACAATCAAAGACTTTGGTAGCATCGCTTAATTAACTAATGGGCTTCATAGAGACATAATGGAATTTGAAAAGAAAAAGCTTTTAAGCAAGATTCAAAGCCAGCAGCATCTGTAATAGTAAAACTCCTACAACCCCCCTTCTTCCTTCTGAGATTCACAAGTCAGTGCTGGAAAATCCAATACTCTTAGGTTGTTTGTATGCAATGTTGGTGCTCCACCTAGTGCTTCTGAGCTGCAGCTGTATCTGATATCAGCCTAAAAATATTACCATTTTTTTAAAGAGAAAAAATGCCGTTTTTCTTCACAGAACTGAAGAAGCTTTTAGAATGAGAAGAGAAACATCTTCAAGGAAAAACAAAGAAAGCCCAGTTTGCCTCTTGAAAAGCACCTTTGGGACATCACCAGGTCACCAAAAATCTAAACACCACCACCAACAATTAAGTTAGTAAAGTTTGTAACTCAAGAAAACATGCTATACAATATCAAAAGTAAGTAAATAGATATGAACAGAGAAGATGTTCTTGTTTTGATAACTTCATTATCTAAGCCCAAACCAGTTGAGATAAAAGGCACAGTTGGTTTCTTTACATTTTTTTTTAGATTAACAAGCAAGATTGGAAAAAAGTATCTTCATCATCCTTATTTAATTGATGGAGAGTGGAAATGCCCAGGTAAAAGCTGGTAATTGGTATACCTTCTCAGCTGATCTCACAATACAAAGAAGAAGGGGTCAACCTATTGTCCAAAGAACCCAAAATCAGGACAAGAAGCAATGGATTGAAACTCATGAAGGGAAGATCCAACCTAAAAATAAGGAGAAATTAATTTAATCGGTGGAACGACTTGCCTCCAGAAGCTGTGGCTGCTCCAACACTGGGAGCTTTTAAGAACAGATTGGACAACCATTTGTCTGAAATGGTATAGAGTTTCCTGCCTGAGCAGGGGGTTGGACTAGAAGACCTTCACAGTCCCTTCCAACTCTGTTATTCTTTATGTTTTAGTATAATTCTGTTAGTTGAAAATTCCTGCAAGTTAAATAAACTATGGCCCTAAACTCATTACATACTGATTTCTGTCTTCCTTCTAGTCTAGGTCTCCATGGATCAGTGGGGGCAAACATCTTGTCTATGAATTGTAGAAATTAAGAGATCCTACTGATATCAAGGCAGCTTAATAGAACGTTGGAGTCATTCTTCTCAACTATGAGATCACTGTTGAAACAACTGAGGAACTTCTAGATTTTTCTGTGTGGAGTTGGAGCAGCAAACAGGTGCCATGCTGCCTTTTGCCCCACCTAAGAAAACTCCCAAACTTGACTTGAATCCCCGTGCGGATGCCATTCGCTCTAAGCTGATCTATACATTTTACCTGATTGATCACTTTGAGGGGCTGAGCCATGCGGTGCCACGGTATAACATACAAGATTTTCTGGATTCCAAGAAGCGAAAGAAACTGATGCTCATGGATCACCACCAATTGGTTCGCTTCCATGTCGTGCCCACCCGGAACATCATGGTGACTCAAGAGAAACGCTGGCGCAACTGTATCGAGGTGCGTTGCAGCCGTTGGCCCCCTCTTAAGATGTGGGTGTCTTCAGTTCTGAACAGCCAAACATTCAAAGGCTTTATCATCTTTCTTATCTTCTTGAACATGGTAGTCCTCATGATCTCAACGGAGATCATGGGGAAGAGGGGAATCACCTATGTGAAAATTACCAGGGTCCTGGAGGTGATCATTTGGATCATTTTACAGATCTTTGTGACGGAGATTGGGTTGCATTGGTTTGTGAGCTTTCAGAGATACTGGAAAAATCCCTGGAATATCTTTGATTTCATAGTGACCATCATCTCCATTATACCAGAAGTCATATATCCATTTAAGAAGTACCAGAGTGTGACAACTCACCGACTTCTGCTGTTAAGCCGTGTACTGCGTTGCCTAAAGCTCTTTCCTAGAGTCCGACAAGTCCGAGTTCTCATCATGGCTATTGCCAAAGCCCTGAAAGCGATGGCCTTAATTTTGGTTCTCCTTGCCTTCCTCTTCTACGTCTTTGCTTTGTCAGGCATCTACTTTTTTGAGAGTTACACCCAATCAAGCAGGATGGACCTGACTTACAATATGTATTTCATGGACATGCCCAATGCTCTAGTAACCATCTTCATTCTTTTCACCATGGACCACTGGTACGCTCTGTTACAAGATTCATGGAAAGTCCCAGAGATAAACAAGGTGATCAGTGGTATATTTATCTGCCTATGGCTTCTGATTGGGGCGTTTATTTTTAGGAATCTCTTTGTTGCCATTATGGTCACCAATTTCCAGAACATCCGAAGTGACCTAAGTGAAGAGGTGAGACAGATAGAGACTCAGACACAAGCTGACAAATTCAAAATGGAGATCATGGAAAAGAGATTCAGCCAGATTCGATCTATGGACAAAGACATTACATTCAGAGAAAGGTTCACCATGGACCCCGCATTAATTCAAACTGCAGACAATCCAGATTTCAGCTACGATGAAATGTCTCCTGGAATTTTGGACTGGGAGACTTACATCCACAAGAACCTACCAGGACTGTATGCTGCTGATGAAGACGAACAGGTGCTTTGGCCACGTGACTCCCTCTTCCGCTACTTTGAGTTGTTGGAGAAGTTGCAGCATAACTTAGAGGAACGTAAGGAACTTCAGCAATACATGGTGCTGGCTCTTTCCAACCTTGAGGACAAGTAGCACGGACCATGCATACATCCATAAGAACCTACCAGGACTCTCTGCTGTCGATGAAGATGAGCAGGTACTTTGACCACGTGATTCCCTCTTCTGCTACTTTGAGTTGTTGGAGAAGTTGCAGCATAACTTAGAGGAACACAAGGAATTTCAGCAATACATGATGCTGGATCTTTCCAACCTTGAGGACAAGTAGCATGGACCATGCAAGCTTTGGGAGAGAAAAGCCAAAGCAAATGAAACTCTTGGCTTTGTACCAGCCTCTCCCCCTCCCTCCTCCATCCAAAGGTCTCTAGATAAGACACAAGAATACTATTAAAATATATTGTATATCACCATTTTAGCCATTGTTTATCCATTGCAGAATGAGGGCCTCTTCCGCAGGTTTCCAACCAATATGGTCCTGTACTTTTTTTTTTTTTTTGCCAATTGGGCCCATAATACTTGCTGATGCCATCAATCCATCTTGTTTTAGGTCTCTTTCGTGGACACTTTTTATCAAGTGGGATCCATTCTGTGACTGCTTTGGTCCACCTGCCATCAGTTCTTCTTGCTATGTGACCAGCCTATTTCCATTGCAATTCTTTTATTCTCTTGGTGATATAGTATACTTTTGTTTGATGAGAGCTAAAACGCTTGAAATAGATCTATACTAGTCTCCCTTTATTGCTTTATCAGTAAAAGATAAATTCAACACAAAAATTGTTGCAAAAGCGACTGCCTGTGAAGGTTCCTGGACCAGATTGCCCTGATAAAAACCACTTAATCTTTCCCCTGGTATAGCCAACAAAGTGAGGAGAGCCTATGGCTTAAAGGTTAATACATCTAATATATAAGTAGCCCAGGTTCGAATCCCAGAAGGGTATGGCTAGCTGATGAGAGCTAAATAGCTTGAAATAGTTCTATGCTAGTCTCCCTTTATTTCTTTGTCGGTAGAACATAAATTCAGCATAAAAATATCTTGTCTTGCAATGCCAAGCATGTATCTTTCCATGGCTTTTTGCGCCACTCATAGCTTTTCTATCGATTGTGAGATTAGTGTCCATGTTTCGCCGGCATATGTCAGAGCAAGTAGCACACATCGATAGAAAGCTTTTCTCTTCAGACCCAAGAAGAGAAAATTATGTTCTTGAAAATTATGCTTAGCTTGCCAAATGCCTGCCAACCCCATTTAACACGCCGTTAAATTTCCTTTATTGTATCACCTTCCATTGAGATCTGTTGGCCAAAGTATATGTAGTGCTCTACTACGTCTAGTATATATATTGTACATATAATTGTGGAAAACTCATGTATATTCAAGGGTTCCAAATTTTGTTTACATAAAACTGAGTTCTAAGCATCACTCTCCAGATGTGGGGCAGATAAAATTGATATGACAATTTAAAACACCCATCTTTGTTTTGGAATACAAGCTTTGCTGGCATTAAAGGGCACCAAGACACATACATATTTCAACGTTCACATTTTTATCCTCTAGGAAAGAGATTCCCCCCCCCACCAATTTCATACTGAGGGAGAGCCAGCTGCAATATCGAAAGAATTGCAACAATTCTCTGTTCAACCAGTGGTGAAATCCAATTCTTTTTTACTACCGGTTCTGTGGGCGTGGCTTGGTGGGTGTGGCAGGGGAAGGATACTGCAAAAACTCCATTCCCACCCCACTCTGGGACCAGCCAGAGGTGGTATTTGCCAGTTCTCCGAACTACTCAAAATTTCCGCTACCGGTTCTCCAGAACCTGTCAGAACCTGCTGGATTTCACCCCTGACTTCAACTCCCATAATTCCTAAGCCAGCCACTGTGTCCCCAACCCATCCAGATACATGTGATATCCCTGTGCACTATTTCTGACTTGCACACCACGTGCCTGTGTGCTCTTCCCAGCTCGCATGGCAACTCTTACACACCCTTGCTCAATCTTCCTGACCTGTGCTACACTGTGCTCTCTGACCTGCTTGGCACCTCTTGCACACTCCCATGCACTCCCACTCGCCCCATGCACCCTTCCTGACCCACACGCTTTCATGTACCCAGGCATACCTACAAGAAGTGATACATGGGTCAGGAAGAGTGTGCAAGGGCGCAAATGAATGTGCACGTGAGTGCCACGTGAGTTGGGGAGGGTGCACTGTGGTGTACAAGAGGTGCTTGATGAGTTCTTGCACAAGTTGTGGTGTGAGTTGAAGAGAGTCTGAAGGGGATGTGAGCTGTAACATTACAGTGTGTAGGAGGTGTGGGGAGGGCTGGAGAAGGTTTGTGAGCAGTGGTGGGATTCAAATAATTTAACAACCAGTTCTCTGCCCTAATGACTGGCTGGGTGGGTGTGGCAGGTTCTGACGGGTTCTGGAGAACCGGTAGCAGAAATTTTGAGTAGTTCGGAGAACCGGCAAGTACCACCTCTGGCTGGCCCCAGAATGGGATGGGAATGGAGATTTTGCAATATCCTTCCCCTAGAGTGGGGTGGGAATGGGGATTTTGCAGTATCCTTCTCCTGCCATGCCCACCAAGCCACACCCACCAAGCCACACCATGCCCACCAAGTTACGCCCACAGAGCCGGTAGTAAAAAAATTTGGATTTCATCACTGCCACACATCTTAAAGTTGCTGAAGTTGAGATACATTGAACTAAATAGTTCAATGTATTAAGAGCCTTGGTAGTACAGTGGTCTAAGGCACCCTGTTATTAAGCTGGTTATTAAGACCAGCTGCCTGCAATTACTGCAGTTTCGAATCTCGCCAAGGCTCAAGGTTGACTCAGCCTTCCATCCTTTCTAAGGTAGGTAAATTGAGGACCCAGTTGTGGGGGCAATAAGCTGACTTTGTATAAATATACAAAAGGATGAAGGCTATTGCTGAGCACATTGTAAGCCGCCCTGAGTCTCTGGAGAAGGGCAGCATATAAATCCAAAAAAAAAAAAAGGCTATCTCCTACACTCATTTAAATAATCCTGCCACTTTACAAATTTTGCACTGGGATTCTTTGTTTAATTGGCTCCTTTGTTCAAATAAGCGTAGACTGAATGGCATAGAGAAGGGTTTATTATGCAACTTCTCCAACCAGCCTTCCATAATTGCCTTGGTAATATTAACTTGCCCTCATTTTCTTGCACTTTGATTTAAAATTGCATGCTATGTGCCATTAGCCGTTTCCTTAAGGGCTGCCCTTCGAAAAGGAAGGGCTTGTTATGGAAAGTATCCCTGTTGCCTTGGTTACTAATTACATAGATTTTTAATCACATGTAAACCCTGGATTTAAAAATAGCTTTGATGTGAGAAAATGTACTAAGGCAAGAGAAAAGTGTTTATGGATGGTCATGATATTGATAGTATTCTCTTGGTAGTCCAGACCTTTTAGGCGTGGTGTTGATTTTTGAACATTATCAAAACTATTTACCAACCAAGGGGGGGGAAAAATGACTTATTCCTAAGAGGCAGAAAGAAACACACTTCTTCCATCCTTGAAAGTATCTGCAAAAACTGCACAAATTTCACGGGCTAAAATTAACTTTTCAGACTTGCAGAGTATATATGGAATGAAAAGAAAATCATCCTGTCCCATTACAACGGTTATTACAAACCTCGCACATCATCTACCATGTAGATTTAAATTTATATGTGTTTACTACATTTGGTAGTAGACCACGACTGTTCTGCCCCAGCTACGGACCCCAAAGAACGCAGCACACACAAAGTCTGTACAAATCTTAGTTTACTAAATTAAATCAGTCTTTTTCAAACAAAGGCTGTTAAGTTATTAACAACAATCAAATGTGTTGGTTATTACCTTTAAAGCCCTACATGGCTCAGGGCCAGGGTATCTTCGAGACCGCCTTCTACCGCATAACTCCCAACAACCAGTAAGATCCCACAGAATTGGTCTCCTCCAGGTCCCGTCAGCTAAACAATGCTGGCTGGAGGGCCCACGGGGGAGGGCCTTCTCTGTGGCTGCCCCAGCTCTCTGGAACCAATTACCTCCTGAGGTCTGGACCATCCCCACCCTATTGACCTTCTGAAAAGCAGTGAAGACCTGGTTTTTCCGGCAGGCCTGGGGCCGTTGATCTCACTCTTGTGATCCGGCGAGATCTGGCCATGAATGTTGTGAATGAGTTTTAATGTTTTTAATGTTTTTAATTTTTCAATGTTTTTTATAATGATTTTAAATGGATTGTGAGCCACCCTGAGTCTTCGGAGAGGGGCGGCATACAAATTGAACAAACAAACAAACAAACAAACAAACAAATTAATTAATTAATTAACTTTCTTAACAGCCTACAAGAATCCAAAGAATAAATAATCGTAATCTTACTATGGTTGGCAGAAAGCCCAGAAGCAATTTGCAGGAAACTGATAAGAGAACTAAGAGCCAGACGCAAAGAAGAGTGAATGAAGTTGTTCCTGCAAATTGCCTCAGTCGTGGTCCTTCCTTAAATAAGCTAAGGGAGTGGCCAATTAGCCCCAAGCCTTACTCTCGAGGAGACCTCCTCCTGAGGAGCCACTCCTGCCTTTTGGCAGCTCTGCGTGCCCGTGCATCGAGAAGAGGCTCCTCCTCTTCTTCCTCTTCACCCATGGAAGCTTCTGGAGGTTCTGAAGACCCTGGCTGAATCCCCACCTCTGGAATCACATCTTCTCCAGCCTCCTCATTGTCTGACTCAAGTGCCAGCTACACAGGCTGTTGGCGCAGCACCACACCAGCCTCCTCGCTGTCGGAATCAGCTACTAGCTGCACAGGCCACTGACAGGCCACAACAACTATGGTAAACAACTGGGGCCTTAAAATAAAGCATAGATTCCCCCCCCCCCCATGTACCTTCCCCAATAAGGAAATTTTTGCAGGATCCAATCTGAGTCGGTCACCTGGACCAAAGGTTTATTCTTCCAAGCTTTTGGGATCCTGCTGGAACCCATTCTCAGGGAACTTCACTCTCTCTCTCCAGAATATGTGTACTGGACTGTTCTATACATTGTATTTACATCAAAAACATCATCAAAAAAGCACAAGACAGAATGTTCTTTCTGCGCCAACTCAGAAAACTCAAACTGCCCAAGGAGCTGCTGATTCAGTTCTACAGAGGAATTATTGAGTCTGTCATCTGCACCTCCATAACTGTCTGGTTTGGCTCTGCAACCCAACAAGAGAGACACAGACACAGACAGGGGATCATTAGAACTGCAGAAAAAACAATGGCTACCAACCTGCCTTCCATTGAAGACCTGTATACTGCACGAGTCAAAAAACTTGCAAACTTCCAGCGATGGAGTACTCACAATTTTCGGAGTTAAGCTGTTCCGCTGATTAATTGTTCTCACTGTCAGGAAATGTCTTCTGAGTTCTAGGTTAGATCTCTCTTCAATGGTCTTCCACCCATTACTTCCTGACCTGCCCTTAGGATCTTTGGAGAATACAGTAAATCAATCACCTCTTCTCGGTGACAGCCCCCCAGGTATTGAAAGACTGCTGTCATATCACCCCTAGTCCTTCTCTTCATTAGACTAGACATAGCTAGTTCCTTCAATCTATCAATCTGATGGACAGATCTCAATCAGATCTTAATCAGGTCAATCAGAATGCAGTCTGAAAAACTATCGTAGAAGACAGAGGTTTAACCTATTGCGAAAATCCTGTTTTGAAAACTTCAGTTCTGTTAGCACATTTATAAGAAAGCATTCAAAAATATGTTTATGGATGCTAAAAGTATTTGTATTTGCACTACTGAGGTGGAATAAAAGGTGGATAATAAATCAGTGTCAAACAAGGAGAGAGTTAATGCTATAAAAATGTTTGGATAAAAATATATTGTACTCAAAAAAGAACAGCCTCCTTCCCTCTCTTTTAATGAAAATTGACAAGATCAACTCTTTAAATATCCTACCCAGCAAAGAATACCACTCATTTTTGTTGTTATTAATGCACAGACATGTCCTTAAAAGCTGTATGCACTGAAAGGTTGTAAAGCACTGTAAAGCGGTATATAAATCTAAGTGCTATTGCTATTAAATGCATCTCATTTAATCCATGCATTGCTAAAAGGGAGCATAACCAGGTTAAGAAAATTGATCTTCCCTAAATTCAGCCTTATCCACATGAAAGCTGTGATGTCAACTATATGTATAATGTACCTGTTGGAGCCTGAATCTGTGGAGGGAGACAAGCCAGGATTGGGGCTGACTGAGATCGAGGAGGCAGCTTTGTTGGCTTTGGAGGAATATGGGGAGGGAATGGGCCGAGTCAGGCCAAGACCTTTCAGGATTGGGACTACTTGTAGGCAGGGAGGAACGGGGGCAGGATGACCAAGAGAGAGTAAGCAGTGAACATGAGAGACAGTGCTTAGGTGATGAGCAAGGACCACCCCCTCCTGATCCTTGATCACAGAGAGTGGAGAGAAGGTGAGAACAGCACAGGCTGACCCAACTACTCGGGAGGAGAGCACCCCACCCCTTTCCCCAAGGCACACCTGGGGATTGAGACTTAAGGAGATGCTGTGGGGAGGGGCATTTGTTGGGAACAAATGCTGAATTCATAGAGTGTTGTGTGCCGTTGTCGACGTTGGATGTTTCCTGGACTTCTTGCTTTGTTCCTTTGCTTCCTGGACTAATTGACTCATTCCCTTGGATAAGGGAATGGGTTTCTTGTTTGCAGCCATTGTGCTCACAGCATTGTGCTGGACTACTTGCTGCTGGAGGTGTTGTGTGTGTGATCACTTTGCTCGGGGACTTGCCCGAAATATGGGAGAATTTGGGGAACATGGCTTGGGGAATTTGGTTTGAACTGTCCGCTGACTGTGTTGCTTCTGTGCTGTGCCCCAGGTCATCACAATATGTAGCGCCCAGTTCCCTTCTTTAGATGTTCAGAACCGACTTGCTCACCAAAAGTTTTCCTAATTGTGATTTAAAAACAACTCTCAACGCACTCTGGAATCCCCATATTTATTTATTTATTTATTTATTTTATTTATTTATTTATTAAATTTATATACCGCCCTATTCCTGAGGGACTCAGGGTGGTGAACAGCGAACGATAAAAATACATGTAATACAAATGTTAAAAAAACCAATTAAAATATACTAAACACTCTGGTCCTAGATAATTCAAGACATCCCATATCTCTTGTCAGTAGTGACAAACCAGCCAACTGACTTCCATGAGGCTGTTTTAAGCATGGTTAAGTTTCCTTCCAATGCATTGATTGAAATAATCAGCCAAATTTCTGAGTCAACTATTCCAGCACAGACAGAAATACCATTATAGGTCCTTCCGTCTACTTATCAGCACGGTGGGAATTAACTGAAGTGACTATTTAAAAAAAAAAGAAATCATTCAATTATAAGTAAGTGAAGTCATAACGAGTTTTAAATTAACATTGCGGAAAACAAGATAAAAGAAATATTCCCTCTTGTCTTTCATCCTTCCTTTCGACGAGCAATTTCAGTCATCGGTAATTAATTTCATGCCATGTAAGTCTTAGAAAAACGGGTTATGACAAAATAAATTCCTTTTTTTAAGTAAGAAAACCTGCTGGATCCTTACAACAGGAAGATAGAAAATCTGGTTATGTTTACCGGGGTGAAAACAAAAACTGTTTCGGTGGGAATTCCAAATCTAGAATAAAATGGGACAATTAAGTCTAATAACCAAATTCTTTCAAGGCAAACATGTTTCTAATATGTTCTGTCTTAATTTATTTAGCAATAGCAACAGCACTTAGACTTATATATAGCCCCATCATGCTTTACAGCACTCTCTGGGCAATTTACAAGGTCAGCATCTTGCCTCCAACAATCCTTTTACCAAACTCAGAAGGCTGGAAGGCTGAGTCAACCTTGAGCCGGCCAGGATCAAACTCCAGGCTGTGGGCAAAGTTTGTCTGCAATACTGCATTCTAACCACTGTGCCACCATGGCTCTTTAGTAATTAATATATGTATTAGATTTATTTAGCCTCCTTTTTTATTCAGGAGTTCAAGGAAGCATACGTAGACTTCTCTCCTATTTTTCTCCACAATCTATCTGTGAGATTGTTGTTGATGTTAGTTGTGAAGTCATGTCCCACCCATCGCGACCTCATGGACAACTTTCCTCCAGGCCTTCCTGTCCTCTACCATCCCCTGGGGACCATTTAAGCTCACGCTTCAGTGACTCCATCCAGCCACCTTGTTCTCTGCCATCCCTTTCTTCTTTTGCCCTCAATCGTTCCCAGCATTAGGTTCTTCTCCAGGGAGTCCTTCCTTCTCATTTTGGTCAAAATATTTGAGTTTCATCTTCAGGATCTAGCCTTCTAAAGAGCAGTCAGGGTTGATCTCCTCTAGGACTGACTGGCTTGATCGTTTTGCAGTCCAAGGGACTTGCAGGAGTCTTCTCCAGCACCATAGTTCAAAGGCCTCCATTTTTTGACGCTCAGCCTTCCTTATGTTCCAACTTTTTTTAAAAAAATTTTTTTGATTTATATGACACCCTTCTCCGGAGACTCAGGGTGGCTTATAGTGCGTTAAGCAATAGCCTTCATCCTTTTGTATATTTATACAAAGTCAGCTTATTGCCCCCACAAACTGGGTCCTCAATTTACCTACCTTAGAAAGGATGGAAGGCTGAGTCAACCTTGAGCCTAGCAAGATTCGAACTTACTTTAATTGCAGGCAGCTGGTGTTAAATTACAATGCCTTGTCTGCTAACTTTCACACCCGTACATTGCAAATGGGAAAACCATAGCCTAGACCAGTGTTTCCCAAACTTGGCTATTTTAAGATGCCTGGACTTCAATTCCCAGAATTCTCCAACCAGTATGCCTGGTTGAGGAATTCTGGGAGTTGAAGTCCATACATCTTCAAAGGGTCAAGTTTGGGAAACACTGGCCTAGACTATACAAACTTTTGTTGGCAGTGTGATGTCTCTGGTTTATCTGTGAGATAGTTTAGGCTGAGATACCAAAGTCACCAAGACAGTGTAATGGCAAAGAATGGCTTGGAATATAGATCGTACCAGTCCAACATCTTAATCACAATACCTGTACCATGTAGCATAACAAAACACAGCATTAGTGCATAAAAATTCGCATATAAAATGTGTATCAAAGCATAAAATTTGTATCAAAATATAAAAATCATGGTGAGCAGTGGTTAGAATGCAGTATTGCAGGCTAACTCTGCCCACAGCCAGGAGTTCAATCCTGCTGGGCCCAAGGTTGACTCAGCCTTCCATCCTTCCGAGGTCTGTAAAATAAGGACACAGAATGTTGGGGTTAATAGGCTGACATTATATCTCTGCCAGCAACATCCATCAGATATTCCTCTGCATATTATCTCTGTTTTTCATTGATTGTAATGGGCTTTTGTTGCATAGTAGGCCTTAGTTTTGCAAGCTGACACACTGGAACTTGGACTGATCCTTAATGGATTGTTTCTTTCTGACCTGCCTGGCATCCCGACCTGGTTTTTGCTCTCCTCTTCATGTCCACATTATCCCTTGGATCTAAAATCCCTCCCTTTTACCATTATTTTAAAGTTAAAATAGATCTTCCAAGGAACAAGTTTGAAAAACCACTTTGGTAAGTAAAACATCATCTTAAAATAAAAGAAAAACCAACAGGTTAAAGAAGACAGAGAATATAATATAAATGTCAAAAAAGCCAAATAAGAATTTAACTCAAGGAAGTTTTAAATGAATTAAGGAATAAGTTTGGAATATTATGCCTTTTGCTAAGAATTTTGAATGACCAAAGCAATATCTTCTTGAAAACAGAAATTGTTTAATCTCTTAGGGGGAAAATGATTATTTGAAATTTGAAAATAAAGAAACAAAGAAATTGGAGACTTTATATTTATAGAAATAGGAGTAGGAGTAGGAGTAGGAGAAGAAGGAGAAGGAGAAGAAGAAGAAGAAGAAGAAGAAGAAGAAGAAGAAGAAGAAGAAGAAGAAGAAGAAGAAGAAGAAGAAGAAGAAGAAGGAGGAGGAGGAGGAGGAGGAGGAGGAGGAGGAGGAGGAGGAGGAGGAGGAGGAGGAGGAGGAGGAGGAGGAGGAGGAGGAGGAGGAGGAGGAGGAGAAGGAGAAGGAGAAGGAGAAGGAGAAGGAGAAGGAAAAGAAGGAGAAGGAGAAGGAGAAGGAGAAGGAGAAGGAGAAGAAGAAGAAGGAGGAGGAGGAGTAGGAGTAGGAGTAGGAGAAGAAGAAGAAGGAGAAGAAGAAGAAGAAGGAGAAGGAGAAGGAGAAGGAGAAGGAGGAGGAGAAGAAGGAGAAGGAGAAGGAGAAGGAGAAGGAGAAGGAGAAGAAGAAGAAGAAGAAGAAGAAGAAGAAGAAGAAGAAGAAGAAGAAGAAGAAGAAGAAGAAGAAGAAGAAGAAGAAGAAGAAGATAGAGGAGGAAGAGGAGGTGGAGGTGGAGCTGAAGAAGGAGGAGGAGGACAGAAGATGACAGAAGAAGGGGAAAATGCAAGTGACAGAGACACAAGCCTACAGACTGGATTCTTCTTCTCCTTAGGTGGGCATTTACCACTAACTGTCCCGTGGAAAGGATCCTAGAAGTCATAGAATAAAAAGCTCAGAAAAGATGTTAGAGGACTTCTAGTCCAATATGTAGCGTGTAATTCATTTTTAATGATTATGTAGTTCATTGCAAAGTGTGTAAGTATGTAGTTCATTTGAAAAAGGATCTGTGTCTATGCTGCTTTGGGAGGACTTTTATTCTGATGTAAATAGTTGTAATAAATAATCTTTCTCAACACCACAGTGATGGATTTTACTAGGAAAGGAGACTATTCCCTGGTCCCTCCTTAAAACTAGCATTTCTCCTGCTACGAAGTCAAAGGAAGGCAGTACATCCACCCTTGTTCCCATTGGAGGTTGCACTGGAATTATTTTACATGCTTAATGAGGCCTCACCAGCTTCACCAAGCAATCTTGATGGATTCAACTTCGCCAGAGATTCTTTTTCTTCATCAGTTTCTCTGTTGGTGTTAGAAAATCGGAAGTTTTTTTCCCTTCTAGTTTCATCTTTTTTCCCCCTCTGTTCTCATTCTTTTCATATTGTCTGGCTTGATGAAGACCCTTGGAGAATTCAACAGCTTTTCTCTCCCTTGATTGATGCCGAAAATGGATTGTCAAAGGGGGGGCATATCACCGAAACTATATTAATGTATTACCCAATTATTATAATCTTACCCAAGTCTCACAGTGCTAACCTTGTATTTGCTAATATCTCGCTAAAGAGATTGAAATACAATCTCTTTGCATTTGGGACTGCTACGTATTTTTGTTTCTTATTGTCTGCAATAAACGGGACAGCGACCTTCTTGTAAGGTTGTTTTTACCCAAGGGTGCCCTCTAACCAATCCTTCCCTAAAATATCTGCTCAAACATATGTGAACATAATTTAGGAAGCCTCATGCGGTCTGTTTGGCGTGATGGAATTAATAGTTGCAGGGAAAAGAGGAAATCAAATTTCCAATAGCACAAAATTGGATGGCATAGCTGGTACCCTAGAAGACAGATACATAAATTAAAAGTATCTTGGCAGATTAGAGAAGTGCATTGAAAAAGACTTCCCAGAAATGAATAAGCAAATAAATAAATAGATTCCCACAATCTGGGCATCTTTCATTTACTCTGTAGTTTTTTTCCATTAAGAGTTTAAACAATCTTTGGATGAGAAAAGAGAATGAAGAACTGTGTGGTGGCTCAGTGGTTAGAATGCAGTACTGCAGGCTACTTCTGCTGTCTGCCGGCTGCCAGCAGTTGGGCAGTTCGATTCTCACCAACTCAAGGTTGACTCAGCCTTCCATCCTTCTGAGGTCGGTTAAATGTGGACCCAGATTGTTGGGGGCAAGATGATGACTCTGTAAACTGCTTAGAGAGTGCTGTAAAGTACCATGAAGTGATATATAAGTCTAAGGGCTATTGCTATTGCTATTGCTATAAGGTAAATGTGGAAAAGCCAGACTCTATCACCAGTTGATGGTAAAGGCACTTCAACTATTTTGGACATGTTTCCTGCTATCCGGAACTCTAAAAGCAGATTCCTGAGCATCCCCTGAATCTAAGATAAAGGTAAAGGTTTCCCCTGCCCTTTCATATCTGACTCTAAGGGGCTGTGCTCATCTCCGTTTCTTAGCTGAGGGAGCCAGCATTGTCCAAAGACGCTTCCATGGTCATGTAGATTGAACGCGACCACATGTTTGTTGGACCCGTGTCCCTCCTGGTTAGTGCTGGCTTCCCGGGAGGTGACGCGAGGCTGGCTCCAGGGGATTATAAATGCTTCATTGGGTGAGGGTGTCTTCCCCGCCGCCCTTAAGGAGGCGGTGGTGAGGCCCCTCCTCAAGAAGCCTTCCCTGGACCCGGCAATATTGGCTAATTATCGTCCAGTCTCCAACCTTCGTTTTGTGGCGAAGGTTGTTGAGAGTGTGGTTGCGGGACAGCTTCCCCAGTACCTGGATGAAGCGTCGTATCTGGATCCGTTCCAGTCGGGTTTCAGGCCTGGTTACAGCACGGAAACGGCATTGGTCGCGTTGGTTGATGATCTCTGGAGGGCTCGGGACAGGGGTTGTTCCTCTGTCCTGGTCCTGTTAGATCTCTCAGCGGCTTTTGATACCATCGACCATGGTATCATGCTGCACCGGTTGGAAGAGTTGGGGGTGGGAGGCACCGTACTAAGGTGGTTCTCCTCCTTTCTCTCCGACCGGTCGCAGTCTGTGTTGACAGGGGGGCAGAGGTCGACCCCGAGGCCCCTCATATGTGGGGTGCCGCAGGGATCGGTCCTCTCGCCCCTTTTGTTCAACATTTATGTAAAGCCGCTGGGCGAGATCATCCGTGGTTTTGGGGTGGAGTACCATCAGTACGCTGACGACACCCAGCTGTACATCTCCACCCCGGATCACCCCAACGATGCCCTTGAAGTGATGTCCCAGTGCCTGGAGGCCGTACGGATCTGGATGGGGAGGAACAGGCTCAGGCTCAACCCATCCAAGACCGAGTGGCTGTGGTTTCCGACGTCCCGATATAGTCAGCTAATGCCATCGCTGACTATTGGGGGCGAATCATTGGCCCCCACGGATAGGGCTCGCAACTTGGGCGTCCTCCTGGATTCACGGCTGTCGTTAGAAGAGCATGTGACGGCCGTGTCCGGGAGGATTTTTCATCAGGTTCGCCTGATCCGCCAGTTGCGTCCCTATCTAGATCGGGACTCCCTACACACAGTCACTCATGCCCTCGTTACTTCTCGTCTGGATTACTGCAATGCTCTCTACATGGGGCTCCCCTTGAGGTGCACTCGGAGGCTCCAACTGGCGCAGAGTGCGGCCGCGCGGGTGGTGATGGGAGCGACATGGAGTTCCCATGTGACACCTCTCCTGCGCGAGCTGCACTGGCTCCCGGTGGTCTTCCGAGTGCGCTTCAAGGTTCTGGTTATCACCTTTAAAGCGCTCCATGGCTTAGGACCTGGTTATTTACGGGACCGCCTGCTACCACCAATAGCCTCCCACCGGCCAGTACGCTCCCATAGAGAGGGGCTCCTCCGGGTGCCGTCGGCCAAACAATGTCGGCTGTCGGCCCCTAGGGGGAGAGCCTTCTCTGTGGGGGCACCTACGATTTGGAACGAGCTCCCCCCGGAGATACGTAGGATCCCGGATCTGCGCACCTTCCGCCGCGCACTTAAGACTTTTCTATTTTATCAAGCTGGCCTGGCCTAAATCTTCCCCCTTTTTAAATGTGGAAATTTTAAATTTTTAAATTTTAAATTTGTCTTTTTATAGGGGTATGGGTAAGGCATTTTAAATTGGGGAGCCATCTTAGATTTAATTCTGTTTTAAACGTATTTTAATTGTTTATATTGTATGTTTTTAACTTTGGCTGTGCACCGCCCCGAGTCCTTCGGGAGAGGGGGCGGTATAAAAATCTAATAAATAAATAAATAAATAAATAAATAATGTGGCCATGGAACACTGTTAACTTCCCACTGAAGTGGTGCCTATTTATCTACTTGCATTTGCATGCTTTCAAGTTGCTAGGTGGGCAGGAGCTGAGGCAAGTAATGGGAACTCATCCCATCATGCAGTGCTCAAGTCCTGAACCCGGGCTTTCCAACTGACAAGCCCCAGTGTCTTAAACACAGAGCCACTGCAACCCCTCTCCTGAATCTAGAAGCCCACTGTGGAACAGTGTCTTAGACAGAATGGTGTATTCAGCTGGTAGACTCTTACTCCATAATTGCTTGGCTCTTGAAATTGAAATTAAATGAGGTATACTGAGAATTTATTGCATTGAAGACACAGAACAGAACAACTCTTGGTAAGAGCTCAAACTTACAAGTTTTTTGAGTTCAACCCATAATAGTTACTTTAGAACTCTTGATCTTTCTCTTCGATTGGTCCCTTCTGCCCAATAATACCTTGATTCTCAACTGCAGTGCGATTTAACTTTGTTCCTTGATTTCAAGCACAAATACCTTTGCTAATTTAAGCCCTGAGTTGTTCAATCACTTTGCTAGGTCTCGCAGCCTACTCATTTCCCCTAATGCCCGTTGTTCTTAATGCACATTCCCTGGAAAATAACAACAGTTTTCTTAATAGAAATGTCCTTAATATTTTCTATTGCATAAGTTTCCCCAGATGATGCAGGCTTTTAAAATAATATAAGGTATTTATTTATTGAATTTAGAAAGTTGCCCAAAGGTATAATGCTCTGGACAGGGTAAACATTCAAAACAAAAGGAACCAAAATAATAGGAAAACAACAACGTGGAGAGAAAAATTTCAACTAACTTATAAACAGTTGAATATATAGAAAACTGAAAAGGAGAATGCCATCCATCCTAACCAAAAACCTGGGAAGAAAAGCTTGTTTTTCAAAGACATGTTTAGAAAAAGTTGGTATGACCAGATACCCCTCCAAATCAAATCATAATAAAAAAAATATACGAATGTGCAGAGATGGACAGATTATCTATGGAAATGAAGGAGAGGGAGGACACTGAGTACTATTTAATATGGAATAAATGGTATTCCTGGCTGGAGACTAAACATAAAATTTAAGGGATGTTTTTGTCATGAGATCGAATTGTAAATAGAAATCAAGATACCCTGTTTCCCCTAAAATAAGACATCCCCTGATAATAAGCCCAATCGGGCTTTTGAGTGTATGCACTAAAATAAGTCCCCCCTGAAAATAAGCCCTCCCCGAAAATATTTAAGTGCCATTTCCTCTGGTTTCCCCCACGCACCCCAAAATGATAAGACCTCCCTGAAAATAAGGCCAAGCGCTTATTTCAGGGTTCAAAAAATATAAGACAGGGTCTTATTTTCAGGGAAACACAGTAAT
Source organism: Pantherophis guttatus (assembly GCF_059756535.1). Classification (NCBI taxonomy): domain Eukaryota; kingdom Metazoa; phylum Chordata; class Lepidosauria; order Squamata; family Colubridae; genus Pantherophis; species Pantherophis guttatus. The sequence continues at coordinate 209,019,247 of NC_142065.1, read as the reverse complement.
TGTCAAGTTTCGAGGTTGTCTCAAATAAATTCCATTTCAAACAAAGTCTTTGAAGAAAAACTCCTATTTATTAAGCATGACATTCTAAATCCAACTCCAATCGAAGCCAACACTGACTTCCAGCCCCAAAACCCTCCCTTTCCATTCCCTACTCCCCTGCACTCATTGGCCATCTTCCAAGTCATTCTACCCCTAATCTACTCCAGCTCAAAGGAATTTCCTCCCTCCCATCCCATCTCCTAGGGTATAGAAACAATGGATGGAAACTAATCAAGGAGAGAAGCAACGGAAATTAAGGTGAAATTTCCTAACAATGAGAACAATCGATCAATGGAACAGCTACTGGAAGTTTTTAAGAAGAGACTGGACAACCAGTTGCCTGAAGTGTTATAGGGTTTCCTGCCTGAGCAGGGGGTTGAACTAGAAGACCTCCAAGGTCCCTTCCAGCTCTTTTCTGAATTGAATCTGTGCCCTTGGGTTGGGGGGGGTCACCTGAATCAGAATTCAAATGGTTGTGGAATCTTTTTGGAACTGCAGAAAGGGCTGCGTTGTAGAGATAGGCGGTGTCCTATCCCTCCCCCTCTGTTGAGAGAGGGCTGTTCAATTCTAGAATTAGAATAGAATAGAATAGAATAGAATAGAATAGAATAGAATAGAATAGAATGGAATGGAATGGAATGGAATGGAATAGTTGGAAGGGACCTTGGAGGTCTTCTAGTCCAACCCCCTGCTTAGGCAGGAAACCCTACACCACTTCAGACAAATGGCTATCCAACATCTTCTTAAAAACTTCCAGTGTTCCAGATATTGACGGGCTCTGATGACCATGTAATTAAAAAGTTATATGGACACTTGCTAGAGGCAAAATTGGAAGAAGAACAAGTTAAAGAGTCAATGATAGCATGGGGGAAAAATTTTGGTTATAGAAATGGCAAAAATTGTGGTCACATAATTATAAAATGAGAATGTCTACGGCATATAAGGAGAATTTGTATAAGATGTTTTACAGGTGGCATTTACCCCAAACGAGGATAGCCAGAATGTTCAAAAACAAATCGGAGAAGTGCTGGAAGTGCCATCAGACCCCAGGATCCTATTACCATATGTGGTGGACATGCGTAGAAGTAAGGAGATTTTGGACTAAGATACACACATGGTTGGAAAAAATGACAAAGAGACATATTGACCTTAAACCAGAGATATTTTTATTAGGGATCTTCCCAGAGACATTCAACAAAGAATTACAATATTTGATTGTGAATATATTAACAGCGGCTAGAATTGTATTTGCAAAAAACTGGAAAGGAGAGAAGATGATTACCGATGAAGAAATTATTAAGAAAATGTTGGACTGTGCTGAAACGAGTATGACATTTGAAATAAGAGAACAGGAAGATAAACAATATTATATGATATGGGAGCTATTTTATCAATGGATAGATAATAAAGTATGAAGATGAAATATTATATATGAAATGAAATTTGGATAAAATGTTTAAGCACTTGTTTTTTTTGTTAGAGATAAGAATATTTGTCATATAATGAGAGTTTGAAAATTTTGAGAGCGCGAAATGATTTTCACCGATCGAAATACTGTCTGTAAGCGTTTGGAAAGTTGATGTTTTTATGTTGTTTTTGTTTAAAAAATAAAAAACTTTTTTGGGAAAAAAAAAAAACTTCCAGTGTTGGAGCATTTGCAACTTCTGGAGGCAAATTGTTCCACTGATTAATTGTTCTGTCTGATATGTCATAGATATGTCAGATACGTCATAGATACGTCATAGATATGTCAGATATGTCATAGATATGTCAGATATGTCATAGATGGACTCTATTACCCTTCTTTCAAATCAATGGTCCTCTCTATCCTCATTTTGGATAGAGGGGATCATTGGTTCCTCCAGCGTTTCTTGCATGCTTCTTCTTGAAGAAAATCATGAACCAGGGTTATAAAGAAAGGGCTCTCGCTCACACACAGCATGTAATTCCTATTCCCCACTGGGCTAGGCAAAACATGGACTAAACTCCAAGGCATCATGGCTATTTCTAACACTGACTAATAAGAGCTTTGGCTCCATTGAACTGAAAGTATTGCTATTAAGTAATGCGGATTTTTTCCCCCCTAGAACAAAGTTGGGCTTTGTTCTTCCAATGAAGATATCCACAGGGTTTCATTATATTTCCTTGGGTAAAATAGATGCCTTTTCAGTGAGATGCACTAATCCCAGCTATTAGCGGTCCTTTGAATTTTCCCCATTTTCTCAAGAAAATCTCGAGAGTCAGCTGTTCTGTTAGTACCGTACTGTACCGGATATGTTTAGTTTAGTTTATTTGATTTGTATACCGCCCTACTCCCGAAGGACTCAGGGCGGTGAACAGCCAAACAATAAAATACATAGATACAAAAAATTTAAAAACCAGATTAAATCAAATTAAATCATTTTGGCCCAGACAGATTAAATATTAAATATATGGTTATATTTAAATGTAAATTGCTTTTTTTAAAAAAAAAAATGGACCTCATGAACTGCTGCGATGTTCATTTCTGTAATTAAAAAGTATATTATTATAATTGGAGCCTATTATTTTAAGAGATGCTCCTCAAGCAACAAAAGGGGAGCCAAAACGAAATCCCCTTAGAATTGAGCTTAAAGTTGATGATTTCATTGACAATGTAATTTCCAATGTAATTTTCTTAGCAATAAAAGGGAGGGAGTTTTGCCATCATCACCTCCTGAAATATTTCAACTTCTCAAAGTTCAACTTCTAAAGCCCTGGGATTTCTGGAAGGCTCCCATTGTCAGTTTTGGAAGACAATTTTCTTTTTTGCTTCCTAACTGCTACATATTTTAGCTGGGGAAGTTGGGAGGGGGTTGTTGTTGGAGCAGTAGAAAGTTAGTCATAACAACATTTCGTATTCAAGGACTTTTGCCTGTGTCTGATGGAGACTGCCAGAAGATTGTATCCAGTTGAGTGTGAAGAGTTGATTGGACAATGTGATGAACTTGTGGGTGTGGGGCAGGGCTGTGAACTGTCATCTGGGTGTGGAAAACCTGGAAGCTTTCAGATTCGGGTTTTCCCAGATGTGCCAACATGACATCTCTAATAAATTAGAACTTTGAGGAACCTCAAGCCTCAGAACTTTATTTCATTGGGGGTGTTCCTTGGAACCCTGAAACCCGTTTTGAGTTCTAACCAAAATTGGCATGGTCAATTCACCCAGTGCTTCCATCTCAAGAGCAGAAGACTGTCATGTAAGGGTGTCCCCAGCATGCAGTTAAAAAGGTGAAGATGGCAGCCACGATGCTGGGATCAAAGCTCAGCTCATAAGTGGAGCTTCCGTATCACTGTAATAGTCAATATCTTGATTCCCAAGAAGGAACAGTGGGAGTTTCAGGGGAATAAGAGGCAACTCAATCCAGATATGATATCTGAGAGGAAATGAATGAAGACATTGCTCCTCTAATAGTTCACACAGAAGATACAGATCTTCTATAGATAGATATGGACTCATAGATACAGATGGTAGAATCCTGGATCTGGTGAGATTTGGTCTATAGGTGTGGATCAATAAAGATCTCAGCTTGGAAGATTCAACATCAAATTAGCAATTTTATGATGTTTGTGTATCTATATAAACCAGCCATTTCCCAAAACAATCCACCTGCTACTTGCTATTTTTCTACCAGCATTTACATATATTAACATCCCTTCATTTACTTTCTCATCATCACTAAACATGTTGGTGTGGAATACAAATTAATTGACTTGTTTCAATTGTGATTCACTCAACTTTCCCTGTCAAACACAGCTACCTTGGCTTTTGATACATGAATATTAAGAGTCTTGACATACTGTATTATCTAGCTAATGTTTCCTACCAACAGTTGGAGTTTTCAGTCAACTATACAACATCATTGCCATACAAAGTACACATATATCCACATTTTAACAGAATAACAGAATGGGAAGGGATCTTGAAGGTCTTCCTAGTCCAACCCTCTGCTCAGGTAAGAAATCTTATACCATTTCGAACAAATGGTTGTCCAATCTCTTCTTATCAACTTTCAGTGTAAGAGCATCCACAGCAGGGGTGGGTTCTAAATTTTTTTACTACCGGTTCTGTGGGCGTGGCTTATTTTGTGGGTGTGGCTTGGAGGTCATGTGACTAGGTGGGCATGGCTAGGTGGTCAGAGTCATTTCTGGAAGGTCCTCACACTTACGAGCAGTCCTCGCACTTACGACCTGACTCATTTGTTTGCTTTTAACACTGATCAGCTGTAGGACAGCCCTTTGAAGCCGCGCGGCAAGAGTTTAAACAGTTTTTTCCCTCTAGTCATAAGCTGGGACTCAGGAGGCAGCAATAGATTGGGGGTGGGACCAAATAAAAGGTAAGAATAATGTGGGGGGGGGGTGGGAGGGCGGGGGGGAGAACCAGTTCGGTGATGTCATATCATCACCGCTACCGGCTTGGCCGAACCGGACCGAACCGGGAGGAACCCACCACTGATCCATAGGTTCTGGAGGCAAGTCATTCCACTGGTTATTTTCACCATTAGGAAATCTCTCCTTAGTTCTAGGTTGGTTCTCTCCTTGATTAGTTTCCATCCATTGCTTCTTCAGCTGCTTTGTAAAATAGATTGACAGTCCTCAAATATTGGAACACTGCTATCATATCTCCCCTAGTCCTTCTTTTCACTAGACTAAAATACCCAATTCCCAAGTTGGTTTTTGAGCTTTTTGTGGCTGTGTGAGGTTCCTGCTTGTTTTCAGGGGCCATTTTGGGTCAAGTGCAGCTGTTTTTACATTGTGTATGAGTCAGCTGTGTTGTGTTGTGTTGTGTGTGTGTAATGTGTAAAAGGAGCTCTGGGGGCTCAGCAGACTAAAGCACTGTTATTAACATCCACTTACATATGCTGCCTGCAATTACTGCAAGTTCAAATCTCACCAGGCTCAAGGTTGACTCAGCCTTCCATCCTTTCTAAGGTAGGTAAAATGAGGACCCAGATTATGGGGGCAATAAGATGACTTTGTATAAATATACAAAAGGATGAAGGCTATTGCTTAACACATTGTAAGCCGCCCTGAGTCTCTGGAGAAGGGCGGGATATAAATCAAATTAAAAAAAAAAAGTTGGTTTTTGGTACGTCTTATTGTTTTGTGTACTTTGTTTATTATTTTTATGATTTATTATTATTGGCCACACCCACCCGGTCACCTGACCACCAAGCCACACCCACCAGGTCACCTGACCACCAAGCCACACCCACCCGGTCACCTGACCACCAAGCCACACCCACCCGGTCACCTGACCACCAAGCCACGGCCACCAATTAAGCCACGCCCACAGAACCAGTAGGGAAAAATTTGAGATCGTGGCAACCAAACCATCTTTAACTAATGGACCTCTATCATCTGTACAAGAATCCTTTATACATTTATCCCTGACGGAATTAAACAATCAAAAAAAATCACTAGATATTCTTGTCCTACTCCCTGCTCAATGCCAAGCCACTCACTAAGCATTTCATTTATTCCAACTCATGCTTTTCTTTCATCACACGCAGCTCTTATCTCATTCAGCAATCACACGGTGCAAAAATCCCATAATTCAAGGCCATTGACTTTGTCATCACACTTTCTCTAAATCAATAAACACACAATGAATTGTATTTCTCATCTTCATACATTATTCAATGATCTGCTGAAGAGCAAAAATCTTTGCTTAATGCCCTCTGCCCGGCATTAAGTCGCATTACCGTTTCTGATCATTGTCGCCTCAAGAGTGCAGCCGAAGACTTCCCCAGGCAAACAAAGCTCTCTCATTTTGTATTCATGCTGTCTTCCTTTCTTTTATCTATAACATTAATGACATTCTTCCTAAAGTCAGCCACAGTTACAGCCTTCACACATTAAATTTAGGCTTAGGGTCGGGGTACTTACGGGACCGCCTTCTGCCACCAATTGCCTCCCACCGGCCAGTTCGCTCCCACAGGGAGGGCCTCCTCAGGGTGCCGTCGGCCAGACAATGTCGGCTGGCGACCCCCAGGGGGAGAGCCTTCTCAGTGGTGGCACCCACCCTCTAGAACAATCTACCCCCAGAGATACGAGTGATCCCAGACCTCCGGACTTTTCGTCAGGCCCTTAAAACCTATTTTTTTTCAGTTAGCCGGGCTGTCCTGATTTTTATGGTTGGTTTTAAAATTTGATATTGATTTTAATTGAAATGTTTTAAATTATGGGCCAAATTTTATTTAATTATTTTAAATCTATTTTAACTTTTGTGTACGAATGTTTTATATTTGGCTGTTCACCGCCCTGAGTCCGAAAGGAGAAGGGCGGTATAGAAATCTGAAAAATAAATAAAATAAACAAACAAGTTGTGAAGGCCCTCCACAAGCAAACCACATCCATGATCAACATTTCCCCGGTTATATCATTTTGATCTAGGGCAGTAACAGAAAATCTTTTAGGCTTGGGGTGTGAAACTTTTGGAAATGAATAATTGTCAATCTCCCCCTGGAACAAAAGAGGAACAAGATGCTGAGATTCTGGGAAGAGTGTAGAGAAGAGCAGCAAAGATGATTAGGAGACTGGAGACTAAAATACATGAAGAACGGTTGCAGGAATTGGGTATGTCTACTTTAATGAAAAGAAGAACTAGGGGAGTTCATTCTACCAATGTTCCAATATTTGAGGAACTGTCACAAAGAAGAGGAAGTCAAGCTATTCTCCAAAGCATCTGTTGTGGCTCTGTCCTCCGAGCCTATCTTATCGGAGGAAGAAGGCTCCGAACATGAAGGAGAGGAGATGGCCAGGCCTCCCTCTCCAGGACCCTCCTCTCTGGCAATGCCTCAGGTGTCTCCCGAAGGAGAAGAGATTGGCCAGGAGCCAGGTATTTCCGAGCCATCGGATAGTGACAAAGAAACATTGTGGTTGGACCCATGCCAGCGTCGGAGAGACAAGCATGCGCAGCAGAGGAGAAGGCATGCCAGAGATTAAGCTGAGTCACTGGACCACACCCCACAGGCTATAAAAGGGAGTGTGGTGGCCATTCGGACTCTGTGACGGACAAAGCTAATCTCTGGCGGGTCACTTTGCACCTTTGGACACAACGCCTATTTGCTGTGGATTTAATTACAAACTGGACTATTCAAACTGTGTGTATTTTTGACTGCGTTATCGGAGTAAAAGTTCTTGGCAGGCAGCCACAGAGTTGCTGCCAAGTTCCTTATCAACTGACGTTGAGTGTTTGAAGAGTTTATTTAACCCTCGGCTGGCTGGTTGGGTGCGTGTGTGGGATGGGGACAGAACAGCATCTGAAGGTAGAAGTCTGTAGCAGGGGTGTTATTGATCAGATTCTGAAAGGTTCTGGAGAACTGGTAGTGGAAATTTTGAGAGAACCGGCAAATACCACCTCTGGCTGGCCCCGCCCCCATCTATTCTCTGCCTCCCGAGTCCCAGATGATTGGGAAGAAATGGGAATTTTGCAGTATCCTTCCCCTGGAGTGGGGAGTGAATGGAGATTTTACAGTATCCTTCCCCTGGAGTGGAGTGGGAATGGAGATTTTGCAGTATCCTTCCCTTGCCAAGCCCACCAAGCCATGCCCACAGAACCGGTAGTAAAAAAAATTGCATTCCACCATTGGTCTGTAGAGATTCTCAGTCATCCGGGTCCTGGTTGTCCCAAAGGTCTTTTTTCAGGAGGCAACTGGATTTTCTTGTTTTTTTTCTTTGAAGACATTTCGCTTCTCATCCAAGAAGCTTCTTCAGTTCCGACAGGATAGTGGGGAATGGAAGGATTTATATTCCTTGCAGGCAGCTGGTAATCTGCATTTTAGAGGGTCATTGAAGCACTAGGAGGTTTATCTATGTCTTTAGAGTCACCTGAATAGTGCAAATGGTTCCTTATCCTTATTCCTTCCATTCCCTGCTATCCTGTCAGAGCTGAAGAAGCTTCTTGGATGAGAAGCGAAACGTTTTCAAAAGAAAAAACAACGAAGTCCTGAAAAAGCACCTTTAGGACACTTGAAGGCAGGACAAGAAGCAATGGATGGAAACTAATCAAGGAAACTTGATTAGAACTAAGGAGAATTTTTCTTGAGTCAAAAATGGATGTTTCTCCAAGACTTTATCATAGCCCCATGGTTTATAAGCCCACTGGAAATATAACAATTTGGTGTGTATGTCCTTTGTGATATAAATATGATTTAAAAACTATAACACCAGTTGGCCAGCAGATGGCTCATGAGCTTCATAAATGTAATTGTGAAAAGACAAAAGGACTTCCAACTCCTAGATCTCTTCACTTTACTACAAGTTTCTGGAATATTTCGCAATGAAACCTTCTATTAAGTGTTTGTTTTCATCCAAGCCTGGTTGCTTCTGAAGACTTTATAACTTTGTGTCTACTCTTTTTGGAGGACTCTTTACATAGCCCAGGACTGGATGAATACCAAAAAGGCATTAAGAGTTGTTAACCTAATTTTGCGTAGCTTCTTCTCTGATAATGTTGTACTACTAACTAGAGCATACAAAACATTTGCTAGACCAATTCTTGAATACAGTTCATCTGCCTGGAACCTGCACTGCATATTGGACATTAATACAATTGAGAGAGTCCAGAGATATTTTACGAGAAGAGTCCTCCATTTCTCTAACCGCAATAAAATACCTTATGCCAACAGACTCCAAATTTTGGGCTTAGACAACTTGGAACTACACCGACTTCAGTCTGACCTAAGCATAGTACATAAAATTATCTGCCACAATTGTCCTACCTGTCAATGACTACTTCAGCTTCAACCACAACAATACACGAGCAAATAATAGATACAAACTTAAGGTAAACTGCTCCAAACTCGATTGCAGAAAATACGACTTCAGTAACAGAGTGGTCGATGCCTGGAATGCACTACCTGACTCTGTAGTTTCTTCCCCAAACCCCCAAAACTTTAACCTTAAACTGTCTACTGTTGACCTCACCCCATTCCTAAGAGGTCTGTGAGGGACGTGCATAAGTGCACCAGCGTGCCTACCGTCCCTGTCCTAATATTCCTTTTAACTTACTCTTTTCATGCATTCAAATTATGTTTATACTTTTACCTGTTATCTTATATATGCTTGACAAATAAACTTATGATTATGATTCAGGTATCAGAAATTAAAATTAAATATCCCCCCTCCTCCCAACCTCTTTCTTTTGACTGCTTACTTCATCAAAGGGCAAGTTTTCCTCTAAATCAGGGGTCTCCAACCTTGGCAACTTTACGAGTTGTGGACTTCAACTCCCAGAATTCCTCAGCCTGGCTGAGGAATTCTGGGAGTTGAAGTCCACAACTCGTAAAGTTGCCAAGGTTGGAAACCCCTGCTCGAAATAACGTAGCCAAGTTCAAGATACAGACGGTGAAAGAGTTGCTTGTAATGTGGCAAAGTCATCAGCTTCCCTCTTTTGCAAGACAAGACTACCTTCCATGAGCTCCTGAAGGGAAAACTTTTACTTACAAGAAAGAGATCTGGTCTTCACTTTCTGTCACTTTTGCCGAAATGAGATTTGAGAAATCCCAATTTGGTAATAGAGAAAAAACACCTGATAGTTCCACGGAGTCCTCCCCGCACTCCTCTCCTTATACTCTTTCTATGGCGATGGTATGTTTCAATTTTGAATTTTTTTTCAGCCGGCCTGTGGCCATAATTCTCTGAATTGGAGTATTCAATGGGCGGGATGGGTGAATTGGGGACCCCCGAAGTTGCTTCCCGACAGGCTCCATGGGTTGAGTCGTGGGTGAAAGAAGTCCAGACAGCTGTTGGCATCGTGCGGAAGGCAGGTGCAAGCGGTGCGCAGTCTCCCTTTGGGGAGCGCGTCTGAAGAAGGCAAGGTACCTGCACGAATGACGCACCGGCCACTGCTAGCTTTGGCTTCTCTTCATTGCTTGCTGCTCGTTTCAGGTGGAGACAAAGCCAGGCACGCCGGTGGGATGCCGGATACCCGAAATGCAGAGATGCGCGCAGTGCAACACCATCCCAATGTTATCTTGATTCACTCAACATGTGATGGCACTGCTCCCTTTTTTCGAGTTTGCATAAGATGTTAGCAGTTTGGTGTTTTAATGTCAAGAATTGATAGTTTCCTGCATACATTTCAATATCTATTGCTTCACAGTAAATATCACAGTAGTTACTGCGGAGAGCACTAACGTCATGGAAGTCAAGAAGTTGTGGTGGGTTGATCTTTCATATGTCATAAATGAGGACAGTCAAAGCTGAAAAAATGAGTGGTTTTACCGTCCATTCATGCAGGAATAGCCATTTTTTAAACTTTGACTATGGGTGGCCCTCAATTTACCACAACTGGGACCAACATTTCTGTTTCTAAGTGAGATGGTTGTTAAGTGAGCCATGCCCAATTTTACAACCTTTTTGGCCACAGTTGTTAAGTGAATCATGAAGTTGGTAAGCAAATTTGTGAATTTGACATTGTGAATGACTCATTGAACCATAAACATTCCTACAAGTTAGCTTCACACAACTTTTCCGTGACTGTGAACTGGATGCTAAAACAGTTTATCCAAGGAATAATATTTAGAAATATTTGTTGAAGTTGAAGTCCACAAGTCTTAAAGTTGCCAAGTTTGGAGACCCCTGGTGTAGAGAGCACATTTACTACTAAACATTTACATATTGTGAAGGTAGTAACTGCTAATGGAACTTTTCAAATAGACATGATGAGATTGTACTTTAAAACTGTTTTCTTATATCAAGGATTCAGTCACCTTGACTCTGTTGATTTTTGACTCCTGAGTAGAAGTTTTAGAGACGTACACCAAGAATTCTGAAGTCATGTTGTGGAGAGTCTGGGCTGAGGGTTTTTACATTTTTTTTAAAAAAAAATGATTTATATGCCGCCCTTCTCCGAAGACTCAGGGCGGCTTACAATGTGCTTAGCAATAGCCTTCATCCTTTTGTATATTTATACAAAGTCAGCTTATTGCCCCCACAAACTGGGTCCTCATTTCACCTACCTTAGAAAGGATGGAAGGCTGAGTCAACCTTGAGCCTTGGCGAGATTCGAACCCTGCAGTAATTGCAGGCAGCTGGTCTTAATAAGCTTAATAACATGGTGCCTTAAACCCCTGTACTACCAAGGCTCTCTGATTTGGGAGGGTCTGAGAGGCTGATGAAATATCCTTTATCTTCAAGACGTTAAACTCTAGCCAAAGGAGACCTCAATAAATAAGGTATCTAACAATATCTAACGATTGTGAGAAATATTTTCAGGGTTTTATTTGGCAAGATGGTCCTGTACATTCAAGATGCTAAATTGGAGCCAAAGGATTCCCAAACAAATTCATAGATGGATGTGGTGCCTTGAGGAAATCAAAGATCTGTCAACTGAAGTAGATAACATCATTTCCTTGGTAGTACAGTGGTTTAATGCACCCTGTAATTAACACAGCTGCCTGCAATTTCTGCAGGTTCGAATCCAGGCTCAAGGTTGACTCAGCCTTCCATCCTTTCTAAGGTAGGTTAAATGAGGACCCAGTTTGTGGGGGAAATAAGCTGACTTTGTATAAATATACAAAAGTATGAAGGCTATTGCTTAACACATTGTAAACCGCCCTGAGTCTCCGGAGAAGGGCGGCATATAAATCAAATAAAAATAAATAAAATAAAAATAAATTTCATTTGATGTCACTGTCCTTTTCACATCTGCCAATTGAAAACTAGCAAACCAATACAGTAAATGGTGGCAAAGGTACATAATACGGAAAAGGTAACAGAGCATCCAAAAACTGAAATGAAAAGACTTATGAGAGCTATATAGTTTTTCTAACAAGATACAAGTAGACCTCAATATACAATGGCAACTGAGGCAAGGACCTAATTAGGTTGCCACCTAACAAGAAGGAAGGACTCACTGGAGAAGAGCCTAATGCTAGAAAAGATTGAGGGCAAAAGAAGAAGGGGACGGCAGAGAACGAGGTGACTGGATGGAGTCACTGAAGCAGTAGGCGTAAGCTTAAATGGACTCCAGAGGGTGATAGAGGACAGGAAGGCCTGGAGGAAGGTTGTCCATGGGGTCACGATGGGTCGCACATGACTTCGCAACTAACAACAACAAATTCTGGATCCTGGCGAGAGTCGGAATTACACCAAGTCCTTGCCAATTTGATATATTCCTAATAAACAGACTTTAATGAAAATGGATGCCTTGGGGACATATTACTTGGAAGCTTGACAAAATAACACTTAGATTTATATACCTCCTCATAGTGCTTTATAGCCCTCTCTAAGCAGTTTACAGAGTCAGCCTATTGCCCCCAACAATCTGGGTCCACATTTTACTGACCTCAGAAGGATGGAAACCTGAGTCAAGCTTGAGCCAGTGAGAGCTGAAGTGCTGAACTGCTCACAGTTGGCAGTCAGTAGAATTAGTCTGCAATACTGCATTCTAACCACTTTGCCACCATGGTTCATAAAGCTATTATATTGCTCTGCTGATCAAGGCAACATCTGTGGGTGCTACAGGAAACATAGCCGGGTACTCCTGAAGCACTTTAGCACTAGCTCTCACGACTAACTGGAGCCCTCACTCATTACCACTCCTACCTTTCCCTCAAGTCCCCTAAACTTGTCCCTCTAACTGACCACTTGGGAGGGGATACCTACTGCAGGCTAGGAGGGTCTTTGCACAGCTTACAGTTGTGTATCCATTGCATGTATTCTTGGACCAAGAAGCCCTGCTCATGGTCACTCATGACCTCGGAAGTGCGTAAGATCTCCAACCTCCAGGTATTTCACTGTGCACTCAAGACCCTGTTGTTCCACCAGGCCGGGCTATCAACATAATAATTTTAAATTGGGTGTTTTAAATTTCTGGGGTTTTAAATTGAGCCGAATTATTTAATAATTTTAAATAATTTTAATTGATGTTTGTCTTGTGCTTTTAATAGCCTGTACACCGCCCTGAGTCCTTCAGGAGAAGGGGGGTATAGAAATAAAATAATAATATTATTATTATTATTATTATTATTATTATTATTATTATTATTATTATTATTATTATTATTATTATTATTATTATTATTATTATTATTATTATTATTATTATTATTATTATGACCTCCAGGCTAGACTACAGCAATGGACCTTACATGAGACTGCTGTTGAGGAGTACATGGAAGCTTCAACTGGGCCATGACACAGATGAGCCAATATTCAGCCATTTTGTACTTTTCAGCCAATATTTTGAATGGCCTTCCATGCTCCTTCTGAGAAAAATGTTCGCATACAAAGTGGAAGTGACAGATTGGGCTCCTAAAGCTATCCTGTTGCTCTGCCATTTAAGGAGCTACAGCTGTGGTGCTGCAGGAAACACAGGCAATTGATAAATGGGAGACATGACTGATCTAACTTTACTTTTCCTGCCTTCATGACATATAACAGATCTCAAAATTGCTGGCTGTACTGATAAGAAATGCCTGCTAGATATATTTGCTTTGATAATCTCTAAATTCACATGATGCTTTTTTTTTGTGAGCATGGCCATCATACTGGAAAATTTTGTCTCTGGTCCTTTGATTTTAGATTCCCCAAGTAACCTACTCTGGAAAGAATAAAATGGATTTCATCTCCAGCTTTGGTGTGATTTATTTAGCTATAGCCTGGGAGGCAACGGACCATGTGCTTTGAGGGAACACCAATCAAAGCATGTGATCTTTCTAAAATCACCTAGGAGAGTTCAAACACACTGCTAAACCAGAATTGATGGCATTAATCTCAGTTTCCTGGCTTCACAGAATATGCTGATCTAATAAACATGGCTTGTATACAAACCACAGTCACATTTTGGCTTAGCATAATATATGAACTCAGAAAACAGTGATCTCCAAGCCACAATAAATTTATTCCTAATTATTGTTTTTAAGCAGAGCAATCAATTTAATCATCATCTTACTTTCAAATTCCATTCTTCTACTGTGGGGGATATACTCTTCCTTCCATTATTGCACATATAAACAACCTGGCAAACTCTAGGTAGGGCACATCTAGTAAAAAGATTCTTAAATGCTACTTTTCATTTATCGTATCATAAATCACTGTGTGAACCGAATCTCAGTTCATGACCTTAAAACTCCTATCGCCTTGTGATATGATGGTATCTTCAAGCACTTCCTTTGCATCTTGTGTGCGATAGCCCTTTAAATTGCAAAAGTCAGAGACGCATATGACACAAGTTGTTGTTTTTTTCTTTCTAAAAACGTTTGCAGCTTGGTTCAGCTCAATTCCTCTTTCTCTGAAGAAGGAACTAACTGCATCAAGTGGAGGCCAATGGGAGTCCTTGAAAAAGATCTCATCCTTAGATTTCCAAAAAGACTTGCTGGTTCTGTTGGGAGATTCTTATCATCATCAGGTATGCTTCGGTTTTTGTAACTGTTAGTTGCAAAGTACTCCATTCTGGCGACCATCAGGATGGGATCAAGTGATCCTGCAGGGGCTCAGTGAGACCCAGTGGGACAATGGGACTCAGTTCAGTAGCAAATTTTTTCCCAGCATGGTGTGGCACCAATCTTCTTATGATTCACTCCAATAAATCTTAATATGTGTATTTTATGAGTTCTATTCTAGTGCTATTAATTTTCCTCCTCCTCCTCCTCCTCCTCCTCCTCCTCCTCCTCCTCCTCCTCCTCCTCCTCCTCCTCCTCCTCCTCCTCCTTCTGTATCTGTTTTGTAGTTGGTACCTTTCTAAAGCTCTTCTCTACATTTTAAAAATTCTTTTGTTATAGTTATTGCATTCCTGGTCTTTTGAATGGAAAAGGGGAGTGGGTAGTAATATCTCAGAAGGACCCTCCCTAGTTTTCTAGACAGTGAAAGTAAAGTAACGGAAAAGAACTTTCAGACTTGCAAGATTGTGTTACTGCAAACTCAGAATAAAGATAATATTAGTATTCATGTCTTGTGCTTTATGTTTGGACTACCCTGCTGATATTAATCTTGCTGATCAATGAGCTTTCACGGCTGAAGGTGGAACTTCACATTTTGTGGATAGTGGAAGCAACTATGCCACTAAGGGGATATATTTTTTGATTGATTTTATTATTTTTACTTTTCATTGTTCTGAATTGTGTAGTGAATAAGAGTCAGCTAGAGCTCTAGTTTAATAAATTATAGTTATAGTCAATTGGCCAGATGTTCAGATTGGATTTGGTGGTTTTAGATATCTACTGAGTCCTTCCCAAGGACCTGGGATAGACGGATGTGGTGGTTTGATGGTGTTAAAGGTATTGTCACAGTGTGTAGGTTTTTCCAAGTAAATCTGCCTTTTGCAATTGACTGATGATGATTTTGTCAATTCCGATGGTGTTTAAGTGATGCTCCAAATGTTTTGGGACTGCACTCAAGAGCACCTATTACTTCTGGTAATAACTTCATTATATTATTACTTTGTTTTCTGCCTTTGTATATTTATGACCAATAAAAACCATTCCTTCCATTAGTCCTGCAGTTGCTGGACCTGATTGTTTCACCAACAGTTTTGAGTCCTGTAACCAACTTGGCACCAGATGTCCAGAAACTCCAACATCTAGTGTGGTTCTTCTTGATCCAAGTGACAACTGGTCCTGGTAAAAGTTTCTGTAAGTTATGCCTCACTTTACTCTTTATCTGAGAGGCCCTCTTCATCTATTGCTGTTATTGTTATTGTTGTTGTTATCAGAGAAGATAAAGATGACAATATGATAATTATGGAGGAATGATTGAATCCGCTCTTATTATTATTATTATTGTTAGTTCAATTTATATGCCGCCTTTCTCCGGAGACTCAGGGCGGCTTGCAATGCATTTAAAAAACCATTATAAAAACATTTAAAAATTAAAACATTAAAACCCATTCTCTTCTCTCTTTTCTTCTAATAGGAACTTCCATTTGGAAAGCAGAGATTATTGCTGCATTACAAAAGTCTCTTGGTGGATTTCAGCCTGAAATACTAGAGTAGAGTATTCTGAATATTGTATTTGAGATTATTTGTCAATTATTTAGGTGAGCACAATAAGATGTCCGTTTATATTATCATAAACTCTATCATATTCATCATCTGCTGTATTGGAGTTCTGCTAAATGGAATCATTATCCGGCTTCTTGGATTCCAAATTAAGAGAAATCCTTTCACCATATTGATTCTTAATTTAGCAATTGCTGACATTGGGTTTCTCGCAATTTGTGGAACATCTTGCATTTTTTATTTTATATATTTTATAGGATTAAAAATTCCCTTGATGATCCTCGTCTATCTTTCTTACATCTTGTATATGACAGGCCTCTTTCTTCTGACAGCCATCAGCATTGACCGGTGTGTGTGTGTCCTGTTCCCAATTTGGCATCGCTGTTCCCGCCCAAAATATTTGTCCCCTGTTGTGTGTGCCCTCATCTGGATCTGCACTGTCCTCTTGAGTGGAATTTTGAACATTATGGATTTTGTATTTAATTATCATGGCTTCTCAAATCTCGATTTTGTTGTGACTTCAGTGCTTTGCCTTCCATTGATTACAATTTCTACTCTGATCCTATTCATCAAAATATGTCTTAAACCTAAACAGATCAAACGTGGACGACTGTTAGTGATTATCTTAATTACTCTTCTCTGTTTCCTTATTTTTACTCTTCCATTAAATATTTACGGGTTATATGCTCATTATGTTTACCTTGGTTATTCTTTCCAAGATATTCCACTGAATGTGTACATACCTTTGGGTGGTTCCCTAAACAGCACAGTTAACCCAATAATCTATTATCTGGTTGGGAGAAAGAAACAAGCTCAGAGAAGGGAAAGCATCAAGGTTGTTTTTGAAAGAGTCTTCAGGGAAGATGAAGCTCCTGAAAGCACAGCGATATCTACAAATGTAGTTTCAACCTCTCTGTAAAAATGTAGTTTTAACTTGTCTCTTATTTTGGATATCGCTTGACTACAAAAATGTGTTTCTTGCTACAAAAATAAAATATGAACTTATTTTGTTTCCCTCGGAAAAGTATGTTGTCAGAGTTCATCTTGAAGACTGGGGAAAGATGTGGAAAGCAAGGATGTTCCCTCCACTGCTATAAACTAACTATCCAGAACCGTGCCCCCAAAGTATGAAAATGATGGTTACCATAACTAAAACTGTTTTGCCATTGAGGTCCATTATACAGAGCTATATCTCAGGGATAATGCAGAGAGTTGGAACACACATTTGCTACTAAATATTTATGTATTGTGAGGGGAGTAACTACTACTGGATTAACAGGATACCACAACTGAGACTATACTTTAAAGCAGGGGTGAAATCCAAACTTTTTCCCCTACCAATTCTGTGGGCGTGGCTTGATAGGCGTGGCAGGGGAAGGATATTGCAAAATCCCCATTCCCTCCCCACTCTGGGGCCAGCCAGAGATGGTATTTGCCGGTTCTCCAAACTACTCAAAATTTCTGCTACCGGTTCTTCAGAACCTGTTAGAACCTGCTGGATTTCACCTCTGCTTTAAAGCTATTATCTTATGTCTAGGATTCAATCTCCCTGAACATATTGATTCTGGTTCCTGAGTAGAATTTTAAGAGATGTAGATCAAGAATTCTGAAGACATGTTATGGAGAGAATAGTCCAGGCAGAGTTTTTTCATCTGATTTGGGAGGGTCTGAGATGCTGGTGAAAGGCCATTTGTCTTCAGGATATTAAACTGTAGCCAAGGGACACCTCACCAAACAAGGTCATGTGGGGGAAAATTTTCTTTCTGCAGATTGGAAGAAATCCATATAGTCAATTTGGATAGTAACAAATGGGAAAACTGGAGAAAAAAAATTAAACCTACAAGAGGACAGGCAGTTTAAACCATCAATCCATGGAACAGGAGGATACATTTTTAGCCTCTTTCTGATGGCCTTTCCTTGCCATTCATACCTGCCACTCAAAAACTTATTTTGCATGAATTTAAGTTCAAACAAACAAACAAACAAACAAACAAACAAACAAACAGGATCTTTAGTCAAATTTATATTTAAACCCCTTTTCCTTGCTAACTGCCCAGGTTCATATCAAGCCTCCCCTTTCTACACTGACACTTGGTGATTATCTTAAAAAGCCAAAGAGAACATATTGATGTCATGTTCTGCTGATTAGAAATAGTACTGAGTTTTGCATGCTTCAAACATAAAGGTAAAGGATAAAGATTTCCCCTGTCCCATTGTATCCAACTTTATGGGGCAGTGCTCATCTCAGTTTCTTAGATGAAGAAGCCAGAATTGTCCGAAGACACTTTCATGGTCATGTAGCCAGTATAACTATACCTTGAGGTCCATGGAATGCTGCTACCTTCCATATGAAGTGATACCTATTTATCTAATCACATTTGAATGTTTTCGAACTGCTAGGTGGGCAGGAGTTAGAGGTAAGAATGGTAGGGTAAGAATGATAGCTCACCCTTTACGTGGTGCTCAGGTATCAAACCTGGGCTATCCACTTTCCAGGTGACCAGCTCAGTGTCTTTAATTTGTTTCAAAGAATTAAGTACAGAAACAATGCATAGGAAATGCTTTCAGCTTGTCTTCAGGCTCAGGTCATAGGCCACCATGTGAAAGCAAATGACTACACAAATGGAGAACAAAGCCAGCAGAAATATCTGTCAGGCTTCCAAGTAACACCCCCAATGAAATCAAACTCCGAGGCTTGAGTTTCTTCAAAGCTAATTTTTATTAGAGATGTCATTTTCTGGATTTTCCTCACCGAAGAGAAAATTCAAGCTCTTGCCCCTCATCCACAGGTCCATCACACGAACCAATCAGGCACCCTCCAGAATAGAAGATACTTCCTCATTCTTCTCAGCACAGCTGCAGGGCACCTTGGCCTTGACTTTCTAGAAAGAATTCTATTTTGACTACATATCTTCTTCACTCTACACAATCCCCCCTCACATTGTCCCACAGTAGAATTTGTGGCAGGCCTGAAGCCTGAAGGCACAAAAAGTAGAAAGATGGCTTCCAGGTTTAACAATAGGTTTAACCTACCATCTGGAACGGGCTTCCCCCGGAGTTACGAAACATCCAAGACTTACGCATATTCCGCTGTGCCCTGAAAACATTTCTATTCCAACAAGCTGGTCTGGCCTAACTCTCCCTTTTTAATTGGCTTTTAAACTGGCTTTTAAATTGGGTTTTAAACCTCTTTAGATAAATTTGGATGTTTTTAATCTTTGAGCCTAAATTACTTAATCTGTTTTCTTAATAGTTTTTAACTTCTATATGTATTTGTATTTATTATGGCTGTTCACCGCCCTGAGTCCTTCGGGAGTAGGGCGGTATACAAATATGAAAAATAAATAATAAATAATAATAATATCTGGATAGAATTCTGCTCAGTGTCTTATGGTGACAGCAATCTTATCAAATAGACTATACAAATTGAGAAGGGAGGGAGGGAGGGAGGGAAGGATAAGCAGATCTCGTTAAGTTCTCATGCAGTGAGATATTATCTGGCATAATCTTTTTATCTTGCATAATCAATATGAGCATCAAGTGACAAGACAATCTGATTCTTGTTTTTGCAAGATAATCACCAACGGTAGAATAAGGAGGCTGTCCAAGGACCTTGGCTGT
Source organism: Pantherophis guttatus (assembly GCF_059756535.1). Lineage (NCBI taxonomy): Eukaryota > Metazoa > Chordata > Lepidosauria > Squamata > Colubridae > Pantherophis > Pantherophis guttatus. The sequence continues at coordinate 208,999,625 of NC_142065.1, read as the reverse complement.
CAAGTTCAGTTCTGAAGATGAACTGAAGAAGCTACTTGGCTGAGAAGCAAAATGCTTTCAAAGAAAATATAAAGAAAGTCCAGTTGCCCTTTGGAAAAGCACCTTTAGGGCATGGCCAAGAAAACATCTACCAGGGAGAGAGGTTAAGCTTCACTATCCCCGTCCTCATATTTTTAACGACCAAAGAGAGGAAATCAACTTAAGGAGCAGATAGTATCAAAACAAAAGAACAGGCTGTACAGTTGAATCATTGTGATTAGCTGGCTCTCATCCTCAATGGTCAAAGTCCCATTTATCAGCTGAGAAATCCAACTGTCCTGGAAGATTTGTTCTTTCATCTTCTCACATCAACTAGTCTCCTTAATCGGAGCATCTCCAAAGAAATATAATCTGGAGAACAATTTCCCCTGTTCTCCCAAAATCTTTCTTTATAAGGAGATGCTACATTTTCTGAACAGTTCTTCAAAATTTAACTCTGTCTGACTTGGCTTTGGATTCCCTTACCCTAGCAGGCTCAAGCCAACTCTCTCTCTTCTACACTGACTGTTGGCGATTATCTTAGACATCTTGGTGTCACATGATGCTACATTCTGATTAGACAAGCCACAGAGTATGTGTGTGTCTTTTAGACTTTCTTCTTCATGTCAGAAGCAAACGCTCTTCATGTTTTCCACAGGAGATCCATCTGCGTGGCACTGAATCCTCACTCTTTTATAAAAACTCCTTTGAAGAAATCTACTCAGCCTTTACTACCAGATGCATCAAATTCTGCAGGCAATTCTTTGAACTTTGAAATTTAAGATAGGATGGATGGACTTTCCAACTGTTATCTAAATAGGACTTAAATAACATTTGGTCCTGCCATTCCCAGTTACTTCAGCCCCCAACTGTGACATAATAATCTTCCTCTCATCAACTTTGAAGACTTCGGACCATCAATTTCAGGTACGTTATAATTTTGGAAGGTTTAATTAGACCCAGAGATATGCAAATAGAGCAATAGTCATTCCTTCATTAGCTGTATATTTCTATACCTGATATTTATATGTTGATTGTCATAACAGTGTCAGTTGAGGTTTCCTGGTTTTTACTGATTTTCCAACCAACTTTTAGCCATCATGACAGAAAAATAGAAGTATGTCAGAAGCAAACTAACTGTCTTGAACCCAAGGTCAAGGGAATAAAATGTTTCTTTAGCTTACCCATAATTGTTTTCCATCATGGAAAGCTCCAGTTAATCACAGGAAGTTTGCATACAGACATACAGGAAATCTATACAGTACTTTTTTAAAAAAAAATTGATTTATATGCTGCCCTTCTCCGGAGACTCAGGGCGGCTTAGAATGTGTTAAGCAATAGCCTTCATACTTTTGTATATTTATACAAAGTCAGCTTATTGCCCCCACAAACTGGGTCCTCAATTTACCTACCTTAGAAAGGATGGAAGGCTGAGTCAACCTTGAGCCTGGAGAGATTCGAACTTGCAGTAATTGCAGGCAGCTGGTCTTAATAACAGGGTGCTTTAGACCACTGTACTACCAAACTTGAATAATAAGTATAATAATAAGAAGGAAAGAAGCAACCTAGAACTAAGGAAAAATTTCCTTAATGGACTAGAATATCTCCAAGGCCCCTTCCAACTCTGTTATTGTTATTCTGTTACTTAAGTAGCTCAAAGCAGAGTGTATATGTGTATTTTCCCTTTTTTGGAAGTATCTGTAGCTCTACGAAACCTGCAAGTTGTCCATCTTGAATCTCCAAAGACCAATGAAAGGGTCCTTTTTGTAGACTTCAGCTCGTCATTCAATACAATCATCCAGATAGTCTTCTAGCTAAATGAAATCAGTTAGCCATGCCTGACCACACCTGTAAGTGGATCATACACTTTCTAACAGACATGAAGCAGCAGGTAAAGCTAAGCAGAATCACATCAGATACCTGCACAATTAGCACAGGGGCCCCCCAGGCTTGTGTTCTCTCTCCACTTCTCTTCTCTCTATATACCAGGGGTCAGCAACCTGCAGCTCTGGAGCCGCATGTGGCTCTTTCACCTCTCTGCTGCGGCTCCCTGTCACTCAAAATACGCGTCACAACCACCAATGTGCAACACCCGCTGGCACGCGATTTATTGAGCTTTTCCACCCCCGGTAGGCCAACCATGGATAAATCCAAGAAAAGAAAAGTTTCAGAAGAAAACAGAACGTTTAATTCAACTACATATGCTAGTTTTGTGGCCGCTCAAGAAATAGTCAGGCACGGGAAGGGTTTTGTGGCTCCTGGTGTTTTCTTTTCTGTGGGAAACGGGTCCAAATGGCTCTTTGAGTGTTTAAGGTTGCAGACCCCTGATCTATACCAATGACTGCATCTCAAAGGAGCCCTCTGTTAAAGTATTGAAGTTTGCAGATATTACAACAGTGATTGTTCTCATTCGAGACAACGATGAATCAGCATACAGACGGGAGGTTGAAAAACTAGCCTTGTGGTGCAGCTGGAACAGTCTGGAACTGAACACACTTAAAACTGTAGAAATGATAGTAGATTTTAGGAGAAGCCCTCCTATACTACCACCATTCACAATACTAGAAAACACAGTAGCAACAGTAGAAACTTTTAAGTTTCTAGGTTCTGTAGTATCTCAAGACTTAAAATGGACCCCTAACATCAAATACATCATCTAAAAAGCACAACAAAGAATGTTCTTCCTGTGCCAACTCAGGAAGCTCAAACTGCCCAAGGAGCTGCTGATACAGTTCTACAAAGTTGACTCTGTCATCTGCACTTCTATAATTGTCCGTTTTGGTTCTGCAACCCAACAAGACAGAGACAGACTTCAACCGATAATTAGAACTGCAGAAAAAACAATGGCTACCAACCTGCCTTCCATTGAGGACCTGTATACTGCACGAGTCAAAAAGAGGGCTGTGAAAATATCTACAGACCCCTCACATCCTGGACATAAACTGTTTCAATTTCTACCCTCAAAATGACACTATAGGGCACTGCACATCAGAATAACTAGACACAAGGACAGTGTTTTTCCCCCATGCCATCACTCTGTTAAACAACTAATTCCCACAATACTGTCAAAATATCTAAAAAGGCAGTATTTCCATTATTCTCATCTTCTCTATTACCTATCACTATCTTCTTATGACTATAACTTGTTGCTTCTATCTTCCGATTTAAATTGTTTAATTAGTATCCTAGTATGATTTATGTCAACTGCTTATTTAGTATCCATGACTATCACTAGTATTGTATCTAATGTTTTATGATAAATGTATTTTTACAATTGATCTATCACTATCATTGTACGTATACTGATAGTTTATGCACTGGGGATAAATTCCTTGTGTGTCTAATCACACTTGGCCAATAAAGAATTCCAATTCTAATTCTAATTTATCTCTTAGCAGGAATTTTTTCCCCATATCATCTCCTAGCTCCTGGTTTCAAGTCATAGATTATTTTCTCTTATTTATTTATTTATTTATTTTATTGAATTTGTATACCGCCTTACTCCCGAAGGACTCAGGGCGGTGAACAGCCATGGAATAAAACATATAAATACAAAATTTAAAATAGATTAAAACGCTTCCTTAAAAATGCTTCCTTACATAATTACTAATTTTTGCTTTGTAACTCACATTGGGATTTTGAATATCACAGTGCAATGGTGACAAATGGCAGAGAGGATGTTGCTGAATTTCAGTACAGTAAAAATATCCAACACAATCCAATACCAAACACATTTTCAGCTATTTGTCGAGAAGCATAGATGGAGCAAAACATTAGTATTTTTCTGCCTTGGGTGTGGCAATAAACAATTCAAGGAGTTGGCTCATTACTGCAGCCACATCACTCAACCTATTCATAGGGTTAGAAGAGAACAAGAATAGAATAACAGAGTTGGAAGGGGCCTTAGAGGTCTTCTAGTCCAACTCCCTGATCAAGCAGGGCATCCTATATCATTCCAGACAAATCTCTCCTTAAAAACCTGCAGTGTTGGAGCACTGAAACATCTGAAAGTGAGCCTTTCCACTGATTAATTGTTCTGTCAGGAAATTTCTCCTTATTTCTAGGTTGGTTCTCTCCTTGATAAATTTCCACCCATTACTTCTTGTCCTGCCTTCTGGTCAGGGGTGAAATGCTACCAGTTCATACCGGTTTTGGGTGAAACGGTAGTGATAAAAACTACTGGTCCGGGAGAACTGGTAGTAGAAGAAAGCTACCGATTCAGTTGAACCGGTAGTTTAAAAAAGTTACTGAGCTACTGGTTTGATTGAACCAGTAGTTTAAAAAGCTACCAGTTCCTCTGAACTGGTATTTCTGATGATCAGCTGTGCGGTGCGGTTTAGCTTCGCACAACACGCACCAAAAGGAGGCTTGGGAAGGTAAGTAGAATAGCAAGGGAGGGCTCAGCTGTGCTGCGTGGTTTAGCTTTGCTAGAAAGTAGGGAATCATTCGCTGGTGTACCGGCCAGCAAACCGGTAGCAAACCGGTTCAGATTTCACCACTACTTCTGGTGCTTTGGAGAACAGGTTGACCCCATCTTCTTTGTGGCAGCCCCTTAGATCAGAGGTGTCAAACTCACATCATCACGTTGTTGTCATATGATGTATCACAACTTCCATCCCTTCGCTGAACCAGGATTGGGCGTCACCAGTGCATGACACATCTGGCCCGCGGGCCATGAGTTTGACATCCCTTCCTTAGATAGTGGTATTACAATACAATATTGGTATTACTTAGGAGAGAAGAATGACTAAATCCACTGTTCTTTCTTTTGTCCTAATAGGAGTTTCCACTTAAAAAGATTGTTAGAGGATAACAAAGGATAATGATGAATTCCAGCCTGGGAAGTGTGGATGCTACACAGAACTATTATAGGTATAACAATACCAGTGACTCATATAAGTACAAAGAAGAGATCAACCTTTCTCAATTAGGGTGGATTCTTTGGACAAGCATTACTTTAATTACCTGTTGTATTGGGTTTGTGGGCAATGGCTACATCGTCTGGCTACTTGGCTTCCAGATTAACAGAAACTGTTTCACCACATTCATCCTTAATTTAGCCATTGCAGATTTTGGGTACCTTGCATCTGTATTTATATATAGTATCCCCCCATTTACTGATTTTCAAGGAAGCGGTATTTTCTACATCTTCTGGATCTATTTCATCCACATGATGTACATCAGTGCAAACTTTCTTCTGACGGCCATCAGCATCGATCGATGTGTGGTTGTCCTCTTCCCAATCTGGCATCGCTGTTCCCGGCCAAAACATTTGTCCTCGACAGTGTGTATCCTCCTGTGGACCTCTTCTTTCCTCCTGAGTGGAATTATGAGTATTATGAAAATCTTTGGAAATTACAGTCTCCTCAATTTCCATTTCCTTGTGACTGCTGTAGTTTGCCTTCCATTGATCACACTCTCTACCGTGATCCTTTTCATCCAAGTGTGTCTTAAATTGAAACAAAAGAATCAGGGACGGCTTTTACTGATGATTTTAATTACTCTTCTCTGTTTCCTCATCCTTGCTTTTCCATTAAGTGTCTTTGCGGTGATTAGTAGTTTTTCTAGTAGCGAAGCTGATGATCAACTGGAACATTGGGTTATGTGTAGTATATTGTTTTCCTGCCTAAACAGCAGTATTAATCCAGTGATCTACTTTCTAGTTGGGAGAAAAAAAGGAGCTCAGTCCAAGGAGAGCATGAAGGTCATCTTGCAAAAGGTCTTCAAAGAAGGTGAAGCTACTGGAGGGGGATAGAAGAGCTCAAACCCATTTGCAAGACCTCTGTGCTTCCTTCCAAGCAGTAATCAACCATATTGCTACTGGGGGCTGTAATCTGATAGGCGAGACCAAATTTCTTTCAACACATTGGCTCTTTCATCTGAATACACATGGAAAGAATTGCATTTTAAGAAATGTGCATATCAATTTTATTTTATTTTTTTGCTTTAATTTATATGCCACCCTTCTCTGGAGACTCAGGGTGTCTTACAATGCGTTAAGCAATAGCCTTCATACTTTTGTATATTTATACAAAGTCAGCTTATTGCCCCACAATCTGGGTCCTCATTTTATCTACCTTTGAAAGGATGGAAGGCTGAATCAACCTTGAGCCTGGTGGGATTTGAACTTGCAGTAATTGCAAGCATCAGATGTTAATAACAGTGCATTAGTCCACTGCGCTACCAAGGCTCTTGGAATCCACATCAATCCACATCTAATGCTGTGCAGGAAATGAACTGCATGGCATTTATAAAATACCCCGCTTATTTTGCTTTCTAGAAATAAGAGTTTTACCAATACAGGGGAAGCTACAACCACACCAGCTGCTTCCGAATGTCACCTAAAGGCAGCTAATTTATGAAAGGAATCAACAATGAGTAAAATTAAAACAGCTAGTTAGAAATGGTCCAAATTCAATGTTAAGACTTTAACCTCTTCCCTAAATGTCAAACAGTAAGAGAGAGAGTTCTCAGGCATATTCCATGCCTTGGGAGCAACAGAAGAGAAAAATAGGCCACAGACGAAATCTCAAATCCCCTGGTCAGTAAGTAAGAAAGGATGGAAAGATGGTAGTTAAGCAGGGAAGGGTAGGTAGAAAAAGTCCTTAGGAATTCTACAAATCTGCAGGGGAAGATTTCTCTTTTTGGGTCCCTGGTGGCTTCTGGGCTTGATTGCTTGCAGACATTTAGTTCCCTGACTAGGTAATGTCATCAGTGCTAGAAGGGAATGAGGTTTGGCCTTTGTTTATATACAATGGCTTGCCCTGTCAATGTTGGTGGAAATGTTGTTTTTCCCTTGGTCGTCCCTTGATTAGACTCCTATTTACCGTTTGATGGTTTTAGTTCCTTGTAGTTCCTTGATTAGGGTGGTTTTGAAAGATTCACTACAGATCATGGCAAATACAAACATTTACAGTATGGTTTCAAAGAGGGCCTAAATCAGTGATGGCTAACCTTTTTGTCTTCGCGTGTCAAAAGCGGGGATCGCGTGAGGGGGTCGCGCGTGCTCATGCCCAAACCCATAATTCAATGCCCCCGCCCCCCATGAATGTGCTCATGACCCCCCCATGTTCCCCCCGCTTTTGGCACGTGATGGCACGGTGGGCCCGGTATGCCCATTTTTTGCCCTCCCCAGGCTCCAGAGGCTTTCTTGGAGCCTGGGGAGGGTTAAAACAGCCTTCCCCACCCCCCAAGAGTCCGGAAATAGCCCCTTTCCCAACTTCCGATGGGCCCGGAAGGCCTGAAAATCAGCTGGCCAGCACCCACATGTTCACTGCTAGGGCAACACTTGCATGCCCACAGATATGGCTCCACATGCCACATGTGGCATGCGTGCCATAGGTTTGCCATCATGGGCCTAAATGCTTAAAGGTGCTGCAGATTGGTAGACACAAAAAAAGAACAAAGTGAGAAAGCAGAGCCTTTTCTATTTTGTTGTTATTCTATTTTGTTTCCTTTTTCCTTTCCTGCATAAACTGCAAGTAGCAATACAGTTAAGACGTCAGAATAAAGTATCAAGCTTAAGTTAGACCTGTGAAGGTGAAACTATGACACACGTGTCCAAAGTGGCATGCAGAGCCATGTGTTGTGGCCCCGCCCTCTGAGCCTGTCCCATCGGAGGAAGAAAGCTCCAAGCATGAGGAAGAGGAGTCAGCCAGGCCTCCCTCTCCAGGCCCCTCCCCTCTGGCACTGTCTCAGGTGCCGGCCGAGGGAGAGGAGATTAACAGGGAGACAGGTGGCTCGGATGAGAGCGACGGAGAAACATCATTCCTGGACGCACGCCTCCGAAGGCGTGATAAACGATTGCAGCAGCTCAGGAGGCGTGCTAGGGATTAGAACTGAGTCACTGGACCACACCCCAGAGACTATATAATAGAGGGTGGTGGCCAGTGATCTTTGTGATGAAAAAAGTAAACCTTGGATAGTCACTAAAGCCTCGTTCGGAACTGCTGAGAGAAATATTTATTGTTGTTGGACGTTTGGACGCTGGGTATGTTATCTGTCTGTTTTCTGTGGAAATAAACGCACTTGGCAGACGGTGTGCAAATCGCTGCCAAGTTGGAGATAATGACCTGGGTGTGTGCCAAAGTGTTTCCTTAACCCTCGGCTGGCTGTGTTTGTGTGTGTGTGTGGACGGGGACAGATCACCATGTCAGCTGGCATGCGCGGCTTTGCCCATTCCTCTTCTGGGTTTCTGGTGTGCATGTGCACATGACAATCAGCTGTCTTTCGTGTATGTGGCAGTGTCAGAAACTGGAATAGCTGGCCAGCTGATCGTTGCGAGGGCATGCGCGCCAGTAACTGGAAGACAAGCTGTCCAATGCACATGAGTGCACTGGAAACCGGAAGTTAATTTCCTGGCGCGTACATGCCCATTGGACAGCTTCTCCTCCGGGTTGCATCCCTGACGATGGCAGTGCCGAAAAGATTTGCCATCACTGAGATAGACCAATGTTTATTTAAGAACTTTTTGATTATTTTGCTATTGTCTATTAATGCCGCCTTTATCTTTCGATGTAAAATGTAAACAACCTTATGCTTATCAGCAAAAACATGGAGTTCATAATCAATATCGATGTAAACTTTTCTCTTTGTTTTTAAATAACCTAGGATTAGGTTATCTAAACAATAAAGTGTTTATAATCTCCAGTCTGTAATGTACAAATCTTACTGTAACTTAAATAAAATATAAGCACACCAGGGAGATATTGTGGGTTTAATTCCAGACCACTACAATAAAGCAAGTGTCACAATAAAATCAAGTCAGACAATTTTGTTTTGTTTCCCAATGCATGTAAAAAGTTTTAGGAATTAGCTTTAAACTGAAATCAAAGAAGTGTCCACCCTCTAGTTTTAGCATAGCATCCATCTTGTGATGATGGAAAAACTTTGATATGTTTAGCAGGTAGTTTTATTTGCCCCATTCCAAAAACAACTATACACACTCTGAGTAAAGTTGAAAATGCAAAAACTCAAACTGTCTGAAAGCCCAATGTATCCTTATATCTCCACTTTGCAAAATAAATCTCAGTCTCAAAACGAAAATTCTCCCAAAGCAAAAATTCAGTTCCCGCTTTATATAATATTCCTCTGTTAATTACACCCCCTGTTGGTGACTACCTGCATCTTCCACCATTCCTGGGAGCCGCCTATTGGAAAGAGAGTGAAGTTCCATGCTGGAAGAAGTCAACTGAGTTTCAGCACTGTGCCTGCCAGAATTAGGAGAGGATTTCACGAGATCCAAAGTCTTCAACTCCTCAAATACATTATTTGGGATTGAAGAACTAATACAGATAGGTTAAACAGATTCTACCCAGATTAGGCAGCTTTGTTTACGATGTCCCACATTTGTCAAACATTGGCGTAGCAGGTAGTAGGAAGCAGATCTTCTGCAGAAATAAAAAATCTTTCTGTTCTGGGATAGGCCAAGTAGATCTTGTTAAAAGTCTCAGACAATGAGATATGTTCTTTGTCTTGCACAATCAATGTGAGAATCAATTGCCAAGACAATCTGGTTCTTGTTTTTGCAAGATAATCACCAACTGCTTACACAAGATAATCACAAACACCGCTTTGGGGGTGGGGGGGCGAAAGCCCTACTAAGCAGGTATATACAAAAGTATGAAGGCTATTGCTTAACGCATTGTAAGCCGCCCTGAGTCTCCGGAAAAGGGCGGCATATAAATCGAACAAACAAACAAACAAACAAACAAACAAACAAACAAACAAATTGTAGAATAAGGAAGTGCCCAGGAATCTTGGCTGTCAATTTCAGTTAAGAAGTTTCGGGGATAAGAAGGAAAATGTTTTCAAAGAAAAAACAAAGAAAGGAAAATCCAGTTGCCCTTTGGAAAAGCACCTTTGGGGCATGACCAGTAAAGCATCTACCAGGGAGAGAGGTTAAGCTTCACTGTCCCCATCCTCATATTTTTAAGAGGGGAAATAAACCTTAAAAAGATGGTGTCAAGACCTCTGTGCTTCTTTCTGAGCAACAATGAATAACTTGCACTTGAGGCTGTCAGCTTATAGGTGGGACCAAATCTCTTTCAACGTATTGGCTCTTTCATCTTAATAGACTTTTTAGAGAATTGCATTTTAAGAGATTTCTACATCAGTCCGCAACTAATGCTGTGCAGGAAATGAACTGCATGGCATTTAGAAAATACTCATCTTATTTTGCTTTCTAGAAATAAGAGTTTTACAAATACAGGGGAAGCACCAACAAAGCCTGCTGCTTCCACATATCAACCGAAGGCAATAAATTCATGAAATGAAGCAACAATGAATAAGATAAAAATAGAATTAGAAACCAGTTCAAATTCAGTAATTAACAGTGAGGCTTGATCCTCTTACTAAGAAGGGAAAGTGCAAGAGAGACAGTTTTCAAGCATATTCCATGCCTTGGGAGCAACAGAAGAGCCAAAATCTGAAACCACCAGGTTAGTAAGAAAGGATGGAAAGATGGTAGTTAGGCAGGGAAGCAGCTACAGGTGGGTACAAAAAGTCATTTGGAATTCTACAAACCTGCAAGGAAAGACTTGTCTCTGAAGTCCTTGAAGCATGATTGCTCAGAGCAAAATATTTCAAACCCCCCTCCCCCAAAACTGAAGAAAGTCCAGTAGCCTTTTTGAAAAGCACCTTTGAGTGATGTTCAGAAAGACATCCTCAACCGAGGATGTTAAGCTTCATTATCCCCATCCTCATATTTCTAATAACTAAAGAGGAGAAATAAACTTTAAAGAGAAGGTAGTATCAAATCAAAAGAACAGACTGCACACTTGAAGGATTGTGATCAGCTCTTCCTCAGTGGTCAAAGTCCCATTTATCAGCTGAAAAATCAAACTGTCAGGGAAGTTTTGTTCTTTCATCTTCTCATGTCAAGCAGCAAACAGTCTACTTAATCAGAGCATCTTAAAAGAAATATAATCTGGAGAACAGCTTCCCCTGTTCCCAGAAAGCATTGTTTATAAGGAGATGCTACATTTCTTCAGAATTTAACTCTGTCTGCCTTGGCTTTGATTCCCTTGCCCTAGCAGGCTCAAGCCAACTGTCTCTCTTCAACACTGACTGTTGGCGATTATTTTAGACAGACAAGAGTCACATCTTGTATCATGTGATGGTAGATTCTTATCAGACAGGACACAGAGTACATTTAGAGTGTCTTTCTCATGCCAGAAGGCACAGCTCTCCGTCTTTTCTGCAGGAGATCAATTCTCACCTGCTATGCTGGCACTCAGCCCTATGCTTTATATAAAAACACCTCTGAAGATTTCTGATCAAGCTCTGCTTCCAGGTATATCCAAATCTGCAGACAATTCTTTGAACCCTGTAACTCAAGATCGGGTGGATGGACTTCCCTTCTGTCGATGAACTTCATCTAAATAGAAATTAAAGTCATTTTGCCTGCTGGTCCTGTCATCCCTAGTCAATGCAAGTATGAAATAATAATCTTCCACTCACCAACTTTGAAAAGCTTGGACCACCATTTTCAGGTAAGTTATAATTTTGGAACATTTAATTAGAGGCAGTGACATGCAAGTAGAGTAATAGCCATTCCTTTAATAGCTGTACATTTCGATACCAATTATTACATAGCAAAATGTTTCTTGTCATATTTATATGTTGATTGACACCTTACTCTTACTCTTACTCAAGAACAGTTGAGGTTTCCTGGTTTTGACTCATTTTGCAACCTACCTTTAGCTATTATGACAGAAGAATACAAGTATAAACTGTTTGGAATCCAAGGGAATAAGAGGTTTCCTTAGCTTACCCATAATTGTTTTTCATCAGTTTTAGTTCTTCAGTTCTAAATTCATCCTATTTTTTTGTGTATCAACTGGTAAAGATCTGGTTAATCCTCAAAGTTTTCTCACAAATATACAGGAAATTTTCTATGTTTAACTCATGTGGGAGAGAACCAAGCTAGAACTGAGGAGAAATTACCTGAAAAGGAGAACAATTAACCAGTGGAACAGCTTGCCTCCAAAAGTTGTGACTGGTCCCTCCAACTCTATTATTGTTATTCTGTTACTTAAGCAGACCAAAATGGGGCATGTATGTGTATTCCCCCCAGCCTTTTTTTGTAACTATCTGTAGCTCTACAAAATTTGTAACCTGCCCATTTCTCCATTAGCAGGATTTTTTCCCTCATATCTTCTCCTAACTCCTAGTTTCAGTCCATAGATATATTTTCTTATGATTATCTCTTATTATCTCTCTTATATTCCAGGCAACATATCACCATAACAAGAACAAGCATTGGGAAAAATGCTTCCTTACATAATTATTAATTTTTGCTTTGTCGCTCACATTTTGAATGTCACAGTACCACAGCGACAAAGTGGCAGAGAGGATATTGCTGAATTTCAGTTCAGTAAAAACTAATAGAATACCAAATACCTTTTAAAGATATGTATTGAGAAACATGGATAAAGCAACATCCTCCTTAGATATTAGATCCTATATCATTCCAGACAAATAGTTGTCAGATCTCTTCTTAAAAGCCTCCTGTTTTGAAGCACCCACGATCTCTGAAGGCAAGTTGTTCCACTGGTTAATTTTCCTCACTGTTAGGAAATTTCTCCTTAATTCCAGGTTGCTTCTCTCCTTGATTAGTTTCCATCCATTACTTCTTCTTTTTTCCTTTTTTTCTCCCCCCCCCCGAAGTTTTATTTGTTTTATTTAGATAACATTCAATTTTCATCAAACTGTGTGTGTTCTGGGTACAATTATGTTTAAATAGTCACATTTATACATCTTTGTTGTGATAAATATTATTATTATTATTATTATTATTATTATTATTATTATTATTATTATTATTATTACTATCATCATCATCATCATCATCATCATCATCATCATCATATTTATATACTGCCCTACTCCCTGGGGACTCAGGGCGGGGAACAGCCAAGATAAAAATACAAATAACATACAAAAGTTAAAAGCTATTAAAAATAGATTAAATAATTTGGGCTCAAAAACAAATTTAAAAACATCCAATTTATGTAAAACATTTAAAATTCAATTTAAAAGGGAGAGTTAGGCCAGACCAGCCTGTTGGAATAAAAACGTTTTTAGGGCGCGGCGGAAAGTGCGTAAATCTTGGATCCTCCGTATCTCCGGGGGGAGCTTGTTCCAGATGGCAGGTGCCCCCACAGAGAAGGCTCTCCCCCTGGGGGGCCGCCAGTCGACATTGTTTGGTCGACGGCACCCTGATAAATCATCACCATCATATTAATAATATAACAACATAGTAATATAATAACATTAATACTTAACATTTAACCTTCTCATCTTTAACAACACTCCTCTATCCCATTTCCTCCATTTATATCTCCTCCTTTCTAACTTCTATTTCTGTGATCTAGCCATTGATAGAATATGTCCCATATCAAAAAGTATCCATCCATTGCTTCTTGTCATGCCCTCTGGTGCTTTGGAGAATAGGTTGACCCCATCTTCTTGGTGTCAAACGCTTAGATAGTGGAAGCTATGATAATATTGGAATTATTTAAGGCAGGTGCCCAACATGCAGTCCCTGGCTCGTTGATTGTCTGCAGCCCTTTAGGAACCCGGCCGAAGTCATGGGCGAGCAGGTGCACGCAAGTGCAAAGCTGCATTTGTGAAAGCCGTACACCTATGTGCAAAACCATCCCGTCTCTTCCCCCACTGACTTCGCCCACTCCACTAGTCCCGTAAGCCGGAAAGACCACTGATTTAGGAGACAGGAATGACTGAATCCACTCTTCTTTCTTTTCATCTAATAGGAGCTTCCAATCAAAAAGATTTTCAGAGGATTACAAAAGTTTAATGATGAATTCCAGCTCTGGAGATCTGGATGCTACACAGAACTATTACGAATATATCAATATCAGTGACTCATATGTGTACGAAAAATGGATCACCTCTTCTAGTTTAGAATGGATTCTTTGGACAAGCATTACTTTATTCACCTGTTGTATTGGGTTTGTGGGCAATGGCTACATCATCTGGCTACTTGGCTTCCAGATTAAGAGAAACGGTTTCACCACATTCATCCTTAACTTGGCCATTGCAGACTTTGGCTACCTCGCATCTATATTTCTATATCATATCAATTATTTTCAAGGAACTGACATTTTCTACCACTGCTGCCTCTATTTCACCCGCATGATGTACATCAGTGCAAACTTTCTTCTGACGGCCATCAGCATCGACCGGTGTGTGGCTGTCCTCTTCCCAATCTGGCATCGCTGTTCCCGGCCAAAACATTTATCCTCCAGTGTCTGTGTCCTCCTGTGGATCTTCTCTTTCCTCCTGGGTGGAATTATGTGTGTTATGGACATCTTTGTAAACTATAACATGGCCGTTCTCCATTTCCTTCTGATTGCTATAGTTTGCCTTCCATTGATCACACTCTCTACCGTGGTCCTTTTCATCCAAGTGTGTCTTAAATTGAAACAAAAGAATCAGGGTCGGCTTTTACTGATGATTTTAATTACTCTTCTCTGTTTCCTCATCCTTGCTTTTCCATTAAGTGTCCTTGCGGTCATTATTAGTTTTTCTAGTACTGAAACTTACAATCAACTGGAACAGTGGGTTATTTGCAGTATACTGCTTTCCTGCCTAAATAGCAGTATTAATCCAGTGATCTATTTTTTTGTTGGGAGAAAAAAAGGAGCTCAGTCCAAGAAGAACATGAAGGTCATTTTGCAAAACATTTTCAAAGAAGGTGAAGCTACTGGAGGGAGATAGAAGAGGTCTAACCTCTTACTTGCACTTGAGGCTGTAATATTATTAGTGGGACCAAATCTCTTTCAACACATTGGCTCTTTCATCTGAATAGAGAATTGTAAGAGATGTCTACATCAATCCACAACTAATGCTGTGCAGGACATGAACTGCAAGACGCTTATAAAATACTCAGCTTATTTTTGCTTTCTAGAAATAAGATTTTTACAAATACAGGGGAAGCACCAACCACACCAGCTGCTTCCAGATGTTACCTAAAGGCAGTTAATTTGTGAGATGAAGCAACAATTAGAGCCAGTCAGAAACCAGGTCAAATTCAGTAATGTTAAGGCTTTAATCGGTTACCATAAAGGGAAAGAACAAGAGAGACAGTTTTCAAGCATATTCCAGGCCTTGGAAGCAACAGAAGAGGAAAAATAGGCCACAGGCAAAATCTTAAATTCACTGGTCAGTAAGAAAAGATGGAAATATGGCTAGTTAATCAGGGAAGCAGCTACAGGTGGTTACAAAAAGTCCTTAGCAATTCTACAAATCTGCAGGAAAAGATTTCTCTAGGGAATGAGGTTTGGCATTTATTTACATAAAAGGTTTGCCCTGTCAATGTTGGGGGGAATGTTATTTTTCCCTTGATAGTCCCTTGATTAAACTGCTATTTACTGTTTGATAAGTTTTCTGAGTTTGCAGTTCCTAGACTGGGGTGTTTTCGAAAGGTTTACTGCAGATCATGGCAAATACAAACATCTTCAGTATGGTTTCAAGGAGGCCCTAAATGCTTACAGATACAGCAGATTAGTAGACACAAAACAAGAACAAAGTGAGAAAGCGGAGCCTTTTCTATTTTGTTGTCATTCCATTGTTTTTGTTTCCTTTTTCCTTTTCTTCATAAACTGCAAGTAGCAATACAGTTAAGATCTTAGAATAAAGCATCAAGCTTAAGCTGGAACACTTATTATTTAAGAACTTTTTGATTATTTTGCTATTGTCTATGAATGTCACCTTTAGCTTTAGATGTAAATTTTAAACAACCTTATGCTGATCAGCAAAAACATGTAGTTCATAATCAATATTGATGAGAACTTTTTTCTTTGTCTTTAAATGTCTAAGTTATCTAACCAACAGAGTGTTAATAATCTTCATTTCTTTTGTATAAAAACCACTGTAACCAAGTAATATACGGGCACACTAAGGAGATTTTATGGGTTTGATTTCAGACCACCACAATAAGGCAAGTATCACAATAAAGTTGAGTCACACAATATTTCTTGGGAGAGTTTCCCAGTACATGTAAGAAAGTTTTAGGAATTAGCTTTAAGCTGGAATCAAAAAAAGTGTCCACCCTCTGGTTCACTAGCATGAAATCTTGTTTGATATATTTGGCAGGTAATTTTATTTGCCTCATTCCACAAACAACTAGACAGAGTTGAGTAGAGTAGAGTAGAGTTGAAAATGTAAAAACTCAATGTTTCTCAAAGCCCAATATATCTTAATATCTTCACATTGCAAAATAAATCTCAATCTCAAAACGAAAATCCCCCAAAGCAAAAATCCAGTTCCCCTACTATATGTAATGTTCTCAGTTCACTATGCCCCCTGTTGGTGACTACTTGCATCTTCTACCACTCTTGGGAGCCACCTATTGGAAAGAGAATGAAGTTCCATGTTGGAAGAAGTCAACTGAGTTTCAGCACAGTGCCTGCCCCAATCATGAGAGGATTTCATGAGATCCAAAGTCTTCAAGTCCTCAAATACATTATTCAGGATTGAAAAACTAACACAGGTAGGTTAAACAGATTCCACCCATACTAGGCAGCCTTGTTTACAATGTCTGAAAAGTTGTCATACATTGGAGTAGCAAGTAGTAGGAAGCAGATCTTCTGCAGAAAGAAATATTTCTGTTCTGGGGTGGATAAAAAGGTTTCATTAAAAGTCTCAGACATGGAGATATGTTCTTTATTTTGAACAATCAATGTGAGCACCAATTGACAAGACAATTTGGTTCTTGTTTTTGCAAGATAATCACCAACTGTAGAATCAGGAGACTAACCAAGGACCTTGGCTGTCAAGTTGAGTTCTGAAGAAGAACTGAAGAAACTTTGGGGATAAGAAGGAAAATGTTTTCAAAGAAACAACCAACCAAACAAACAAAGTCCAGTTTCTCTTTAGAAAAGCACCTTAGGGGCATGGGCAAAAAAGCATCTACCAGGGAGAGAGGTTAAGCTTCATTATCTCCATCCTCATATTTTTAATGACCAAAGAGGGAAAGGAAACATCAAAGAGAAGATAGTATCAAAACAAAAGAACAGACTGTACACTTGAATGATTGTGATCAGCTGCCTCTCTTCTTCAGTGGTCAAAGTCCCATTTATCAGCTGAGAAACCCAACTGTCAGTGAAGTTTTGTTCTTTCGTCTTCTCACATCAACTAGTCTCCTTAATCAGAGCATCTTCAAAGAGATATAATCTGGAGAACAATCCCCCCTGTTCCCCAAAATCTTTGTTTATAAGGATACGCTACATTTTCTGAACAGTTCTTCAAGATTTAACTCTGTCTGACTTGGCTTTGGATTCTTTTGCCCTGGAAGGCTTTTCTACACTGACTCTTGGCAATCTTAGACAGACCACATCTTGGTGTCACATGGTTCTAGATTCCGATTAGACAGGAGACAGAGTATTTATGGATTTTTTAGATTTTCTTTTTCATGCCAGGAGCAAACGGTCTTCATGTTTTCCGCAGGAGATCAATCTGCGTGGCACTGAATCCTCACTCTTTTATAAAAACTCCTTTGAAGCAATCTACTCAGCCTTTACTTCCAGGTGCATCAAATTCTGCAGGCAAGTCTTTGAATTTTGAAACTTAAGATAGGATGGATGGACTTTCCTTCTGTTAATTAATTTCATCTAAATAGGACTTAAATGACATTTTGCCTGCAGGGAGTGTCATCACTTCAGCCCTCAATATTGTGACACAATAAACTTCCACTCACCAACTTTGAAGACTTTGGACCATCATTTTCAGGTATGTTATAATTTTGGAAGGTTTAATTAGACCCAGGGATATGCAAACAGAGCAATAGCCATTCTTTCAGTAGCTGTATATTTCTATACCTGATATTTATATGTTGACTGTCATAACTGTCAGTTGAGGTTTCCTGGTTTTCACTCATTTTCCAACCAACTTTTAGTCATCATGACAGAAAAAAAATAGAAGTATGTCAGAAGCAAGCAGACTTGACCTTGAACCCAAGGTCAAGGGAATAAGATGTTTCTTTAGCTTAGCCATGATTGTTTTCTATCAGGGAAACTTCCAGTTAATCACAGGAAGTTTGCACACACACATACAGGAAATCGTCTATACTTAAATAATGAAGGACAGAAGCAACCTAGAACGAAGGAGAAATTTCCTTACACTGAAACGATTAACCAGTGGAACGACTTGCCTCTAGAAGTTGTGGGTGCTCCAACATTGGAAGCTTTTAAGAAGAGACTGGACAGCCACTTGTCTGAAATGGTATAGGGTGTCCTACTTGAGCAGGGGCTGGACTAGAAGACCTCCAGGGTCCCTTCCAACTCTGTTAATGTTATTCTGTTACTTAAGTAGACCAAAGTGTGGTATGGATATGTTTTTTCCCTTTTTTGGAAGTATCTGTAGCTCTACAAAATGTGTAAGTTTTCTATTTCTCCCTTAGCTGGAATTTTCACCCATATCATCTCCTAACTCCTGATTTCAAGTCATAGATTATTTTCTCTATTATCTATTATGTTACCAATTACTAGCTGCTCTTACACTCTGGGCAAAGGAACAAGTATTGGGGAAACAATACACTCTGGGCAAAGGAGCGAGTATTGGGGAAACAATACACTCTGGGCAAAGGAACAAGTCTTCGGAGAGGGGTGGCATACAAATTGAATAAATAAATAAAAAAATAAAAATAAATAAATAAATAAATAAATAAATAAATAAATAAATAAATAAATAAAATGCTTCTTTACGTAATTGCTAATTTCAGTACAGTAAAAACATCCAACACAATCCAATACCAAATACATTTTCAGATATTTGTCGAGAAGCATAGATGGAGCAAAACATTAGTATTTTTCTGCCTTTGGGTGTGGCGATAAACAGTTCAAGGAGTTGGCTCATTACTGCAGCCACATCACTCAACCTATTCATAGGGTTAGAAGGGAACAAGAATAGAATAACAGAGTTGGAAGGGGCCTTAGAGGTCTTCTAGTCCAACTCCTCGATCAAGCAGGGCATCCTATATCGTTCCAGACCAATCTCTTCTTAAAAACCTGCAGTGTTGGAGCACTGAAACATCTGAAAGTGAGCCTTTCCACTGATTAATTGTTCTCTCAGGAAATTTCTCCTTATTTCTAAGTTGGTTCTCTCCTTGATAAATTTCCACCCATTGCTTCTTGTCCTGCCTTTTGGTGCTTTGGAGAACAGGTTGACCCAGTCCGTCTTTGTGGCAGCACCTTAGATCAGGGGTGTCAAACTCATGGTGTCATGTCATGTAATTTATCACAAATTTTTCCCCCTTTGCTAAACTGGGGGTTGGGCTTGGCCAGCGTGTGATGCGTGCGGCCCATGGGCCATGAGTTTGACTCCCCTTCCTTAGATAGTGGAAGTTATGACAATATTGGTATTATTTAAGAGACAAGAATGATTGAATCCACTCTTCTTTCTTTTGCCCTAATAGGAGTTTCCACTTAAAAAGATTGTCAGAGGATTACAAAAGCTTAATGATGAATTCCAGCCTGGGAGATCTGGATGCTATAGAGAACTATTATGAATATAATAGCAGTGACTCATATGAGTATAAAGAAGGGATTACCCCTTCTGATTTAGAATGGAATGTATGGATACGCATTTCTTTAATTACCTGTTGTGTTGGGTTTGTGGGCAATGGCTACATCATCTGGCTACTTGGCTTCCAGATTAAGAGAAACCGTTTCACCACATTCATCCTTAACTTGGCCATTGCAGACTTTGGCTACCTCGCATCTATATTTCTATATCATATTCATTCATTTGCCGGTTTTCAAGGCAGCGAAATATTTTACCAGCTCTATATCTATTTCATCCACATGATGTACATCAACACAAACTTTCTTCTGACGGCCATCAGCATCGACCGGTGTGTGGCTGTCCTCTTCCCAATCTGGCATTGCTGTTCCCGCCCAAAACATTTGTCCTCCAGTGTCTGTGTCCTCCTGTGGATCTTCTCTTTCCTCCTGAGTGGAATTATGAGGCTTATGCAAGTCTTTGTAAACTACAGACTGTTCAATCTCCATTTCTTTGTGATTGCTATAGTTTGCCTTCCATTGATCTCACTCTCTACTGTGGTCCTTTTCATCCAAGTGTGCCTTAAACCTAAACAGAAAAATAAGGGTCGGCTTTTACTGATGATTTTAATTACTCTTGTCTGTTTCCTCGTCCTTTCTTTTCCATTATGCGTCCTTGCCGTGATTACTAGTTTTTCTTATAGTCCCGAAGATTACCTTAAACTGGAATATTGGGTTATGTGTAGTTTTCTGTTCTTCTGCCTAAACAGCAGTATTAACCCAGTGATCTACTTTCTAGCTGGGAGGAAAAAAGGAGCTCCGTCCAAGGAGAGCATGAAGGTCATTTTGCAAAAGGTCTTCAGAGAAGGTGAAGCTACAGGAGGGAACTAGAAGAGCCCAAACCCACTTAGAAGACCTCTGTGCTTCCTTCTGAGTAGCAATGGTTGATTTCTACTCGAGGTTGTAATCTTATAGATGGGACCAAATTTCTTTCAGCATATTGGCTCTTTCATCTGAATACACATAGAAATAATTGCATTTTAAGAAATGTCTACAGCAAACCACATCTAATGATTTGCAGGACATGAACTGCATACTCCACTTATAAAATACTCAGGAGCCTTGGTGGTGCAGTGGACTAAAGTGCTGTTAAGTAGCACTTAGCTGCCAGCTGCCTGCAATTACTGCAAGTTCAAATCTCCCCAGGCTCAAGGTTGACTCAGCCTTCCATCCTTCCGAGGTAGATAAAATGAGGACCCGGATTGTGGGGGCAATAAGCCGACTTTGTATAAAAAAGAACACTGCTTGTGGGGGGGGGGCAAAAGCCCTACTAAGCAGGTATATACAAAAGTATGAAGGCTATTACTTAATGCATTGTAAGCCGCCCTGAGTCTCCGGAGAAGGGCGGCATATAAATCGAACCAATAAATAAATAAATACAATAAATAAATTTTGCTTTCTAGAAATAAGATTTTTACAAATACAGGGGAAGCTCCAAACACACCTGCTGCTTCCAGATGTCAATGAAAGGCAGTTAATTCATGAGATGAAGCAACAATGAGAAAAAATAAGATAGAACCAGTCAGAAACCAGGTCAAATTCAGTAATGAATGTTAAGGCTTTAATCAGTTACCATAAAGGGAAAGAACAAGAGAGACAGTTTTCAAGCATATTTCAGACCTTGGGAGCAACAGAAGAGAAAAATAGGCCATAGGCAAAACCTTAAATCCCCAGTTCAGTAAGAAAGGATGGAAATATGGTTAGTTAAGCAGGGAAGCAGCTAGAAGTGGGTACAAAAAGTTCTTAGCCATTCTACAAATCTGCAGGGAAAGACTTCTCTTTGGGGTCCTTGGTGCTCTCTGAGCTAGATTGCTTGTTTGCAGACATTTCATTTCCTGACTAGGTAACATCATCAGCGATAGGAGAGAGTGAGGTTTGGTCTTTGGTTATGTACAAAAGCTTGTCCTATCAATGTTGGTGGGACCGTCGTTTTCCCTTGGTAGCTCCTTGATTAGATTGCTGTTTACTATTGATTGTTTTTCTGACTTTGTAGTTCCTGGATTAGGGTGTTTTCAATAGATTCACTACAGATCATGGCAAATTCTAACATTTACCGTACGGTTTCTAAGAGGGACTAAATGCTTACAGATACTGCAGATTAGTAGACACAAAACAAGAACAAAGTAAGAAAGCAGAGCCTTTTCTATTTTGGTGTCATTCCATTGTTTTTGTTTCCTTTCGATTCAAGGTGTTGGTTACCACCTTTAAAGTGCTCCATGGTTTAGGACCTGGGTATGTACGAGATCGCCTTCTGCCACCGGTAGCCTCCCACCGGCCAATATGTTCCCACTGAGAGGGACTCCTCAGGGTGCTGTCGGCCAAACAATGCCGACTGGCGATCCCCAGGGGGAGAGTCTTCTCCGTGGGTGCACCTGCCCTCTGGAATGAGCTGCCCCTGGAGATTCGTATGATCCCCGAGCTTCGTACCTTTCGCCGTGCCCTTAAGACCCTGTTGTTCCAACAGGCCGGCCTGGCTTATAAAATTTTGCAAGAGACACAGGACAAACTGATCAAAAAAATTTACAATTACTTACGAGGATATAAATTAGAAGAAGAGGTAGTGAAAGAAAATATGATAACCTGGGCAAAAAATTTCGGTTATAGTATTCAATTAGACAAATGGGAAAAACTATGGAAAATAAATTATAAATTGACAATGTCTGTACCCTATAAAGAAAATCTCTATAAAATGTTTTATAGGTGGCACTTGCCACCAGCCAGATTGGCAAGAATGTTCCCCGGCACACCATCAACATGTTGGAAATGCAACCATCACAAAGGCACCTATTACCATATGTGGTGGACCTGCCCAATGGCGAAACAATATTGGCAAAAGATCAAAATAGAAATAGAGGAAATAACACACCAAAAGATAGAACTAAGACCAGAAATCTTCCTACTAGGCATAGTGAATGGACACTACGAAAAAGAAACAACATATTTAATTATACATATGATAACAGCAGCACGAATACTATACACGCAACACTGGAAGAGTAGTGATATACCAACACCAGATAAAGTAATCAATAAAACTATGGAATGTGCGGAATTAGATAGACTCACAAAGGAATTACAAAATAGGGAAGAACATGACTTTTACTTAGTATGGGAAAAGTGGTATAGTTGGTTGAAAGATAGGAAAGAGATGAAGGAATAGGAAGTAAACAAAATGACCAAATATAGTATGATGGAAACAAAGAACAGACATAGGTCAATAAAGATCTATAGTAGATAGACAAAAGGGAAGGACCAAATAAGGAAGAGTCAAAATACAAAGAGAAATATATATTACAGTTGCGACAAACTGGACATGTATTGAAATGGGTGTTTATATGTTTTTATGTTTTGTACGTTTCATTGTTCTGTTTAGTTTGTACTTATAAATAAAAATTGAAACTAAACTAAACTTTTCTTCATAAACTGCAAGTAGCAATACAGTTAAGATCTTAGAATAAAGTATCAAGCTTAAGATAGAACACTTATTATTTAAGAACTTTTTGATTATTTTGCTATTGTCTATGAATGCCACCTTTAGCTGCAGATGTAAAATTTAAGCAACTTTGTGCTGATCAGCAAAAACTTGTAGTTCATAATCAATATTGCTGTAAACATTTGTCTTTATTTTTAAAGGTCAAAGTTATCTAAACAACAGAGTGTTAATCATCTCCATTCCGTAGTGTATAAATACCACTGTAACCAAATGATATACAAACACACCACGGGGAAGTTGTAGGTTTGATTCCAGACCACAGCAATAAAGCAAGAATTTACTGTATAAATTATTGTATAAATATTGTATAAATATAAATAAAATATTGTATACATAAATCAATAAATAACTAAATAAATGTATAAATAAAGTCAAGCCACACAATTTGAAGGGGGGGAGGGGGTGTTTCCCAGTGCATGTAACAAAGTTTTAGGAATTAGCTTTAAAGTGGAATCAAAAAAATAGTCCACCTCCTGCTTCACTAGCACAGCATCCAATTTCCATTGTCTATTGAGTTTCAGCACAGTGCCTGCCCCAATCATGAGAGGATTTTATGAGGTCCAAAGTCTTCAAGTCCTCAAATACATTATTCAGAACTGAAGAACTAACTCCGGTAGGTTAAGCAGGTTGTTCAAAGAACCCCCCCTCCCAAAGTCCATTTGTCTTTTGGAAAAGCAGCTTTGGGAGAAGGTGAGAAAGGCATATTCAGGCAAGGTTGATGAGCTTCATTATCCCCATCCTCACATTTCTAATGACCAAAGAGGGGAAATAAACATGTAAGAGAAGATAGTATCAAAACAAAGAACAGACTGTTCAGCTGAATGACTGTGATAAGATGGGTCTTTTCCTCAGTGGTCAAAGTCCCATTTATCAACTGAGAAATCCAACTGTCAGTCAAGATTTGTTCTCTGGTCTTCTTACACCAGTCAGCAAACAGTCTCCTTAATCAGAGCATCTTAAAAGAAATATAATCTGGAGAACAATTCCCCTGTTCCCTAAAAGCTTTCTTTATAAGGATGTGCTACATTTTCTGAACAGTTCTTCAAAATTTAACTCTGCCTAAATTGGCTTTTGGTTCCCTTGCCCTAGCAGGCTCAAGCCAACTCTCTCTCTTCTACACTGACTGTTGGCAATTATCTTAGACAGACAAGGATCACATTTTGCATCACATGGTGCTGGATTCAGATTACACAGGCCACAGAGTATGTATACATTTTTTAGAGTTTCTTCTCCATGCCAGAAGCAAAAGCTCTCAATCTTTTCTGCAGGCGATCGATCCTCACCTGCTACAATGAACTCTGTTCCTTTTATAAAAACACCTCTGAAGACGTCTGCTCAGGTTCTATTTCCAGGGATATCCAAATCTACAGACAATTCTTTGAACCTTGTAACTCAAGATCGGTTGGATGGACTTCCCTTCTATCAATGAACTTCATCTAAATAGGACTTAAAGTCATTGTGCCTGCAGGTCCTGCCATCCCTGGTCACTTCAGCCCTCAATATTGTGTCCCAATAATATTCCACTCACCAACTTTGAAGAGTTTGGACCATCTCTTTCAGGTATGTTATAATTTTGGAAGGTTTAATTAGACCCAGGGATATGCAAACAGGGTAATAGCCATTCTTTTGGTAGCTGTGTATTTCTTACCTGATATTTATATGTCGTCATATCTTCTCACTTGAGGTTTCTTGATTTTTGACTCATTTTCCAACCTACTTTTAGCCATTGTGATAGAACACTACAAGTATGTCAGAAGCAAATAAATTATATTGAACTCAAGGACAAAGGAGTAAGATGTTTCTTTAGTTTACCTATAATTGTTTTTCATCAGTTTTGGCTCTTCAGTTCTGTATGAAAATTCATCCCATTTATTTGTGTATCAGCTGGGAAAGTTCCAGTTAATCACAGAAAGTTTGCACAGACACACATACAGGAAATCTTCTATAATTAAATAGTGAAGGAGAGAAGCAACCTAGAACTGAGGATAAATTTCCTCTCAATGAGAACCGATTTAGACAGACAAGGACTACATCTTGGTGTCACATGGTGCTAGATTCTGATTAGACAAGTCACAGAGTATGTGTGCGTCTTTTAGCCTGTATTTCTCATGCAAGAAATAAAAGTTCTGCCTGTTATTTCACATGTTAAATCGATCCTCACCTGTTATGCTGGCACTCAACCATCTGCTTTATATGAAAACACCTCTGAAGATTTTGGATCAGGCTCTTCTTCCAGGTATACCCAAATCTGCAGACAATACTTTGAATGTTGTAACTCAAGATCGGGTGGATGGACTTTCCTTCTATCGATGGACTTCATCTAAATAGGACTTAAAGACATTTTGCCAGCAGATCCTGCCATCCCTGGTCACTTCAGCCCTCAATATTGTGACCCAATAATCTTCCATTCACCAACTTTTAAGAGTTTGGACCATCTTTTTCAGGTATGTTATAATTTTGGAAGGCTTAATTAGACTCAGGGATATGCAAAAAGAGTAATAGCCATTCATTCAATAGCTGTGTCTCCTATCCGATATTTAGCTGCTTTTATACTCTGGCACCATGCCACCGTTACAAGAACAGGCGTTGGGAAAAATGCTTCCTTAATAATTACTAATTTTTTCTTTATAGCTCACATGGGGATTTTGAATATCACAGTGCAATGGTTACAAAGTGGGAGAGAGGATGTTGCTGAATTTCAGAACAGTAAAAACATCCAATACAATCCAATACCAAATACATATTCAGATATTTATTGAGAAGCATGGATGGAGCAACATGTTAGTTATTTTTCCCCCTTAGGTATGGCAATAAACAGTTCAAGGAGTTGGCTCATTTCTGCAGCTGCAGTCAAGCTATCTACAGAGAAAGTAGAATAACAGAATAACAATGTTGGAAGGACTTTGGAGGTCATCTAGTCCAACTCCGTTATGAAGCAGGAGATCTGATATCATTCCAGACAAATGGTTGTCTGATCTTTTCTTAAAGCCTGCAGTGTTGGAGCATCCACAGCTTCCAGTGGCAAACTGTTCCACTGGTTAATTGTTCTCACTGTTAGGAAATTTCTCCTTAATTCCAGGTTGCTTTTCTCCTTGATTGGTTTCCACAAAAGGTCCCAGGTTTTGAGCTTCCTCACCAGCATTGGTCCACTCTGAACAGGATCTGTACCCAATATGGTATGTGCCATGACTCATTGTTTCAGTGGGGTCTTGTCTCTACCCCTCAGTGTGACTGTGGTGCTCCTCGACAAAATATCCACCACATTGTGTCCGAATGTCTGTCAGGAGCTCATACTGGCCCAATGTCTGATTATTTCAACATAGACCACCCTTTCCTTGAATGAATGGGTGGACTGGACATTAAGATTTGAAACAGGGGTGGAATGCTCCCGGTTTGGACCGGATCACCCGATCCGGTAGTGGTGGCAGCGGGTGGTTCAGAGAACCAGTAGCAAAAATCTCTGCCCCCACCATGCCCAACTGAGCTGCGACATCATCAGAGGCTTTTTTTTTTTACTTTTTAAAAGCATTTTTTCTACAACCTCTTCAGCCGAAAAAATGCTTTTCAAAGTAAAAAAAAAAAAAAAAAAGCCTCTGACGATCGCACAGCTCAGCTGGGATCGTCAGAGGCTTTTAAAAGCATTTTTTCTACAACCTCTTCGGCTGAAAAAATGCTTTTAAAAGTAAAAAAAAAGCCTCTGATGATCGCGCGGTTCAGCTGGGATCATCAGAGGCTTTTAAAAGCATTTTTTCTACAACCTCTTCGGCCGAAGAGGTTGTAGAAAAAACGGTTTTAAAAGAAAAAAAAGTTGGCCACGCCCACCCAGTCACATTATCCCCACCACCACCAAGCCACGCCCACAGAACCGGTAGTAACAAATTTTACATTTCACCATTGATTTGAACCACTATAAATCCGTTTATTGCCATACACTAAATAAAAGTTTCCGTCCATTGCCTCTAGTTGTGCCTTCAGGTGCTTTGGAGACTAGGTTGACCTCCTTTTCTTTGTAGCAAACCCTTAGATAGTGGAAGCTATGATAATATTGATATTATTTAGGACAGGGGTCCCCAACCGGTGGTACATAGCCCAGTGATGGTTTGCAGCCCTGTAGGAACCCAGCCGAAGTTGTGGGCGAGCATGTCTATGTGAGTGTGAAGCTGCATTTGAAAGCAGTACGCCTATGTGCAAAACCATTCCGTCTCTCCCCACACTGCTTTCACCCCCTTTGCTGGTCCCCTGAGCTGGAAAGACTACTGATTTAGGAGACAAGAATGACTGAATCCACTCTTCTTTCTGTTCTTCTCATAGGAGCTTCCATTGAAAAAGATTGTCAGAGGATTTTCAGAAGCTTTTAATGATGAATTCCAGCCTTGGAGATTTGGATCCTGCAGAGAACTATTATGGATATAACAACACTAGTGACTCATATGAGTACGATTCTGATTTAGGATGGATTGCTTTGATGGGCATTACTTTATTCACCTGTTGTATTGGATTTGTGGGCAATGGCTACATCATCTGGCTACTTGGCTTCCAGATTAAGAGAAACTGTTTCACCACATTCATCCTTAACTTGGCCGTCGCAGACTTTGGAGTCCTCACATCTGTATTTCTATATAAGATCTACCAATTTACCTATTTTCAAGGAAGTGAAATTTACAGCTACATCTATCCCTTTTTCTTCCACGTGATGTACATCAACGGAAACTTTCTTCTGATGGCCATCAGCATCGATCGGTGTGTGGCTGTCCTCTTCCCAATCTGGCATCGCTGTTCCCGGCCAAACCATTTGTCCTCCAGCGTCTGTGTTCTCCTGTGGATCTCTTCTTTCCTCCTGAGTGGAATTATGAGTGTTATGGACATCTTTCTAAAATACAACCTGTACATCCTCAATTTCCTTCTGATTGCTATAGTTTGCCTTCCATTGATCTCACTCTCTACTGTGGTCCTTTTCATCCAAGTGTGCCTTAAACCTAAACAGAAAAATAAGGGTCGGCTTTTACTGATGATTTTAATTACTCTTGTCTGTTTCCTTGTCCTTTCTTTTCCATTATGTGTCCTTGCCGTGATTACTAGTTTTTCTTATAGTCCCGAAGATTACCTTAAACTGGAACATTGGACGATGTGTAGTATACTGTTTTCCTGCCTAAATAGCAGTATTAATCCAGTGATCTACTTTCTAGTTGGGAGAAAAAAAGGAGCTCCATCCAAGGAGAGCATGAAGGTCATCTTGCAAAAGGTCTTCAGAGAAGGTGAAGCTACTGGAGGGAGATAGAAGAGCCCAAACCCACTTAGAAGACTCTGTGCTTCCTTCTGAGTAGCAATGGTTGATTTCTACTCGGGGTTGTAATCTTATAGGTGGGACCAAATTTCTTTCAACATATTGGCTCTTTCATTTGAAGACACATAGAAATAATTGCATTTTAAGAAATGTCTACATCAATCCACATCTAATGATTTGCAGGACACTGCACAACGTTTATAAAATACTCAGCTTATTTTGCTTTCTAGAAGTGAGATTTTTACAAATACAGGGGAAGCTCCAACCACACCTGCTACTTCCAGAGGTCAGTTAAAGGCAGTTAATTCATGAAATGAACAAACAATGTACTACCAAGAGCCTTGGTAGTACAATGGTCTAAAGCACCCTGTTATTAAGAACAGCTGCCTGCAATTACTGCAGGTTCGAATCTCGCCAGGCTCAAGGTTGACTCAGCCTTCCATCCTTTCTAAGGTAGGTAAATTGAGGACCCAGTTTGTGGGGGCAATAAGCTGACTTTGTATAAATATACAAAAGAATGAAGGCTATTGCTTAGCGCATTGTAAGCCGCCCTGAGTCTCTGGAGAAGGGCGGCATATAAATCAATTTTTTTTAAAAAAAAAAAAAGTAAAAATAAGATAGGGCCAATCAGAAGCCAGGTTAAATTCAGCAATGAATGTTAAGGCTTTAATCAGTTACTAAAAAGGGAAAGAACAAGAGAGACAGATTTCAAGCATATCCCATGCCTTGGGAGGAACAGAAGAAAAAATAGGAGCATGGCAAATAGAGACATTCACAGTAGGGTTTCTAAGAGGACCTAAACATTTGCAGATACTGCAGGTTGCTAGAGAAAAAAAACAGAGTTTTGTTGTTGTTTTTGTTGTTCATTTTGTTTTGTCCCTCTTTTCCTTTTCTACATGAATAAACTGCAAGTAGAAACACATTTAAGACCTTTGAATAAATCATCAAGTTAGGCTAGAACCCATATTATCTAACAAACTTTTGATTATTTTGCTATTATCTATAAATGCCACCTTTAGCTGCAGATATAAAATTTAAGCAACTTTAAGCTTATCAGTAGAAACATGTAGTTCATAATCAATATTGCTGTAAACATTTCTCTTTATTTTTAAAGGTCAAAGTTATCTAAACAACAGAGTGTTAATCATCTCCAGTCCATAGTGTATGAATTCCATTGTAACCAAATAATATACATTAATACCTGGGGACGTTGTGGGTTTGATTTCAGACCACAGCAATAAAGCAAGAATTTATTGTATAAATATTATATGAATATAAATAAAATATTGTATAACTAACTAACTAAATAAATGTATAAATAAAGTTAAGCCACACAATTTGAAGGGGGGAGGGGGTGTTTCCCAGTGCATGTAACAAAGTTTTAGAAATTAGCTTTAAAGTGGAATCAAAAAAAATAGTCCACCTCCTGCTTCATTAGCACAGCATCCAGTTTCCATTGTCTATTGAGTTTCAGCACAGTGCCTGCCCCAATCATGAGAGGATTTTATGAGGTCCAAAGTCTTCAAGTTCTCAAATACATTATTCAGAACTGAAGAACTAACTCCGGTAGGTTAAGCAGGTTGTTCAAAGAAAAAAAACAACAACCCAAAATCCATGTGTCTTTTGGAAAAGCAGCTTTGGGAGAAGGTGAGAAAGCATATTCAGGCAAGGATGTTAAGCTTCATTATCTCCATCCTCACATTTCTAATGACCAAAGAGTGGAAATATACATTTAAGAGAAGTATCAAAACAAAAGAACAGACTATACAGTTGAATGACTGATCATTCAAAGATCATTACTGCAATGCTCTCTACATGGGGCTCCCCCTGGGGTGCACCCGGAGGCTCCAGCTGGTCCAGAATGCGGCCGCACAGGGGATTATGGGAGCAATGGGGCGCTCCCATGTGACGCCTCTCCTGCGCAAGCTGCACTGGCTCCCGGTGGTCTTCCGGGTGCGCTCGATGGCTTAGGGCCGGGGTATCTACGAGACCGCCTTCTGCCACCAATAGCCTCCCACCGGCCAGTACGATCGCACAGAGAGGGCCTCCTCAGGGTGCCGTTGGTCAGGCAATGTCGGCTGGTGACCCCCAGGGGGAGAGCCTTCTCTGTGGCGGCGCCCGCCCTCTGGAACAACCTCCCCCCAGAGATATACACAACACCAGACCTCTGGACTTTTCGTCGGGCCCTGAAAACTTATTTATTTCACCTAACCGGGCTGGCTTGATCCCACTGTTTCGGTAAAATTGAATTGATTTTAATTGGGTTGTTTTAAATTGTGGCCAAAAATATTTAAATATTTTTTAAACTATTTTTAAATTTTGTATGTTCTGTTTTATTCTGGCTGTTCACCGCCCTGAGTCCTGCTGGAGAAGGGCGGTATACAAATTAAAATAAATAAATAAATAAATAAATAAATAAATAAATAAATAAATAAATAAATAGATAGATAGATAGATAGATAGATAGATAAATAGATAAATCAGCTGGGCCTCAAAGTCCCATTTATCAACTGAGAAATCCAACTGTCAGGGAAGATTTGTTCTTTGGTCTTCTCACATTAATTAGCAAATAGTCTACTTAAATCAGAGCATCTTCAAAGAAATGTAATCTGGAGAACAATTTCCCATTTCCCAAAAGCTTTCTTTATAAGGATGTGCTACATTTTCTGAACAGTTCTTCAAAATTTAACTCTGCCTAAATTGGCTTTTGGCTCCCTTGCCCTAGCAGGCTCAAGCCAACTCTCTCTCTTCTACACTGACTGTTGGCAATTATCTTAGACAGACAAGGATCACATTTGCATCACATGGTGCTAGATTCTGATTAGATAAGCCACAGAGTATGTGTGCATCTTTTAGTCTTTCTTTCTCATGCCAGAAGCAAAAACTCTGCATGTTACTTTGGGAGATTGATCCTCACCTGTTATGCTGGCACTCAACCATCTGCTTTATATGAAAACACCTCTGAAGATTTCTGATCAGGCTCTACTTCCAGGTATATCCAAATCTGCAGACAATTCTTTGAACCTTGAAACTCAAGATTGGGTGGATGGACTTCCCTTCTGTCGATGAACTTCATCTAAATAGGACTTAAAGTCATTGTGCCTGCAGGTCCTGCCATCCCTGGTCACTTCAGCCCTCGATATTGTGACCCAATAATCTTCCACTCACCAACTTTGAAGAGTTAGGACCATCATTTTCAGGTATGTTATAATTTTGGAAGGCTTAATTAGACCCAGGGATATGAAAACAGGGTATTCTTTCGGTAGCTGTGTATTTCTTACCTGATATTTATATGTTGTCATATCTTCTCATTTGAGGTTTCTTGGTTTTTGACTCATTTTCCAACCTACTTTTAGCCATCGTGTTAGAACACTACAAGTATGTCAGAAGCAAATAAATTATCTTGAACTCAAGGACAAGGGAATAAGACGTTTCTTTAGCTTACCCAGAGTTGTTTTTCATCAGTTTTGGCTCTTCAGTTCTGTATGAAAATTCATCCCATTTATTTGTGTATCAGCTGGGAAAGTTCCAGTTAATCACAGAAAGTTTGCACAGAAACACATACAGGAAATCTTCTATAATTAAATAGTGAAGGAAAGAAGCAACCTAGAACTAAGGATTTCCTCACAATGAGAACAATTGACCAGTGGAACAACTTGCCCCTTGAACTTGTAGGTGTTTCATCACTAGAGGTTTTTAAGAAGAGACTGGACAGCCAGTTGTCTGAAATGGTGTAGAGTTTCCTACTTTTTTTTTTTATTTATTTATATGCCGTCCTTCTCCGGAGACTCAGGGCGGCTTACAGTGCGTTAAGCAATAGCCTTCATACTTTTGTATATTTATACAAAGTCAGTTTATTGCCCCCACAAACTGGGTCCTCAATTTACCTACCTTAGAAAGGATGGAAGGCTGAGTCAACCTTGAGCCTGGCGAGATTCGAACCTGCAGTAATTGTAAGCAGCAGATGTTAAATAACCGTGCTTCTGTCTGTTGAGCTAAACCAGGCTCTTGAGCAGGGGGTTGGACTAGAAGACCTCCAAGATCCCTTACAATTCTGTTATTGTTATTCTGTTACTTAAGTTGACCAAAACAGGGTGTGTACGTGTATTTTCCCTTTTTTGGAGGTACCTGTAGCTCTACAAAATGTGTAAGCTGTCCATTTTTCTCTTAGCAGGAATTTCCCCCCAATATCATCTCCTAACTCCTGCTTACAAGTCATAGATGATTTTCTCTTATCGTTATTGATTATCAGCTGCTCTTATTCTCTGGGCACCATGTCACCATTACAAGAACAAGCGTTGGGAGAAATGCTTCCTCAATAATTACTAATTATTAGTAATTATTATAAGCAAAGCGTGAGCGCAAAGCGAACCAGTGGTAACTCCAGTTGAAACCCACCAGTGTCCAACCTGTAGTCGACAGCCCATTGCTGGTCTGCAGTCTGTTAAGAACACGGCTGCAGAAGTGATGGGGCACGCGGGTGGTTATGGGTGCGACATGGCGTTCCCATGTGACCCCCCTCCTGTGCGAGCTGCACTGGTTCCTGGTGGTCTTCTGGGTGCGCTTCAAGGTTTTGGTTACCGCCTTTAGAGCGCTCCATGGCTTAGGACCTGGGTACTTACGGGACCGCCTTCTGACACCAGTAGCCTCTCACCGCCCAGTACACTCACATAGAGAGGGGCTTCTCAGGGTGCCGTCGGCCAAACAGTGTCAACTGGCGGCCCCCAGGGGGAGACCCTTCTCTGTGGGGACACCTGCCATCTGGAACGAGCTCCCCCTGGAGATACGGAGGATCCCGGATTTACTCACCTTCCGCCGTGCCCTCAAGACCTTTTTATTTCAACAGGCTGGCCTGGCCTAACTTCTCTTTTAATTGTAAATTTTAAATTTGTTTTAAAACATTCGGGGTGTTTTAATTTGTTTTGGGCCAAATTATTTAATGGGTTTTTATATTGTCTTTTAAATTTTGTAGTTTGTGTGTTTTATCTTTTTGGCTGTTCACCGCCCTGAGTCCTTCAGGAGTAGGGCGGTATATAAATCCAAAAATAAAAATAAAATGATTAAAATAAATGGGCAGCCAAGTGCATGCGAGTACAAAGCTGCATTTGTGAAAGCAGCGCATGTATGAGTAAAACCATCCACTTTCGCCCTTCCACTCTGCTGCCTCCATCAGTCTGCTAAACTAGAAATATTGGGGACCGCTGATTTAGGAGACATGAATGACTGAATTCACTCTTCTTCCTTTTGTCCTAATAGGGGTTTCAACTCAAAAAGATTGTCAGAGGATTACAAAAGCTTAATGATGAATTCCAGCCTGGGAGATCTGGATGCTGCAGAGAACTATTATGAATATAACAATTCAAATGACTTATATGTGTATGCAGAAGGGATCACCCCTTTTGATTTAGGAGGGATTGCTTTGATGGCCATTATTTTAATTACCTGTTGTATTGGGCTTGTGGGCAATGGCTACATCATCTGGCTACTTGGCTTCCAGAGTAAGAGAAACGGTTTCACCACATTCATCCTTAACTTGGCCATTGCAGACTTTGGGTACCTCGCATCTACATTTATATATGATATCAATTATTTTTCCTATTTTCAAGGAAGTGACATTTTCTACCACTTCTGTCTCTATTTCACCCGCGTGATGTACATCAGTGCAAAATTTCTTCTGACGGCCATCAGCATCGACCGGTGTGTGGCTGTCCTCTTCCCAATCTGGCATCGCTGTTCCCGGCCAAAAAATTTATCCTCCAGCGTCTGTGTCCTCCTGTGGATCTGCTCTTTTCTCCTGAGTGGAATTATGTGTGTTATGCAAATCTTTGTAAACTATAAAATGGCCGTTCTCCATTTCCTTCTGATTGCTATAGTTTGCCTTCCGTTGATCTCACTCTCTACTGTGGTCCTTTTCATCAAAGTGTGTCTTAAATTGAAACAAAAGAATCAGGGCCGGCTTTTACTGATGATTTTAATTACTCTTCTCTGTTTCCTCATCCTTGCTTTTCCATTAAGTGTCCTTGCGGTCATTATTAGTTTTTCTAGTACTGAAACTTACAATCAACTGGAATATTGGGTTATTTGCAGTATACTGCTTTCCTGCCTAAATAGCAGTATTAATCCAGTGATCTATTTTTTTGTTGGGAGAAAAAAAGGAGCTCAGTCCAAGGAGAGCATGAAGGTCATTTTGCAAAAGGTCTTCAAAGAAGGAGAAACTACTGGAGGGAGCAATAGAAGAGAATAATAGGCCACAGGCAAAATCTTAAATCACCAGGTCAATATAAATGGAAAGATCGCTAGTTAAGCAGGGAAGCAGCTACAGGTGGGTCCAACATGTCCTTAGCCATTCTACAAATCTGCAGGGAAAGACTTCTCTTCCCGTGTCCTTGATGGTCTCTGAGCTTCATTGCTTGCAGACATTTTATTACCTGATTAGGTAACGTCATCAGTGCTAGAAGGGAATGAGGTTTCTTTATATACAACTAGCTGATAACCTGGCATTGCCTGGGTATTCATTTATCCCAATCCTGTATTAGATCCCACAGTATTCTTTTGCAGAAAGTAAGTCATCTGTGTACCAAGTTTGGTTGAAATTGCTAAGGAAGAACCAATCCCCCTTACAAGAAGGAGCCCCTTGTGGAGTACTATGAAGCCGTTACCATGACAACTACTGTGCTGTACAGTAGAAGCCATTTGAAGGCGCAACAGGCTATATCTTAACAGAACTTGAATCCAAAATGCACACTATCACTGTCAAAAGTACTGTGATTTGACACTATAGATATAATTCATTCCTTTTCATTTCAGTGGCCCAGGTGTTCTAGAGTTATGCTGGAACACACACACACACACACACACACACACACACACACCAAGGGGTGTTTTACACCCACAATATTTGTTTACAGGGAGTAAGTCATGTGTGTGCCAGGTTTGGTTGAAGTTGGTCGAGGCGTTCCAGAGTTATGCTGGAACACACCCACACAGCCATTTTTATATACATAGATGGCTTGCCCTGTCAATGTTGGTGGGAGAATTGTTTTCTCCTTGGTCGTCCCTTGATTAGACTGCTATTTACTGTTTGTTTTTTTGAGTTTCTAGTTCCTGGATTACGGTCTTTTTGAAAATTTTGCTACAGAGCATGGCAAATACAAACATTCACAATATGGTTTCTAAGAAGGCCTAAATGTTTATAGATACTGCAGGTTGGTAAACACAAAAAAGAACAATGTGAGAAAGCAGAGCCTTTTCTGTTGTTGTTGTTGCTGTTGTTGTTGTTGTTGTTGTTGTTGTCCTTGTTCTTCACTTGTTTTTGTTTCCTTTCTCCTTTTCTCCATGCATAAACTGTAAATAGCAATAAAGTGAAGATCTTAAGGTAGAACTGTTATTATTTAATGATATTTTTACAATTGTGCTGTCATCTATTAATGCTACATTTATCTGTAGATGTAAAATTTAAACAACTGTATGTTTCAACCCTGAAGCTGATGTGACTGAAGCCATCTTGGAGCCTTCAGTGGAACTGAGGGAGGGGGGATTTAAGATAGCTGGGATTTTGTAGCCAAAACAAAATACTTTCTCTTGGGAACCAAGGACATTCTCACACCTGGTCAGAGGAAGGAGGAGTGATGTCACCAGGCAACCAGACAGAGCCGTGATTGGACCATGTGACTGATTGTTTTGAGAAAGTATAAGTATAAGTATAATTTTATTTCTATACCGCCCTTCTCCCGAAGGACTCAGGGCGGTGTACAGCCTATTTAAAAACACAAGACAAACATCAATTAAAAATTTAAAATTATTAAATAAAGTCGTGACAATTTCGTGACATAAAGTGACAAACTTTTACTTTTAATTAGGTGGAAACCGCGGGAACCATAAGAGTTGGTTTTCACCAAAGCTGTGCCAATATGATCTATCCAATAAAGCTATTATTTCAGGAATCTACCTGCCTGAGTTTTGCTTGCTATGGTTCTATTACTTTGAATCCTGACATCCTAATCACTCCAATATGTAGATATAGATGGCAGTGCTTGTACTGTTGTCACCCATGATGGAAGGGCTGCAGAGCTCACAGTTCTTCCTTCAATTGCCCAGCCGTTCTCACATAGTCTGGAATACGTTTGGAAAAGGAAAGTGAATTCAGCATTCCACCATCTCTGCTTCTTAAGCTCTTGAGTCTCCAAACTCAACCAAGATGGCCAAACGTGACCAGCATTAGCCCACAGAGCTTCTGCCTCAAATCCTGAGATTAAAAGTAGATACTCTGATTTTCACAGTTATAATGTTTCAAAAATATAATTCCTTTAAAGTTGTAATAATAGTCAATCTCCTACTGGCTATCCTCGTATTCTCCAATCTCCACTTCTCCATGCTCTGCTTGTCACAATCCTTAAAGTCCTCTCACAGTTAGTGTCCTTTCCTCATGCTTTACGGAATCCACTTATTGGGCTCTTCCTTTTTTATACGCTAGGCTTTCTCAGATCCATCTCACCGCTCTGCGCTCTACTCCATTTTAGGCACCGCTTTTCCGGACATGCTTTGTTCTTCTCCTTAGAGCCTTACTCTCTCCACGCCTCCAATCCGCAAAATATTTCTCACCTCCTTCTGGGGTTATCTTCTCTGCCAAACAAAGCTGTCATTTCCCACTTTTTGCTTCCTTCTTATGCCGCTGTCATCACTCCCAATCTGTCTTAAAGGCAGACTCTTTCTTTCTTCGCCATATTTAAGAGGGTTGCTCCTGTCTGCTCGGGTGATTGCTTTTCATCCTGCATCTTCAGAGCTTCCTCTTTAGTTTCCCGATCTCTACGGGATTGGTATTGCCCTTAAAGAGCTCCTGATGAAGATTTTTCGGGATTTGGATACAGAGCTCCGTTTCCTTTTTCCTGCTCCATGATGACATCACCGCCGGATGTCCTGACCTCTGTTTTCATTTTCTGCAATGGGGGGGGGGAGAGGGGGCTGATGGAAACCAGAAACTAGACCAGTGTCCACTCCATCCTCAACAATGAAAGCTAACTGGGGAAAATGGGAGGATTCACTGATATCCAAAGGCTTCTAGTCCTCAGATACATTATTCAGAATTGATGAAATAACCCAGCTCGGTTAAGGAGGTTCTACCCATACCAGATAGCTTTGCTTACAATGTCCCACATTTGTCACACATTGGAGTAGCAGGTAATAGCAAGCAGACCTTCTGCAGAAAATATTCCTTTTGCTCTAGGTAAAAGCAGTGGTGAAATGTAAAATTTCTGTGGGCGTGGCTTGGTGGTGGTGGGGAGTAATGTGACTGGGTGGGCATGGCCAACTTTTTTTTTTTTTTTTACTTTTAAAAGCATTTTTTCTACAACCTCTTTGGCTGAAAAAATGCTTTTAAAAAATGCTTTTAAAAGGCTCTGACAATCCCAGCTGAGCCGCACAATCATCAGAGGCTTTTTAAAAAAAAAACTTTTAAAAGCATTCTTCCGGTCAAAGAAAAAATGCTTTTAAAAGTAAAAAACTAAAAGCCTCTGATGATTGCGCAGCTCAGCTGGGCATGGGAGGGGGCAGAGATTTTTGCTACCAGTTCTCCGAACCACCCGCCATCATCGCTACCGGATTGGGCGATCCGGTCCGAACCGGGAGCATTTCACCCCTGGTAAAAAGGTTTTATTAAGTCTCAGACATTGAGATATGTTCTTTATTTTGCATAATCAATGTGAGCACCAAGCGATAACACAATCTGGTTCTTGTTTTTGCAAGATAATCACCAACTGTAGAATAAGGAGATTACCCAAGAACCTTGGCTGTCAAATTCAGTTCTGAAGGAGAACTGAAGAAGCTTCTTGGCTGAAAAGGAAAACGTTGGAAAAAAAACAAAATGCCAGAAAAGAAAAGTTCAGTTGCCTTTTGGAAAAGCACCTTTGGAATTCGGTTAGAAAGGCAATCTTCAGGCAAGAATATTAAGCTTCATTATCCCCATCTTCATATTTCTAATGACCAAAGAGGAGAAATAAACATTAAAGAGAAGGCAGTATCAAAACAAAAGAACAGGCTCTACAGTTGAATCATTGTGATTCAATGATGGGTCTCTTCCTCAGGGATCATTTAACAGTTAGGAAACCCAACTGTCAGGGAAGATTTGTTCTTTGGTCTTCTTACATCAGTCGGCAAATAGTCTACTTAATCAGAGTATCTTAAAAGAAATATAATCTGGAGAACAATTCCCCTGTTCCCAAAAAGCTTTCTTTATAAGGAGATGCTACATTTCTGAACAGTTCTTCAAAATTTAACTCTGCCTAAATTGGCTTTTGGTTCCCTTGCCCTAGCAGGCTCAAACCAATTCTTTCTTTTCTACACTGACTGTTGGCGATTATCTTAGAGAGACAAGGACCACATCTTGCATTACATGGTGATGGTTTCTGATGAGAAAATCCACAGAGAAAGTGTGCATCTTTTAAACTTTCTTTTTCATGCCAGAAGCAAAAGCCCTTCAGGTTTTCTTCAGGAGATCGATCCTCACCTGCTATGCTGAACCCTGTTCCTTTTATAAAAACACCTCTGAAGATTTCTGCTCAGGTTCTACTTCCAGGGATATCCAAATCTGCTGACAATTCTTTAAACCTTGCAACACAAGATCGGGTGCTTGGACTACTTCCCTTCTGTTGATGAACTTCATCTAAATTGCACTTAAAGACATTTTGCCTGCAGGTCCTGCCATCCCTGGTCACTTCAGCCCTCAATATTGTGACAGAATAATCTTCCACTCAGCAACTTTGAAGAATTTGGACCATCAGTTTCAGGTGAGTTATAATTTGGGAAGGTTTCATTAGACCCAGGGATATGCAAACAGAGCAATAGCCATTCCTTCAAGTAGCTGTATATTTCTATACCTGATATTTATGTGTTAACGTAACAGTCTCAGTTGAGGTGTCCTGATTTTCAGTCATTTCCCATCCTAATTTTAGCCATCATGACAGAACAATACGTCAGAAGCAAATAGTGAGAACAATTAACTAGTGGAACAATTTGCCTTCAGAAGTTGTGGGTGCTTTACCACTGGAGGTTTTAAGAAGAGACTGGATAGCCACTTAAATTGTATAGGTTCTCCGGCTTGAGACTAGACTGGGTTTGACTATAAGATCTCCAAGGTCCTTCCATCTGTGTTATTGTTATTAAGTAGAACAAAATGGGGTGTGTATGTGTCTTTTCCCTTTTTGGGAAGTATCTGTAGCTCTACAAAATATTTAAGCTACCCAGTTTTCCCTCGTATCATCTCCTAACTTCTAATTTCCGGTCATGGATATATTTTATTATCATTATATCTTATTATCTCTGTTATACTCTGGGCATCATATCAACATAACAATGACAAGCATTGGGAAGAATGTTGCCTTACATAATATCTGCTTTGTAGCTCACATGTAGCTCTCATGGCTTAGGTCCGGGTACTTGCAGGACCATCTCCTACCCGCCTCCCACTGTCCTGTCCGCTCACACAGGGCTGCCCTCCTCAGGGTACCGTCGACCAGACAATGTCGGCTGGCAACGTCCAGGGGTAGAGCGTTCTCTGTGGGTGCTCCTGCCCTCTGGAATGAGTTACCCACCGAGCTCCGGACGGTGCCTGATCTCCGCTCCTTCCGTCGAGGCCTAAAGACTTGTTTCAACAAATGGGCTGATTCTGATTCTTGTGTTTTATTATTTATTTGTCCCTGTTTTAATTGGTTTTAATTAGGATTTTCCTTTATTATTGAATGTTTTTAACTTGTGTTCGCTGCCCCGAGTCCTTTGGGAGAAGGGCGGCACATAAATATTTGTAAATAAAGTAAATAAATAAATGAAGATTTTGCATGTATCAGAGCAATGGTGGCAAAGCAGCAGAGAGAACACTGCTGAATTTCAGTACAGGGAAACCATCTAATGCAGTGATGGCTAACCTTTTTGCCATCGCGTGCCAAAAGCGAGGGTCGCACGGGGGGGGGGGCGTGCTTGCGTGCCCACACCATAATTCAATGCACCCTGCACATGCGACCCCCCCACGCTCTCCCTGCTTTTGGCACGTGATGGTACAGTGAGCCCATTCCTCACCCTCCCCAGGCTCCAGGGGCTTTCTAGGAGCCTGGGGAGGGCAAAAACGGCCTTCCCCAACCCCCTGGAGGCCGGAAATCGCCTGTTTCCTGACTTCTGGTGGGCCCGGAAGGCCCAAAAACCAGCTGGCCAGTGCGCACATGTGCACTGGAGCTCAGCTAGGGCAATGCTCGCATGCCCACTGATATGGCTCCACGTGCCACAGGTGGCACGCGTGCCATAGGTTCGCCATCACGGATATAATGCAATCCAATACCAACTGCATTTTCAGATATGTATTGAGAAGCCTGGTTAAAACAACATCCCCCTTAGATGTGGCAATAAACAGTTCAAGGAGAAGGTTCATTACCGAAGCTACATCGTGTCAGCTTTGGAAGCCATATTAGGCCGGAAGCTTCCATGCTGCCACCTTCTCCTGTGTGGGAAAGTAGGAGGGGGGATTTAGTAGAGGGGTTGACTGTAGACATAATAGCATTCTTCCTGTCGGTCAAGGTTAGGGCAATCCTGCATCTGGAGAAGAAGTGGTCGGAGTGATGTCTCAAGATGTTGATTGGAGCATGTGATCGACCGAGGAATGAGGGGATGGTTTTGGGGGTTTTGATTTCCTGAGGGAAAACCTGGACCTCTCAGATTTGGGTTTTCCCAGATGTGCCAGTTTACCTATTCTAGTAAATAGAACTTTGAAAAGTGCTTGCTTCAGAGTCTTTACTTGGAGTGGGGGGTTATCTGGAACGCTGTCACATCACTCAAGCTATTCACAGGGAAAGTAGAATAACAGAATAGCAGATTTGAAAGGACTTTGGAGATCTTCTAGTCCAACTCCCTGATCAAGCAGGAGATCCTATGCCAGACAAATAGTTGTCAAATCTCTTCTTAAAAGCCTCCAGTGAGAGAGAACCCACAGCTTCTGAAGATAAGCTGTTCCACCTGTCTACGGTTCTAACTGTCATTTCTAAGTTGGTTCTCTCCTTGATTATATTGATCCATTTCTTCTTGACTTGCCATCAGGTGCTTTTGAGTACAGTTTGATCCCCCTCTTCTTTGGAGCAGCCCCTTAGATACTGGAAGCTATGATAATATTTGTATTATTTCGGAGACAGGAATGACTGAATCCCCTCTTTTTTCTTTTCTTTTAATAGGAGCTTCCTCTCAGAAAGATTTTCAGAGGATTAAAAAAGCTTAATGATGAATTTCAGCCTGGGAGATCTGGATGCTACAGAAAACTATTATAGGTATAAGAATACCAGGGACTCCTATGAGAACGCAAGAGAGATCATCCCTTTTGATTTAGGATGGATTGCTTTGATGGGCATTACTTTCATTACCTGTTGTGTTGGGTTTGTGGGC
The DNA here is from genome assembly GCF_059756535.1 of Pantherophis guttatus. NCBI lineage: Eukaryota > Metazoa > Chordata > Lepidosauria > Squamata > Colubridae > Pantherophis > Pantherophis guttatus. The sequence goes on along the minus strand of NC_142065.1, from coordinate 208,957,834 downwards.
AATGGCTACATCATCTGGCTACTTGGCTTCCAGATTAAGAGAAACTGTTTCACCACATTCATCTTTAACTTGGCCTTTGCAGACTTTGGGTTCCTGGCATCTATAGTTATATATGTCATCCATCAATTTACTTATTTTCTAAGAGGCAACATTCAATTCCATTTCTTTGCTTTTTTCTCCCACATGATGTACATCAGTTCAAACTTTCTTCTGATGGCCATCAGCATTGACCGGTGTGTGGCTGTCCTCTTCCCAATCTGGCATCACTGTTCCCGGCCAAAACATTTGTCCTCGACAGTGTGTATCCTCCTGTGGACCTCTTCTTGCCTCCTAAATGGAATTATGAGAATTATAAAAATCTTTGTAAATTACCGTCCCCTCAATTTCCATTTCATTGTGACTGCTATAGTTTGCCTTCCATTGATCACACTCTCTACCGTGGTCCTTTTCATCCAAGTGTGTCTTAAATTGAAACAAAAGAATCAGGGACGGCTTTTACTGATGATTTTAATTACTCTTCTCTGTTTCCTCATCCTTGCTTTTCCATTAACTGTCTTTGCGGTGATTATTAGTTTTTCTAGTAGCAAAGCTGATGATCAACTGGAATATTGGGTTATGGGTAGTATATTGTTTTCCTGCCTAAACAGCAGTATTAATCCAGTGATCTACTTTCTAGTTGGGAGAAAAAAAGGAGCTCAGTCCAAGGAGAGCATGAAGGTCGTTTTGCAAAAAATCTTCAAAGAAGGTGAAGCTACTGGAGGGAACTAGAAGAGCCCAAACCCACTTAGAAGTCTCTGTGCTTCCTTCTGAGTAGCAATGGTTGATTTCTACTTGGGGTTGTAATCTTATAGGTGGGACCAAATTTCTTTCAACATATTGGCTCTTGAATGGAATGAATGGCTTGCACTTGAGGCTGTCATCTTATAAAGATAAAGGTTCCCCTCAAACATGCATGCTAGTTGTTCCCAACTCTAGGGGGCAGTGCTCATCTCTGTTTCTAAACCAAAGAGCCAGTGTTGTCTGACGACGATTCCATGCTCATGTGGCCAACATGACTCAACGTCAAAGGCTTACGGAATGCTGTTCCCTTCCCACCAAAGTGGTCCCTATTTTTCTACTTGAATTTTTTACGTGCTTTCGAACTGCTAGGTTGGCAGAAGCTGGGGCAAGTAACCGGAGGGTGGGTGTGGCCTGCACGTGATGCATCCGGCTTGTGGGCTGCCAGTTTGACACTCCTACTTTAATTATACTGAATTGCCCGGGAATTACCCAGAGCTGGTTTTGCTTTCATTCTGTGCCGAAATGCTGTACTCAATAAAGTTTTGCATTAAGAGATTGGATTGGCTCAACAGTGCTTGCTTGCTTGGATTTGTCGGTCAAAATCTTGACAATGCTAAGAACAATCAAGTCAACATTAACCAACAAGATTTGTAGGCATGACTTGGACTATCCTGTCCCTTGATGACATCAACCATCAGATAATCATACCGCTGTTTTCCATTCCATCCACAATGGAAGGGCTGCAGAACTCACAGATATATTTCAGACCAAGTGGCAATGGCTGGGCAGTTGAATGAAAAACATTCAACTGCCCAGCCATTCCCACTTGGTCTGAAATATGTTGAAAAAGAAGGGGAAAGTGAATTCAGCATTCCACATTCTCTGCTTCTTAAGCTTCTGAGACGGCCAAACTCAAACAAGATGGCCAAATGTGACCAACATTAGTCAACAGACCTTCTGTCTCGAATCCTGAGATTAGAAGTAGGTACTCTGCTCCCCACATTGAGCCATACACCAGACCAGGGTCAACTCCATCGGCAACCCTCATTGGGGAGAATGAGAGAGGTGCAAAGAACACAGGTTAAGGAGGTTATACCAGGGGTGAAATGCTCCCAGTTCGGACTGGATCATCCAATCTGGTAGTGAAGGAGGCGGGTGGTTCGGAGAACAGGTAGCAAAAATCCCTTCCCTCCCCCCCCCCCATGCCCAGCTGAGCCGCACAATCATCAGAGGTTTTTTTTTTTTTTTATTTTAAAAAGCATTTTTTCTACAATCTCTTCGGGCAAAAAATGCTTTTAAAAGTTAAAAAAAAAAAGCCTCTGATGACCATGCGGCTCAGCTGGGATCTTCAAAGGCTTTTATTTTTTTTAAAAATTTTTTTTAATTTGATTTATATACCGCCCTTCTCTGGAGACTCAGGGCGGCTTACAATGCGTTAAGCAATAGCCTTTATACTTTTGTATATTTATACAAAGTCAGCTTAATCCAAAAAAAACCACCATTTTTTTTTCTTTTAAATGCCTCTGACGATCCAAGCTGAGTTTCCTGATTGGCAGAGGTTTTTTAAAAAAGCCTCTGTCAATCAGGCAACTCAGCTGGGATCATCAGATCCTTTTCAAAGCATTTTTTAACAACCTCTTCACCAAAGAGGTTGTAGAAAAAAATGATTTTAAAAGTAAAAAAAAAAAATGGTCACGCCCACCCAGTCACATTACCCCCACCACCACCAAGCCACACCCACAGAACCGGTAGTAACAAATTTTAGATTTCACCACTGGGTAATACCCATACTAGGCTTTGCTTATAATATTCAAAATTTGTCATACATTGGAGTATAAGTAACATTAAGCAGATCTTCTGTAATAAATATTCTTTCTGTTCTGGGATGGGCCAAGCAGATCTTATTAAAAGTGTCACAGAATCAGATACCTTCTTTATCTTGCAGAATCAATGTGAGCATCAAGTGACAAGACCATCTGGTTCTTGTTTTTGCAAGATAATCACCCACTGCAGAATAAGGAGATTGCGCAAGAACCTTGGCTGTCAAATTCAGTTCTGAAAAAGAACTGAAAAAGCTTCTGGGCTGAAAAGCAAAATGTTTTCGAAGAAAAAAATCCAGGGAAGTCCAGTTGCTTTTTGGAAAAGCACCAGGGGTGAAATCCAGCAGGTTCTGACAGGTTCTGAAGAACCGGTAGCGGAAATTTTGAGTAGTTCGGAGAACTGGCAAATACCACCTCTGGCTGGCCCCAGAGTGGGGTGGGAATGGAGATTTTGCAATATCCTTCCCCTGGAGTGGGGTGGTGGCTCAGCAGACTGATAGCATTGTGCTTAACACCAGCTGTCTGCAATTACTGTAAGTTTGAATCTCACCAGGCTCAAGGTTGACTCAGCCTTCCATCCTTTCTAAGGTAGGTAAATTGAGGACCCAGATTGTGGGGGCAATAAGCTGACTTTGTATAAATATACAAAAGTATGAAGGCTGTTGCTTAGTGCATTGTAAGCCACCCTGAGTCTCCGGAGAAGGGCGGCATATAAATCAATTTTTTTTAAAAAAATGGAGATTTTGCAGTATCCTTTCCCTCGAGTAGGGTGGGAAAGGAGATTTTGCAATCTTCTTCTCCCAGGAGTGGGGAGGGAATTGGGATTTTGCAGTATCCTTCTCCTGCCACGCCCACCAAACCACGCCCTCAGAACAGGTAGTAAAAAAAATTGAATTTCACCACTGAAAAGCACCTTTGGGTGATAGAAAGGCAAGGAGGTTAAGCTTCATTATTCCCATCCTCATATTCCTAATGACCAAAGAGAGGAAATAAACCTTAAGGAGCAGATAGTACCAAAACAAAAGAACAGACTGCATTGTTGAATGATTGTGATCTTCCTCAGTGGTCAAAGTCCCATTTATGATCTGGGAAATCCAACGGTCAGGGAAGTTTTGTTGTTTGCTCTTCTCACATCAATCAGCAAATAGTCTCCTTAATCAGAGCATCTCCAAAGAAATATAATCTGGAGAACAATTTTCCCTGTTCTCCCAAAATCTTTCTTTATAAGGAGCTGCTACATTTTCTGAACAGTTCTTCCAAATTTAACTCTATCTGAGTTGGCTTTTGGTTCCCTTGCTCTAGCAGGCTCAAGCCAACTCTCTCTCTTCAACACTGACTGTTGGTGATTATCTTAGACAGACAAGGATCACATTTTGCATCACATGGTGGTAGGTTCTGATCAGACAGGACACAAAGTATGTATGCATCTTTTAGAACAGTGTTACTCAATCTTGGTAGCTTGAAGATGGGTGGACTTCAACGCCCAGAATGCCTGGCTGGGGGTTCAAGCTTCCAAGGTTGGGAAACACTGTTTTAGAATTTCTTCTTCATGTCAGAAGCAAAAACTCAACTATTGGTGATTATCTTAGACAGACAAGGATCACACCTTGGGAGTCACATGGTGGTGGTTTCCGATTAGAAATTCCACAGAGTATGTGTGCATCTTTTAAACATTCATGCCAGAAGCAAAAGCTCTTCAGGTTTTCCACAGGAGATCGATCCTCACCTGCTATGTTGAACCCTGCTCCTTTTATAAAAACACCTCCGAAGATTTCTGCTCAGGTTATCCTTCCAGGGATATCTAAATCTGCGGACAATTCTTTGAACCTTGTAACTCAAAATCGGGTGGATGGACTTCCCTTCTGTTGATGAACTACATCTAAATAGGACTTAAAGAGATTTTGCCTGCATGTCCTGCCATTCCTGATCACGGTAGACCTCTAATATGAAACAATAATCTTCCATTCAGCAACTTCGAAGAGTTTCAACCATCACTTTCAGGTAAGTTACAGTATTGGAAGGTTTAATTAGACCTAGGGATATGCAAACTAAGCAATAGTAGCTGTATATTTCTACACCTGACATTTGTATGTTGACTGTCATAACAGTCTATGTTGAGGTTTCCTGGTTATCACTCATTTTCCAACCTACTTTTAGCCATCATGACAGAACAATACAAGTAGTGTATGTCGGAAGCAAACAAACCATTTTGAACTCAAAGTCAAGGAAATAAGATGTTTCTTTAGCTTACCCATAATTTATTTATTTATTTATTGGTTCGATTTATATGCCGCCCTTCTCCGGAGACTCAGGGCGGCTAACAATGCGTTAAACAATAGCCTTCATACTTTTGTATATACCTGCTTAGTAGGGCTTTAGCCACCCCCCCCCCAGCGGTGTTCTTTTTTTATACAAAGTCAGCTTATTCCCCCTACAAACCGGGTCCTCATTTTAGCTACCTCGAAAGGATGGAAGGCTGAGTCAACCTTGAGCCTGGTGAGATTTGAACTTGCAGTAATTGCAGCCAGCTGGTGCTATTTAACAGCACTTTAGTCTGCTGCGCCACCAAGGCTCATAATAAAAATAATCATTTTTCATCAGTTTTGGCTCTTCGGTTCTGTAAGAAAATTCATCCCATTTATTTCTGGATCAACTGGGGAAGTTCTGGTTAATCACAAAAAGTGTGGACAGGTACTTACAGGAAATCTTCTATACTTAAATAATGAAGGAGAGAACCAGCCTAGAACTAAGAAGAGTGAAAAGAAGCGCTAGGTGTGATGTGGTAGCAAGTTTCAATATTTGAGGGGCTGCCCCAAAGAAAAGGGCGTCAACCTATTTTCAAAATTACCAGAAGGCAAGACAAGAAACAATGGATGGAAACTAATCAAGGGGAGAAACAACCTAGAAATTTCCTGACAATTAGAACAATTAATCAGTGGAACTATTTGCCTTCAGAAGTTGTGGGTGGTTCATCACTGGAGATTTTTAGGAAGAGTTTGGACATCCACTTGTCTGAAATGGTATCGGGTCCCCTGTTTCAGCATTTAGTTGGACTAGAAGTTCTCCAAGGTCCTTCAAACGCTGTTATTATTGTTCTGTTACTTAAGTAGACCAAAATGTGGTGTGTATGTGTGTTTTCCATTTTTTGGAAGTATCTGTAGCTCTACAAAATGTTTAAGCTGCCCATTTCCCCCTCCTATCATTTCTTAAGAGAACCTTGGTGGCGCAGCAGACTAAAGCACTGTTAAGTAACACCAGCTGCCTGCAATTACTGCAAGTTCAAATCTCACCAGGCTCAAGGTTGACTCAGCCTTCCATCCTTCCGTGGTAGGTAAAATGAGGACCCGGATTGTGGGGGCAATAAACTGACTTTGTATAAAAAAACACCGCTTAGGGGGAGCTGAAAGCCCTACTAAGCAGGTCTATACAAAAGTATGAAGGCTATTGCTAAACGCATTGTAAGCCACCCTAAGTCTCCAGAAAAGGGCGGCATATAAATCGAACCAATAAATAAATAAATAAATAAAATAAATAAATAAATATAAGAAATATATTTCCTTACGATTATCTCTTATTATCTCTGTTATACGCTGGGCACCATATCACCATAACAAGACGAAGCATTGAGAAAAACGCATCCTTACATAATTACTATTTTTTTTGGTAGCTCACAAGGAGATTTTGAATATATCAGAGCAATGGTGGAAAAGCAGCAGAGAGGACATTGCTGAATTTCACTAGAGTGAAACCATCTAATGCAATCCAAAACCAATTACATTTTCAGATATGTATTGAGAAGCATGGATGGAACAGCATGTTAGTATTTTCCCGCTTAGGTGTGGCAATAAACAGTTCAAGGAGTTTGCTCCTTACTGCAACCACATTGCTCAAGCTATTCACAGGGAAATTAGAATAACAGAATAACAGATTTGAAAGGACTTTGGAGATCTTCTAGTCCAACTCCCTGATCAAGCAGGAGATCCTATGCCAGCCAAATAGTTGTCAAATCTCTTCTTAAAAGCCTCCAGTGAGGGAGCACCCACAGCTTCTGAAGTTAAGTTGTTCCACCTGTTTATTGTTCTGTCAGGAAATTTCTCCTTATTTCTAGGTTAGTCCTCTCCTTGATTATTCTTGATTCATTGCTTCTTGTCCTGCCTTCAGGTGTTCTGGAGTACAGGTTGACAGCCCCTTAGATACTGGAAGTTATGACAATACTGGAAGTATTTAGGAGACAGGAATGACTGAATCCACTCTTCTTTCTTTTCATCTCATAGGAGCTTCCATTCGAAAATATTTTCAGAGGATTACAAAACCTTCATGATGAATTCCAGCCTGGGGGATCTGGATGCTGCACAGAACTATTATGAATATAACAATAGCAGTGACTCATATGAGTACGAAGAAGGGATTGCCGCTTCCGATTTAGGATGGATTGCTTTGATGGGCATTACTTTATTTACCTGTTGTGTTGGGTTTGTGGGCAATGGCTACATCATCTGGCTACTTGGCTTCCAGATTAAGAGAAACCGTTTCACCACATTCATCCTTAACTTGGCCGTTGCAGACTTTGGGTTCCTGGCATCTATAGTTATATATGACATCCATCAATTTACTTATTTTCTAGGAGGCGGAATTCTCCCCCATTTCTTTGCTTTTTTCTCCCATATGATGTTTATGAACTCTCATTTTCTTCTGACGGCCATCAGCATTGACCGGTGTGTGGCTGTCCTCTTCCCAATCTGGCATCACTGTTCCCGGCCAAAACATTTGTCCTCCAGGGTCTGTGTCCTCCTGTGGATCTCTTCTTTCCTCCTGAGTGGAAGTATGAGTATTATGCTACTCACAAATGTCTTTGAAAATTACAACCCGTTCGGTCTCCATTTCATTGTGACTGCTGTAGTTTGCCTTCCGTCTATCACACTCTCTACCGTGGTCCTTTTCATCAAAGTGTGTCTTAAATTCAACCAGAAGAATCAGGGCCGGCTTTTACTGATGATTTTAATTACTCTTCTCTGTTTCCTCATCCTTGCTTTTCCATTAAATGTCTTTGTGGTGATTCTTAATTTTTTCAATATTCAACCTGGTCCTCACCTGCTGAATTGGGAGGCAGCTATTATAATGTGCTCCTGCCTAAACAGCAGTATTAATCCAGTGATTTACTTTCTAGTTGGGAGAAAAAAAGGAGCTCAGTCCAAGGAGAGCATGAAGGTCGTTTTGCAAAAAATCTTCAAAGAAGGTGAAGCTACTGGAGGGAGATAGAAAAGCCCAAACCCCCTTGCAAGACCTCTGCAATGAATGGCTTGCGCTTGAGGCTGTCATCTTATAAAGATAAAGGTTCCCCTCAAACATGCGTGCTAGTTGTTCCCAACTCTAGGGGGCAGTGCTCATCTCCGTTTCTAAAACAAAGAGCCAGTGTTGTCTGACGACGATTCCATGCTCATGTGGCCAACATGACTCAATGCCAAAGGCTTAGGGAATGCTGTTCCCTTCCCACCAAAGTGGTCCCTATTTTTCTACTTGAATTTTTTACGTGCTTTCGAACTGCTAGGTTGGCAGAAGCTGGGACAAGTAACCGGAGCTCACCCGTTACGGGCGCTAGGGATTCGAACCACCCAACTGCTGATCTTTCTGATTGACAAGCTCAGCATCTTAGCCACTGAGCCACTGCATCCCATATAGGTGGGACCAAATCTCTTTCAACATATTGGCTCTTTCATCTTAATTGACTTATAGAGAATTGCATTTTAAGAGATGTCTACCTTGGTTCACAACTAATGCTGTGCAGGAATTAAACTGCATGACAGTTATAAAATACTCAGTTGATGTTTCTTTGTAGAAGTAAGATTTTTACAAATACAAGGGAAGCATTAACCACAGCTGCTGCTTTCAGGTGTCAGCTGAAGGCAATTAATTCATGAAACGAAGCAACAATGAGTAAGGTGAAAATGGAATCGGTTAGAAACCAGTTTAAATTCAGTAATTAGCAATGAGGCTTTATCCTCTTACTAAGAAGGGAAAGAGCAAGAGAGACAGTTTTTAACCATATTCCATGTCTTGGGAGCAACAGAAGAGCCAAAATCTGAAATCACCAGGTTGGAAAGATAGCAGTAGCAATAGCACTTTTTTTTTTTTAAATTTGATTTATATGCCACCCTTCTCCAGAGACCCAGGGCGGCTTACAATGCGTTAAGCAGTAGCCTTCATCCTTTCATATATTTTATACAAAGTCAGCTTATTGCCCCCACAATCTGGGTCCTCATTTTACTGACCTCGGAAGGATGGAAGGCTGAGTCAACCTTGAGCCGGTGAGAATTGAACTCCCAAATTGCAGGCAGCAGAAGTAGCCTGCAGTACTTCGCTCTAACCACTGCACTACCTCGGCTCAGTTAAAGTGTCAAGAAGTGTATTCAAACTGCTTTCACTTTTACTGCTTCGCAACTTGCCAAAAGACCTGGGAGAAAGAGAGGGAGAGATTGGAATGTGCAGTCCAGACGATAACAAGAAACGTTCTCATGGGAACCAAGGATGTTTCAGCAGGTGTTTGCCAGAGTTGTGGAAATCTTCCCACAACAACACCTGGACACCTAATTGGACAAGGGGACCTGCAGTAATGCGGGGAGGGAGGATTCTATACTTTAATTCACGGGTGTCAAACTCGAGTATGTCATGTGATGTCACATGATGTATTGTCATGTTTTTTGCCTTTGCAGAATGAGGGTGGGGGTGGCCTGCACGTGTTGCATCTGACCTATGGGCTGCCAGTTTGATGCTCCTACTTTAATTATACTGAATTGCCAGGAATTACCCAGAGCTGGTTTTGCTTTCATTCTGTGCTGAAATGCTGTACTCAATAAAGTTTTGCATTAAGAGATTGGATTGGCTCAACAGTGCTTGCTTCGTTGGATTTGTCGGTCAAAACCTTGACAATGCTAAGAACAATCAACAAGATTTGTTGATTAATGACTAACATTAACCAACAAGATTTGTAGGCATGACTTGGACTAACCTGTCCCTTGATGACATCAACCATCAGATAATCATACAGCTGTTTTCCATTCCATCCACAATGGAAGGGCTGCAGAACTCACAGACATATTTCAGACCAAGTGGCAATGGCAGCCATTCCCATTTGGTTTGAAATATTATTATTATTATTATTTATTTATTATTATTTATTGAATTTGTATACCGCCCTACTCCCGAAGGACTCAGGGTGGTGAACAGCCAGATAAAATACATATAATACAAATGTTAAAAAGCATTAAAATACAATTAAATAATTTGGCCCGGAAAATGAAATTTAAAACACCCCAAATTCTTAAGACAAATTTAAAATTTAAAAAAAATTTTAAATTTAAAAGTTTAAAAGAGAGGTTAGGCCAGGCTGGCCTGCTGAAAAAGAAATGTTTTGATGGCACGGCGAAAAGTGCACAGGTCCGGGATTCTCCATATCTCCGGGGGGAGCTCGTTCCAGATGGCGGGTGCCCCCACAGAGAAGGCTCTCCCCCTGCGGGCCGCCAGTCGATATTGTTTGGCTGACGGCACCCTGAGGAGCCCCTCTCTATGGGAGCGTACTCATCAGTGAGCGGCTACTGGTGGCAGAAGGCGGTCTTGTAAATACCCTGGTCCTAAGCCATGGAGCGCTCTAAAGGTGGTAAGCAAAACCTTGAAGCGTACCCGGAAGACCACCGGGAGCCAGTGCATCTCGCGCAGGGGGGGGTCACATGGGAGCGCCCCATCGCTCCCATACCCACCTGCGCGGCCGCATTCTGGACCAGCTGGAGCCTCTGGGTGCTCCTCAAGGGGAGCCCCATGTAGAGAGCATTGCAGTAGTCCAGGCGGGAAATATGTTGAAAAAGAAGAGGAAAGTGAATTCAGCATTCCACATTCTCTGCTTCTTAAGCTTCTGAGACAGCCAAACTCAAACAAGATGGCCAAATGTGACCAACATTAGTCAACAGACCTTCTGTCTCGAATCCTGAGATTAGAAGTAGGTACTCTGCTCCCCACATTCAGCCATACACCAGACCGGGGTCAACTCCATCTGCAACCCTCATTGGGGAAAATGAGAGAGGTGCAAAGAACACAGGTTAAGTAGGTTATACCAGGGGTGAAATGCTCCCGGTTCGGACTGGATCCTCCAATCCGGTAGCGATGGAGGCGGGTGGTTTGGAGAACGGGTAGCAAAAATCCCTGCCCTCCCACCACCACCCCCCATGCCCAGCTGAGCCGCACAATCATCAGAGGCTTTTTTTTTTTACTTTTAAAAGCATTTTTTCTACAACCTCTTCGGGCAAAAAATGCTTTTAAAAGTAAAAAAAAAAAAAAAAGCCTCTGATGATCACGCGGCTCAGCTGGGATCTTCAAAGGCTCTTATTTTTTTTTATTTTTTTTTTAAATTTGATTTATATGCCGCCCTTCTCCGGAGACTCAGGGCGGCTTACAATGCGTTAAGCAATAGCCTTCATCCTTTTGTATATTTATACAAAGTCAGCTTAACCAAAAAAAACCCCACCATTTTTTTTCTTTTAAATGCCTCTGACGATCCAAGCTGAGTTTCCTGATTGGCAGAGGTTTTTTTAAAAAAGCCTCTGTCGATCAGACAACTCAGCTGGGATCATCAGATCCTTTTGAAAGCATTTTCACCGAAGAGGTTGTAGAAAAAAATGATTTTAAAAGTAAAAAAAAAAGAAAATTGGTCACACCCACCCAGTCACATTACCCCCACCACCCCCAAGCCACGCCCACAGAACCGGTAGTAACAAATTTTAGATGTCACCACTGGGTAATACCCATACTAGGCTTTGCTTATAATGTTCAAAATTTGTCATACATTGGAGTATAAGTAACATTAAGCAGATCTTCTGTAATAAATATTCTTTCTGTTCTGGGATGGGCCAAGCAGATCTTGTTAAAAGTGTCACAGAATCAGATACCTTCTTTATCTTGCAGAATCAATGTGAGCATCAAGTGACAAGACCATCTGGTTCTTGTTTTTGCAAGATAATCACCCACTGAAGAATCAGGAGACTGCGCAAGAAACTTGGCTGTCAAATTCAGTTCTGAAAAAGAACTGAAAAAGCTTCTGGGCTGAAAAGCAAAATGTTTTCGAAGAAAAAACCCAACAAAGTCCAGTTGCTTTTTGGAAAAGCACCAGGGGTGAAATCCAGCAGGTTCTGACAGGTTCTGAAGAACCGGTAGCGGAAATTTTGAGTAGTTCGGAGAACTGGCAAATACCACCTCTGGCTGGTCCCAGAGTGGGGTGGGAATGGAGATTTTGCAGTATCTTTTCCCAGGAGTGGGGAGGGAATGGGGATTTTGCAGTATCCTTCCCCTGCCACGCCCACCAAACCACGCCCACAGAACCGGTAGTAAAAAAATTGAATTTCACCACTGAAAAGCACCTTTGGGTGATAGTCAGAAAGGCAAGAAGGTTAAGCTTCATTATCCCCATCCTCATATTCCTAATGACCAAAGAGAGGAAATAAACCTTAAGGAGCAGATAGTATCAAAACAAAAGAACAGACTGCATTGTTGAATGATTGTGATCTTCCTTAATGGTCAAAGTCCCATTTATGATCTGGGAAATCCAAGGGTCAGGGAAGTTTTGTTGTTTGCTCTTCTCACATCAATCAGAAAATAGTCTCCTTAATCAGAGCATCTCCAAAGAAATATAATCTGGAGAACAATTTCCCCTGTTCTCCCAAAATCTTTCTTTATAAGGAGATGTTAAATATTCTGTTACAAATTTCTTCAAAATTTAACTCTATCTGAGTTGGCTTTTGGTTCCCTTGCTCTAGCAGGCTCAAGCCAACTCTCTCTCTTCTACACTGACTGTTGGTGATTATCTTACACAGACAAGGATCACATTTTGGGAGTCACATGGTGGTGGTTTCCGATTAGAAATTCCACAGAGTATGTGTGCATCTTTTAAACATTCATGCCAGAAGCAAAAGCTCTTCAGGTTTTCCACAGGAGATCGATCCTCACCTGCTATGTTGAACCTTGTTCCTTTTATAAAGACACCTCCGAAGATTTCTGCTCAGGTTCTCCTTCCAGGGATATCCAAATCTGCGGACAATTCTTTGAACCTTGTAACTCAAGATCGGGTGGATGGACTTTCCTTCTGTTGATGAACTACATCTAAATAGGACTTAAAGAGATTTTGCCTGCATGTCCCGCCATCCCTGATCACTGAAGACCTCTAATATGAAACAATAATCTTCCATTCAGCAATTTCGAAGAGTTTCAACCATCACTTTCAGGTAAGTTATAGTATTGGAAGGTTTAATTAGACCTAGCGATATGCAAACTGAGCAATAGTAGCTGTATATTTCTACACCTGACATTTGTATGTTGACTGTCATAACAGTCTATGTTGAGGTTTCCTGGTTATCACTCATTTTCCAACCTACTTTTAGCCATCATGACAGAACAATACAAGTAGTGTATGTCGGAAGCAAACAAACCATTTTGAACTCAAAGTCAAGGAAATAAGATGTTTCTTTAGCTTACCCATAATTTATTTATTTATTTATTGGTTCGATTTATATGCCGCCCTTCTCTGGAGACTCAGGGCGGCTAACAATGCGTTAAACAATAGCCTTCATACTTTTGTATATACCTGCTTAGTAGGGCTTTAGCCACCCCCCCCCAGCGGTGTTCTTTTTTTATACAAAGTCAGCTTATTGCCCCCACAAACCGGGTCCTCATTTTAGCTACCTCGAAAGGATGGAAGGCTGAGTCAACCTTGAGCCTGGTGAGATTTGAACTTGCAGTAATTGCAGCCAGCTGGTGCTATTTAACAGCACTTTAGTCTGCTGCGCCACCAAGGCTCATAATAAAAATAATCATTTTTCATCAGTTTTGGCTCTTCGGTTCTGTAAGAAAATTCATCCCATTTATTTCTGGATCAACTGGGGAAGTTCTGGTTAATCACAAAAAGTGTGGACCTGTACTTACAGGAAATCTTCTATACTTAAATAATGAAGGAGAGAACCAGCCTAGAACTAAGAAGAGTGAAAAGAAGCGCTAGGTGTGATGTGGTAGCAAGTTTCAATATTTGAGGGGCTGCCCCAAAGAAAAGGGCGTCAACCTATTTTCAAAATTACCAGAAGGCAAGACAAGAAACAATGGATGGAAACTAATCAAGGGGAGAACCAACCTAGAACTTGGGAGAAATTTCCTGACAATTAGAACAATTAATCAGTGGAACTATTTGCCTCCAGAAGTTGTGGGTGGTTCATCACTGGAGATTTTTAGGAAGAGTTTGGACATCCACTTGTCTGAAATGGTATCGGGTCCCCTGTTTCAGCATTTAGTTGGACTAGAAGTTCTCCAAGGTCCTTCAAACGCTGTTATTATTGTTCTGTTACTTAAGTAGACCAAAATGTGGTGTGTAGGTGTGTTTTCCATTTTTTGGAAGTATCTGTAGCTCTACAAAATGTTTAAGCTGCCCATTTCCCCCTCCTATCATTTCTTTAGAGGGCCTTGGTTGCGCAGCAGACTAAAGCACTGTTAAGTAACACCAGCTGCCTGCAATTACTGCAAGTTAATCTCACCAGGCTCAAGGTTGACTCAGCCTTCCATCCTTCTGAGGTAGGTAAAATGAGGACCCGGATTGTGGGGGCAATAAGCTGACTTTGTATGAAAAAGAACACCGCTTAGGGGGAGCCAAAAGCCCTACTAAGCAGGTCTATACAAAAATATGAAGGCTATTGCTTAACGCATTGTAAGCCGCCCTGAGTCTCTGGAGAAGGGCGGCATATAAATCAAACCAATAAATAAGTAAATAAATATAAGAAATATATTTCCTTACGATTATCTCTTATTATCTCTGTTATACGCTGAGCACCATATCACCATAACAAGACGAAGCATTGAGAAAAACGCTTCCTTACATAATTACTTAAAATTTTTGTAGCTCACAAGGAGATTTTGAATATATCAGAGCAATGGTGGAAAAGCAGCAGAGAGGACATTGCTGAATTTCACTAGAGTGAAACCATCTAATGCAATCCAAAACCAATTACATTTTCAGTTATGTATTGAGAAGCATGGATGGAACAACATGTTAGTATTTTCCCGCTTAGGTGTGGCAATAAACAGTTCAAGGAGTTTGCTCCTTACTGCAACCACATTGCTCAAGCTATTCACAGGGAAATTAGAATAACAGAATAACAGATTTGAAAGGACTTTGGAGATCTTCTAGTCCAACTCCCTGATCAAGCAGGAGATCCTATGCCAGCCAAATAGTTGTCAAATCTCTTCTTAAAAGCCTCCAGTGAGGGAGCACCCACAGCTTCTGAAGTTAAGTTGTTCCACCTGTTTATTGTTCTAACTGTTAAGAAATTTCTCCTCATTTCTAGGTTAGTCCTCTCCTTGATTATTCTTGATTCATTGCTTCTTGTCCTGCCTTCAGGTGTTTTGGAGTACAGGTTGACAGCCCCTTAGATACTGGAAGTTATGACAATACTGGAAGTATTTAGGAGACAGGAATGACTGAATCCACTCTTCTTTCTTTTCATCTAATAGGATCTTCCATTCCAAAATATTTTCAGAGGATTACAAAACCTTCATGATGAATTCCAGCCTGGGGGATCTGGATGCTACACAGAACTATTATGAATATAACAATAGCAGTGACTCATATGAGTACGAAGAAGGGATTGCCGCTTCCGATTTAGGATGGATTGCTTTGATGGGCATTACTTTATTTACCTGTTGTGTTGGGTTTGTGGGCAATGGCTACATCATCTGGCTGCTTGGCTTCCAGATTAAGAGAAACCGTTTCACCACATTCATCCTTAACTTGGCCGTTGCAGACTTTGGGTTCTGGCATCTATAGTTATATATGACATTCATCAATTTACTTATTTTCTAGGAGGCGGAATTCTCCCCCATTTCTTTGCTTTTTTCTCCCATATGATGCTTATGATTTCTCATTTTCTTCTGACGGCCATCAGCATTGACCGGTGTGTGGCTGTCCTCTTCCCAATCTGGCATCACTGTTCCCGGCCAAAACATTTGTCCTCCAGGGTCTGTGTCCTCCTGTGGATCTCTTCTTTCCTCCTGAGTGGAAGTATGAGTATTATGCTACTCACAAATGTCTTTGAAAATTACAACCCGTTCGGTCTCCATTTCATTGTGACTGCTGTAGTTTGCCTTCCGTCTATCACACTCTCTACCGTGGTCCTTTTCATCAAAGTGTGTCTTAAATTCAACCAGAAGAATCAGGGCCGGCTTTTACTGATGATTTTAATTACTCTTCTCTGTTTCCTTATCCTTGCTTTTCCATTAAATGTCTTTGTGGTGATTCTTAATTTTTTCAATATTCAACCTGGTCCTCACCTGCTGAATTGGGAGGCAGCTATTATAATGTGCTCCTGCCTAAACAGCAGTATTAATCCAGTGATTTACTTTCTAGTTGGGAGAAAAAAAGGAGCTCAGTCCAAGGAGAGCATGAAGGTCGTTTTGCAAAAAATCTTCAAAGAAGGTGAAGCTACTGGAGGGAGATAGAAGAGCTCAAACCCCCTTGCAAGACCTCTGCAATGAATGGCTTGCACTTGAGGCTGTCATCTTATAAAGATAAAGGTTCCCCTCAAACATGTATGCTAGTTGTTCCCAACTCTAGGGGGCAGTGCTCATCTCCGTTTCTAAACCAAAGAGCCAGTGCTGTCTGACGACGATTCTATGCTCATGTGGCCAACATGACTCAACGCCAAAGGCTTACGGAATGCTGTTACCTTCCCACCAAAGTGGTCCCTATTTTTCTACTTGAATTTTTTACGTGCTTTCGAACTGCTAGGTTGGCAGAAGCTGGGGCAAGTAAACGGAGCTCACCCCGTTACGTGGCGCTAGGGATTCGAATCACCCAACTGCTGACCTTTCTGATCGACAAGCTCAGCATCTTAGCCACTGAGCCACTGCGTCCCATATAGGTGGGACCAAATCTCTTTCAACATATTGGTTCTTTCATCTTAATTGACTTATAGAGAATTGCATTTTAAGAGATGTCTACCTTGGTTCACAATTAATGCTGGGCAGGAAATAAACTGCATGACAGTTATAAAATATTCAATTGATGTTTCTTTGTAGAAGTAAGATTTTTACAAATACAAGGGAAGCATTAACCACAGCTGCTGCTTTCAGGTGTCAGCTGAAGGTAATTAATTCATGAAATGAAGCAACAATGAGTAAGGTGAAAATGGAATCAGTTAGAAACCAGTTCAAATTCAGTAATTAGCAATGAGGCTTTATCCTCTTACTAAGAAGGGAAAGAACAAGAGAGACAGTTTTTAACCATATTCCATGTCTTGGGAGCAACAGAAGAGCCAAAATCTGAAATCACCAGGTTGGTAAGAAAGGATGGAAAGATAGCAGTAGCAATAGCACTTTTTTAAAAAAAAATGATTTATATGCCGCCCTTCTCCGGAGACTCAGGGCGGCTTACGATGCGTTAAGCAATAGCCTTCATCCTTTTGTATATTTTATACAAAGTCAGCTTATTACCCCCACAATCTGGGTCCTCATTTTACCTACCTTAGAAAGGATGGAAGGCTGAGTCAACCTTGAGCCTGGTGAGAATTGAACTTGCAGTAATTGCAGGCAACTGATGTTAATAACAGTGCTTTAGTCTGCTGCACCACCAGAGCTCCTTTGACTTCTATACTGCTTCACGGTACTTTCCAGCCCTCTCTACGTGGTTTACAGAGTCAACATGTTGCCCCCCAACAATCTGGGTCCTCATTTTACTGACCTCGGAAGGATGGAAGGCTGAGTCAACCTTGAGCCGGTGAGAATTGAACTCCCAAATTGCAGGCAGCAGAAGTAGCCTGCAGTACTGCGCTCTAACCACTGCACTACCTTGGCTCAGTTAAAGTGTCAAGAAGTGTATTCAAACTGCTTTCACTTTTACTGCTTCGCAACTTGCCAAAAGACCTGGGAGAAAGAGAGGGGGAGATTGGAATGTGTATTCCAGACTATAACAAAAAAGGTTCTCATGGGAACCAAGGATGTTTCAGCAGGTGTTTGCCAGAGCTGAGGAAATCTTCCCACAACAACACCTGGACACCTAATTGGACAAGGGGACCTGCAGTAATGCGGGGAGGGAGGATTCTATACTTTAATTCACGGGTGTCAAACTCGAGCGTGTCATGTGATGTCACATGATGTATTGTGGTGTGTTTTGCCTTTGCAGAGCGAGGGTGGGTGTGGCCTGTACGTGATGCATCCGACGTATGGGCTGCCAGTTTGACGCTCCTACGTTAATTATACTGAATTGCCAGGAATTACCCAGAGCTGGTTTTGCTTTCATTCTGTGCCAAAATGCTTTACTCAATAAAGTTTTGCATTAAGAGATTGGATTGGCTCAATATTGCTTGCTTGGTTGGATTTGTCGGTCCAAACCTTGACAATGCTAAGAACAATCAAGTCAACATTAACCAACAAGATTTGTAGGCATGACTTGGACTATCTTGTCCCTTGATGACATCAACCATCAGATAATCATACCGCTGTTTTCCATTCCATCCACAATGGAAGGGCTGCAGAACTCACAGACATATTTCAGACCAAGTGGCAATGGCTGGGCAGTTGAATGAAAAACATTCAACTGCCCAGCCATTCCCACTTGGTCTGAAATATGTTGAAAAAGAAGAGGAAAGTGAATTCAGCATTCCACATTCTCTGCTTCTTAAGCTTCTGAGACGGCCAAACTCAAACAAGATGGCCAAATGTGACCAACATTAGTCAACAGACCATCTGTCTCGAATCCTGAGATTAGAAGTAGGTACTCTGCTCCCCACATTCAGCCATACACCAGACCGGGGTCAACTCCATCCGCAACCCTCATTGGGGAAAATGAGAGAGGTGCAAAGAACACAGGTTAAGTAGGTTACACCAGGGGTGAAATGCTCCCAGTTCGGACTGGATCGTCCAATCCGGTAGCGATGAAGACGGGTGGTTCGGAGAACGGGTAGCAAAAATCCTTGCCGTCCCTCCCCCCCATGGCCAGCTGAGACGCACAATCATCAGAGGCTTTTTTTTTTTACTTTTTTTACTTTTAAAAGCATTTTTTCTACAACCTCTTCGGGCAAAAAATGCTTTTAAAAGTAAAAAAAAAACAGCCTCTGATGATCATGCGGCTCAGCTGGGATCTTCAAAGGCTTTTATTTTTTTTTATTTTTTTTAAAAATTGATTTATATGCCGCCCTTCTCCGGAGACTCAGGGCGGCTTACAATGCGTTAAGCAATAGCCTTCATACTATTGTATATTCATACAAAGTCAGCTTAACCAAAAAAAAAAAAAAAACCCACCATTTTTTTTCTTTTAAATGCCTCTGACGATCCAGGCTGAGTTTCCTGATTGGTAGAGGTTTTTTAAAAAAGCCTCTGTCGATCAGGCAACTCAGCTGGGATCATCAGATTCTTTTAAAAGCATTTTTTTACAACCTCTTCACCGAAGAGGTTGTAGAAAAAAATGATTTTAAAAGTAAAAAAAATAAAAAATGGCCATGCCCACCCAGTCACATTACCCCACCACCACCAAGCCACGCCCACAGAACCGGTAGTAACAAATTTTAGATGTCACCACTGGGTAATACCCATACTAGGCTTTGCTTATAATGTTCAAAATTTGTCATACATTGGAGTATAAGTAACATTAAGCAGATCTTCTGTAATAAATATTCTTTCTGTTCTGGGATGGGCCAAGCAGATCTTGTTAAAAGTGTCACAGAATCAGATACATTCTTTATCTTGCAGAATCAATGTGAGCATCAAGTGACAAGACCATCTGCTTCTTGTTTTTGCAAGATAATCACC
Source organism: Pantherophis guttatus (assembly GCF_059756535.1). NCBI lineage: Eukaryota > Metazoa > Chordata > Lepidosauria > Squamata > Colubridae > Pantherophis > Pantherophis guttatus. The sequence goes on along the minus strand of NC_142065.1, from coordinate 208,938,410 downwards.
CACTGCAGAATAAGGAGATTGCGCAAGAACCTTGGCTGTCAAATTCAGTTCTGAAAAAGAACTGAAAAAGCTTCTGGGCTGAAAAGCAAAATGTTTTCGAAGAAAAAAATCCAAGGAAGTCCAGTTGCTTTTTGGAAAAGCACCAGGGGTGAAATCCAGCAGGTTCTGACAGGTTCTGGAGAACCGGTAGCGGAAATTTTGAGTAGTTCGGAGAACTGGCAAATACCACCTCTGGCTGGCCCCAGTGTGGGGTGGGAATGGAGATTTTGCAGTATTCTTTCCCTCGAGTAGGGTGGGAATGGAGATTTTGCAATATCCTTCTCCCAGGAGTGGGGAAGGAATGGGGATTTTGCAGTATCCTTCCCGTGCCACGCCCACCAAACCACGCCCACAGAACCGGTAGTAAAAAAAATTGAATTTCACCACTGAAAAGCACCTTTGGGTGATAGTGAGAAAGGAGGTTAAGCTTCATTATCCCCATCCTCATATTCCTAATGACCAAAGAGAGGAAATAAACCTTAAGGAGCAGATAGTATCAAAACAAAAGAACAGACTGCATTGTTGAATGATTGTGATCTTCCTCAGTGGTCAAAGTCCCATTTATGATCTGGGAAATCCAACGGTCAGGGAAGTTTTGTTGTTTGCTCTTCTCACATTAATCAGCAAATAATCTCCTTAATCAGAGCATCTCCAAAGAAATATAATCTGGAGAACAATTTCCCCTGTTCTCCCAAAATCTTTCTTTATAAGGAGATGTTACATTTTCTGTTACAAATTTCTTCAAAATTTAACTCTATCTGAGTTGGCTTTTGGTTCCCTTGCTCTAGCAAGCTCAAGCCAACTCTCTCTCTTCTACACTGACTGTTGGTGATTATCTTAGACAGACAAGGACCACATCTTGCATCACATGGTGGTAGGTTCTGATCAGACAGGACACAAAGTATGTATGCATCTTTTAGAGCAGTGTTACTCAATCTTGGTAGCTTGAAGATGGGTGGACTTCAACGCCCAGAATGCCTGGCTGGGGTATTCTGGGCATTGAAGTCCACCTATCTTCAGGCTTCCAAGGTTGAGAAACACTGTTTTTTGAGTTTCTTCTTCATGTCAGAAGCAAAAACTCAACTATTGGTGATTATCTTAGACAGACAAGGATCACATCTTGGGAGTCACATGGTGGTGGTTTCTGATTAGAAATTCCACAGAGTATGTGTGCATCTTTTAAACATTCATGCCAGAAGCAAAAGCTCTTCAGGTTTTCCACAGGAGATCGATCCTCACCTGCTATGTTGAACCCTGTTCCTTTTATAAAAACACCTCCGAAGATTTCTGCTCAGGTTCTCCTTCCAGGGATATCCAAATCTGCGGACAATTCTTTGAACCTTGTAACTCAAGATCGGGTGGATGGACTTCCCTTCTGTCGATGAACTTCATCTAAATAGGACTTAAAGAGATTTTGCCTGCATGTCCTGCCATTCCTGATCACGGTAGACCTCTAATATTTAACGATAATCTTCCATTCAGCAACTTCAAAGAGTTTCAACCATCACTTTCAGGTAAGTTACAGTATTGGAAGGTTTAATTAGACTTAGGGATATGCAAACTGAGAAATAGTAGCTGTATATTTCTACACCTGACATTTGTATGTTGACAGTCCTAACAGTCTCTGTTGAGGTTTCCTCGTTATCACTCATTTTCCAACCTACTTTTAGCCATCATGACAGAACAATACAAGTAGTGTATGTCAGAAGCAAACAAACCATTTTGAACTCAAAGTCAAGGGAATAAGATGTTTCTTTAGTTTACCCATAATTTATTTATTTATTTATTGGTTCGATTTATATGCCTCCCTTCTCAAGAGACTCAGGGGAGCTAACAATGCGTTAAGCAATAGCCTTCATCCTTTTGTATATTTATACAAGTCAGCTTATTGCCCCCACAAACCGGGTCCTCATTTTACCTACCTCGAAAGGATGGAAGGCTGCGTCAACCTTGAGCCTGGTGAGATTTGAACTTGCAGTAATTGGTGCTATTGGTGCAGCTGGTGCTATTTAACAGCACTTTAGTCTGCTGCGCCACCAAGGCTCATAATAAAAATAATCAGTTTTCATCAGTTTTGGCTCTTCAGTTCTGTAAGAAAATTCATCCCATTTGTTTCTGGATCAACTGGGGAAGTTCTGGTTAATCACAAAAAGTGTGGACAGGTACTTACAGGAAATCTTCTATACTTAAATAATGAAGGAGAGAACCAGCCTAGAACTAAGAAGAGTGAAAAGAAGCACTAGGTGTGACATGGTAGCAAGTTTCAATATTTGAGGGGCTGCCCCAAAGAAAAGGGTGTCAGCCTATTTTCAAAATTACCAGAAGGCAAGGCAAGAAACAATGGATGGAAACTAATCAAGGGGAGAACCAACCTAGAACTTGGGAGAAATTTCCTGACAATTAGAACAATTAATCAGTGGAACTATTTGCCTTCAGAAGTTGTGGGTGGTTCATCACTGGAGATTTTGAGGAAGAGTTTGGACAGCCACTTGTCTGAAATGGTATCGGGTCCCCTGTTTCAGCATTTAGTTGGACTAGTAGACCTCCAAAGTCCTTCAAACGCTGTTATTATTGTTCTGTTACTTAAGTAGACCAAAATGTGGTGTGTAGGTGTGTTTTCCAGTTTTTGGAAGTATCTGTAGCTCTACAAAATGTTTAAGCTGCCCATTTTCCCCTCCTATCATTTCTTAAGAGAGACTTGGTGGCGCAGCAGACTAAAGCACTGTTAAGTAACACCAGCTGCCTGCAATTACTGCAAGTTCAAATCTCACCAGGCTCAAGGTTGACGCAGCCTTCCATCCTTTTGAGGTAGGTAAAATGAGGACCCGGATGGTGGGGGCAATAAGCTGACTTTGTATGAAAAACAACACCGCTTAGGGGGAGCCGAAAGCCCTACTAAGCAGGTCTATACAAAAGTGTGAAGGCTATTGCTTAAAGCATTGTAAGCCGCCCTGAGTCTCTGGAGAAGGGCGGCATATAAATCGAACCAATAAATAAATAAATAAATATAAGAAATATATTTCCTTACGATTATCTCTTATTATCTCTGTTATACGCTGGGCACCATATCACCATAACAAGACGAAGGATTGAGAAAAACGCTTCCTTACATAATTCCTATTTTTTTTGGTAGCTCACAAGGAGATTTTGAATATATCAGAGCAATGGTGGAAAAGCAGCAGAGAGGACATTGCTGAATTTCACTAGAGTGAAACCATCTAATGCAATCCAAAACCAATTACATTTTCAGTTATGTATTGAGAAGCATGGATGGAACAACATATTAGTATTTTCCCGCTTAGGTGTGGCCGTAAACAGTTCAAGGATTTGGCTCCTTACTGCAACCACATTGCTCAAGCTATTCACAGGGAAATTAGAATAACAGAATAACAGATTTGAAAGGACTTTGGAGATCTTCTAGTCCAACTCCCTGATCAAGCAGGAGATCCTATATCATTCCAGACAAATGGTTGTCAGATCTCTTCTTAAAAGCCTCCAGTGAGGGAGCACCCACAGCTTCTGAAGTTAAGTTGTTCCACCTGTTTATTGTTCTAACTGTTAAGAAATTTCTCCTCATTTCTAGGTTAGTCCTCTCCTTGATTATTCTTGATTCATTGCTTCTTGTCCTGCCTTCAGGTGTTTTGGAGTACAGGTTGACAGCCCCTTAGATACTGGAAGTTATGACAATACTGGAAGTATTTAGGAGACAGGAATGACTGAATCCACTCTTCTTTCTTTTCATCTAATAGGAGCTTCCATTCCAAAATATTTTCAGAGGATTACAAAACCTTCATGATGAATTCCAGCCTGGGGGATCTGGATGCTGCACAGAACTATTATGAATATAACAATAGCAGTGACTCATATGAGTACGAAGAAGGGATTGCCGCTTCCGATTTAGGATGGATTGCTTTGATGGGCATTACTTTATTTACCTGTTGTGTTGGGTTTGTGGGCAATGGCTACATCATCTGGCTGCTTGGCTTCCAGATTAAGAGAAACCGTTTCACCACATTCATCCTTAACTTGGCCGTTGCAGACTTTGGGTTCCTGGCATCTATAGTTATATATGACATCCATCAATTTACTTATTTTCTAGGAGGCGGAATTCTCCCCCATTTCTTTGCTTTTTTCTCCCATATGATGTTTATGAACTCTCATTTTCTTCTGACGGCCATCAGCATTGACCGGTGTGTGGCTGTCCTCTTCCCAATCTGGCATCGCTGTTCCCGGCCAAAACATTTGTCCTCCAGGTTCTGTGTCCTCCTGTGGATCTCTTCTTTCCTCCTGAGTGGAAGTATGAGTATTATGCTACTCACAAATGTCTTTGAAAATTACAACCCGTTCGGTCTCCATTTCATTGTGACTGCTGTAGTTTGCCTTCCGTCTATCACACTCTCTACCGTGGTCCTTTTCATCAAAGTGTGTCTTAAATTCAACCAGAAGAATCAGGGCCGGCTTTTACTCATGATTTTAATTACTCTTCTCTGTTTCCTCATCCTTGCTTTTCCATTAAATGTCTTTGTGGTGATTCTTAATTTTTTCAATATTGAACCTGGTCCTCACCTGCTGAATTGGGAGGCAGCTATTATAATGTGCTCCTGCCTAAACAGCAGTATTAATCCAGTGATCTACTTTCTAGTTGGGAGAAAAAAAGGAGCTCAGTCCAAGGAGAGCATGAAGGTCATTTTGCAAAAAATCTTCAAAGAAGGTGAAGCTACTGGGGGGAGATAGAAGAGCCCAAACCCCCTTGCAAGATGTCTACAATGAATGGCTTGCGCTTGAGGCTGTCATCTTATAAAGATAAAGGTTCCCCTCAAACATGCATGCTAGTTGTTCCCAACTCTAGGGGGCAGTGCTCATCTCCGTTTCTAAACCAAAGAGCCAGTGCTGTCTGACGACGATTCCATGCTCATGTGGCCAACATGACTCAACGCCAAAGGCTTACAGAATGCTGTTCCCTTCCCACCAAAGTGGTCCCTATTTTTCTACTTGAATTTTTTACGTGCTTTCGAACTGCTAGGTTGGCAGAAGCTGGGGCAAGTAACCGGAGCTCACCCCATTACGTGGCGCTAGGGATTCGAACCACCCAACTGCTGACCTTTCTGATCGACAAGCTCAGCATCTTAGCCACTGAGCCACTGCGTCCCATATAGGTGGGACCAAATCTCTTTCAACATATTGGCTCTTTCATCTTAATTGACTTATAGAGAATTGCATCTTAAGAGATGTCTACCTCGGTTCACAACTAATGCTGTGCAGGAATTAAACTGCATGACATTTATAAAATACTCATTTGATGTTTCTTTGTAGAAGTAAGATTTTTACAAGGGAAGCATTAACCACAGCTGCTGCTTTCAGGTGTCAGCTGAAGGCAATTAATTCATGAAATGAAGCAACAATGAGTAAGGTGAAAATGGAATCAGTTAGAAACCAGTTTAAATTCAGTAATTAGCAATGAGGCTTTATCCACTTACTAAGAAGGGAAAGAGCAAGAGAGACAGTTTTTAACCATATTCCATGTCTTGGGAGCAACAGAAGAGCCAAAATCTGAAATCACCAGGTTGGTAAGAAAGGATGGAAAGATAGCAGTAGCAATAGCACTTTTTAAAAAAAAAATGATTTATATGCCGCCCTTCTCCGGAGACTCAGGGCGGCTTACAATGCATTAAGCAATAGCCTTCATCCTTTTGTATATTTTATACAAAGTCAGCTTATTGCCCCCACAATCTGGGTCCTCATTTTACCTACCTTAGAAAGGATGGAAGGCTGAGTCAACCTTGAGCCTGGTGAGATTTGAACTTGCAGTAATTGCAGGCAACTGATGTTAATAACAGTGCTTTAGTCTGCCGCACCACCAGGGCTCCTTTGACTTCTATACTGCTTTACGATACTTTCCAGCCCTCTCTAAGTAGTTTACAGAGTCAACATGTCCAAAATTCTCTTCCTTTTCTGTACCTTTTTCTCACACATGACGTACATCAACGCAAACTTTCTTCTGATGGCCATCAGCATTGACCGGTGTGTGGCTGTCCTCTTCCCAATATGGCATCGCTGTTCCCGGCCAAAACATTTGTCCTCCAGCATCTGTGTCCTCCTGTGGATCTCTTCTTTCCTCCTGAGTGGAATTATGAGAATTATGAAAGGCTTTGTAAACTACAGACTGTTCAATCTCCATTTCTTTGTGACAGCTATAATTTGCCTTCCATTGATCTCACTCTCTACCGTGGTCCTTTTCATCAAAGTGTGTCTTAAATCGAATCAGAAAAATAAGGGTCGGCTTTTATTGGTAATTTTAATTACTCTTCTCTGTTTCCTCATCCTTTCTTTTCCATTAAGTGTCCTTGCAGTGATTGTTAGTTTTTTTAATATTGAAGCTGATCCTGACATAATGTTTTGGGAGGCAGGTATTATAATGTGGTCCTGTCTAAATAGCAGTATTAATCCAGTGATCTATTTTCTAGTTGGGAGAAAAAAAAGCGCTCAGACCAAGGAGAGCATGAAGGTCATTTTGCAAAAGGTCTTCAAAGAAGGTGAAGTGCCCAGAGGGAGATAGAAGAGCCCAAACCCACTTGCAAGACCTCTGTGCTTCCTTCTGAGTAGCAATCAACCATATTGCTACTTTAGGTTGTAATCTTACAGGTGGGACCAAATCTCTTTCAACATATTGGCTCTTTCATCTGAATACACATAGAAATCCTTGCATTTTAAGCAAGGTCGATATCAATCCACAACTAACGCTGTGCAGGAAATGAACTGCTTGACATTTATAAAATACTCAATTTATTTTGCTTTCTAGAAATAAGATTTTTACAAATACAGGGAAAGCACCAACCACACCAGCTGCTTCCGTATTGTCACCTAAAGGCAGCTAATTTTGGAAATGGAGCAACCATAAGTAAAATTAAAACAGCACCAATTTGAAACCAGTTCAAATTCAGGAATTAACAGTGAGGCTTTTGCCTCTTATAAAAAGGGGTACAGCAAGAGAGACACTTTTCAACTTTATTCCATATCTCGGGAGCAACAGAAGAGAAAAATAGGTCACAGGCAAAATCTTAAATCACCATGCTGGTAAGAAAGGATGGAAAGATGGCTAGTTAAGCAGGGAAGCTACAGGTATGTACAACGTACAGGTGTATACAAAAAGTCCTTAGCAGTTCTACAAATCTTCTTTTGGCATCCTTGGTGCTGTCCAAGCTTGACTGCTTGTTTGAAGACATTTTATTACCTTGCTAGGTAACATCATCAGTGCTGGAAGGGTGTGGGATTTGGTCTTTGTTTATTACAATACCTTGCCCTATCAGCATTGGTGGGAGTGTTTTCCCTTTGATAGTTTCTTGGTTAGGCTTATGTTTACTGTTTGATTATTTTTATTTTTCTGTTTGTAGCTCCTGGATTAGGGTCTTTTTGAAAGATTTACTACAGAGCATAGCAAGTACAAACATTTACGGTATGATTCCAAAGAGGGCCTAAATGCTTACAGATATTGCACATTGCTAGATGCAGTGGCTCAGTGGCTAAGACACTGAGCTTGTCGATCGAAAGGTCAGCAGTTCAGCGGTTCGAATCCCTAGTGCCGCGTAATACAGTGAGCTCCCGTTACTTGTCCCAGCTTCTGCCAACCTAGCAGTTCGAAAGCAGGTAAAAAATGCAAGTAGAAAAATAGGGACCACCTTTGGTGGGAAGGTAACAAGCGTTCCGTGTGCCTTTGGCGTTGAGTCATGCTGGCCACATGACCACAGAGACGTCTTTGGACAGCGCTGGCTCTTTGGCTTTGAAACGGAGATGAGCACCGCCCCCTAGAGTTGGGAACGACTAGCACATATGTGCGAGGGGAACCTTTACCTTTTCCTTTAGACACAAAAAAGAACAAAGCGAGAAAGCAGAGTCTTTGGGTGGTTTTGTTGTTGACTTGGTTTTGTTTCTTTTCCTTTTCTACATTCATAAACTGTAAATAGTAATACAGTTAAAACATTAGAGTAAAGCTTAAGGTAGAATTGTTATTTAATAACTTTGTTTTTATTTTTCTGTTGTCTATTAATGCCACATTTAGCTTTAGGTGTAAAATTAAAACAACCTTATGCTTATCAGCAAAACCATGTAGTTCATAATCAATATTGATGTTCTGTCCCCATTCCACACATGCACCCCCCCAGACGGCCCAGAGTTAATAAGCCACACGACAAAGTCTTTGAAGATAAAGCTGGAAGCAACCCAGTGGCTAGCTGCCAATTCAGACTTTACTCACACAAAACAAAGATTAGACTGCAAGCATTCCGATAAAGCAGGCAAAGTTTCAGCAATACAAGGATTAGTCCAAATGCAGTCTGACAAGGCAGGCAGAAGTCCAGTAATGCAGAGATCATGGATTATTTCTAGTTTTTGCTTGTCACAAACTGAACCGGCCACCACACCCACATTTATACCCTGTGGGGTGTGGTCCAGTGACTCAGCTAATCTCTGGCACGCCTTCCCCTCTGCTGTGCACGCTTCTCCCTGCGCCGCTGTCGAGGATCCAGCCAGCACTTATCTCCTTTGTCGCTGTCCACCTGTGGCTGCGGGGACGTGCTTGGCTCTGGGCTATCTCTTGGCCTTCGGCGTCCTCTGGAGGCATTGCCAGAGAGGAGGGTCCTGGGGAGGGAGGCCTTGCCAACTCCTCTCCCTCACTCTCAGAGTCTGCATCTGTCGATAGCCCAGGCTCAGGCAACAGAGCCACAACAATTGATGTGAACTTTTTTCTTTGTCTTTAAAGGTCTAAGTTATCTAAACAACAGTTAATAAACTTCAGTTCTACTGTATAACAAATGTCTTTAACCAAGTAATATACAGGCACACCAAGGAATTATTATGGGTTTGATTGCAGACCACCACCACAATAAAGCAAGTATCACAATAATACCAGAGGATGGTAGAGGACAGGAAAGCCTGGAGGAACATTGTCCAAGGGTTTGCGATGGGTTGGACATGACTTTGCAACTAACAATCACAATAAAGTCGAGGCACACATTTTTTTTGTTTCCCAATACATGTAACAAATTTTAGGAATTAGCTTTAAAGTAGAATCATAAAAGTGTCCACCCTCTGGTTCACTAGCATAGCATCCAGCTTGTGATGCCAGAAAAAAGTTTGATATGTTTGGCTCCGACATAAAGCTGAAAATGCAAAAAATCAACATACTGTCCCTTCTTTGAAGACTCTCAACTTTGTTTCAAAGCTCAATGTATCTTCATCTCTCCAAGTTGCAAATCAATCTCAATCTCAAAACAAAAATCTCTCTAACCAAAATCCAGTTTCCAGTTTATGTAATGTTCTTCTGTTCACTACACCCCCTGTTGGTGATTACCTGCATCTATCACCACTCTTGGAGCCACCTATTGGAAAGAGAGTAAAGTTGAGAGTGACTGTTGGAAGAAATCCACTGAGTTTTCTTGTTGGTCTTAACACTGTGCCTGTTGTGGTCTGTACACAGCCTATGCGGCTGGTGGCTGATTCAGACAGCGAGGAGGCTGGTGTGGTGCTGTGCCAGCAGCCTGTCAGCTGGCACTCGAGTCGGACAATGAGGCTGGAGAAGATGTGGTGCCAAAGGTGGGGATTCAGCCAGGGCCTTCAGAACCTCCAGAAGCTCCTTTAAGTGAAGAGGATGAAGAGGAGGAGCCTCTTCTCGATGCAGAGCTGCCAAAAGGCAGGAGTGGCTCCTCAGGAGGAGGTCTCCTCGAGAGTAAGGCTTGGGGCTAATTGGCCACTCCCTTAGCCTATTTAAGGAGGAACGCCGACTGAAGCAATTTGCAGGGAACAACTTCGTTCACTCTCCTTCATGTCTTGACCTTCGTTCTTTGCAAATTGCTTCTGGGCTTTCTGCCAATCATAGTAAGATTAAGATTATTTATTCTTTGGATTTTTGTAGGCTGTTAAGAAAGTTAATTAACAGCCTTTGTTTGGGAAAAAACCTTATTTAATTTAGTAAACTAAGGTTTGTACAAACTTTGTGTGTGCTGCATTCTTTGGGGTCTGTAGCTGGGGCAGAACAGTGCCTGCCACAGATATTTGAAGTATCTTGGAACAGTTCTTATCATCAACTCCCAGGGCCAACCCTCGCCCCCCCCCCCAACTCTTGTAATCTGCTCCCAGTACAATATTACCATTGTGTAACAGCCCAGCCATGGTGACACCCAAATTGTAGTTGGTGGACATGCTGATAATAACTTCATAATATTTAACTTGCTTTGGTTGTTAATAAATTATCAAGGAACTTCTTATCTGTCTTCAAGATCTTCCAGTAACCTGCATTCCTGAGTATTCTGTTTTTTTTTTCAGTTCAACGTTAAATGAGATTCAAGAAACTTCCTCAGCTCCTCCACATGTTCCTCAATGTATGAAGAATGGTTGCAGGAACTGGGTATGTCTAGTTTAATGAAAAGAAGGAGTATGGGTGAAATGATAGCAGTCTTCCAATATCTCAGGGGCTGCCACAAAGAAGAAAGGATCAACCTATTCTCCAAAGCACCTGAGGGTAGGACAAGAAGCAATGGGTGGAAACTAATCAAGGAGAGAAGCAATTTAGAACTAAGGAGAAATTTCCTGACAGTTAGAAGAATTAATCAGTGGAACAACTTGCCTGCAGAAGTTGTGGGTGCTCCATCTCTGGAGGTTTTCAAGAAGATACTAGATAGCCCTTTGTATTGAATGGTATAGGATCTCCTGCTGTGAGCATGGGGTTGGACTAGAAGACTTCCAAATTTCTTATTCTATGTTCGATGTTCTACCTCAAAGCTGCTTTGTCAATTTGCTTCTCATGGTGAAACACAGTGGCCATGCTATTTTGTATTTTCCTGTCTTTCCTTAAGATAACTATAGGATTGTGATGGGGAACCTATGACACACATGCCGGAAGTGGCACACAGAGCCATCTCTCTGGGCATGCCAGCTGTCGTCCATTGCTCTTACAGGTTCCATGCGCACCAGCCAGCTGGTCTTCGCACAAGCAGAAGCACCGGAAACCAGAAGAGTAGCTCCCTGTTTTGCATGTGCGTGCCAGTCAGCTGATCTTCGCACGCGTGTGCATGCCAGTAACCGGAAGACCAGGTGACCGGCATGCATGCACGTGCCAGAAACTGGAAGCTCAGCTTCCCGGTGTGTGCATGTGCACCGGGGAAAATGCTCTTCCAGTTTACGGTGCTCCCCCGTGCGTGCACACGCGCTCCCATTTTGGCACTTGGTGCTGAAAAGGTTCGCCAACACTGCTATAGGAGAACATTGAGAGAAACCTCTTTAATGCATAATGTGGGCAGAGGTGGAGTCCAATGAATCTTGGATTTGTGGTTGTTTGTGTTGTGACCCAGGCCCAAGTAGGTAGTAGTCGACGCAAACAGTTCCAAAACAAACAGACTTTATTAGAACAGCTGAGAATTAACTCATTCTCACCGTAGTCCAAGCTAAATCAAAACAAATTCTTCATAACACAAATTCTTCAGTCTAATCACCAACCTTGGTATAATTAGGCAAATTGCCAAAGGCTTCTCTTGGCAAAACTTCAGAAGCAGAAGATGCCGACAAGAGATAAGTGCAACAAGACAAGAACAAGTCTATCAATGTTTTTTTCCAACAAAGAGCCCAAGAGCCATTGCTGGTCTTTTAAACATTATGGGAGGGGCCAATCATCTCTTTGCCTTACTCCTGAGTCGTCCTCTTTGCTGCAGCTGCTCTTGCCTTCTGGCAGCTCTTCTCATACATGCACTAGGAACAGGCTCCTCCTGTTCCTCTGCCTCTCTAATGTCAGCCTCTGGAGGCTCCGGAGTCAGCACCTCACTCCCCGATGGCCCTGGCCCCATCTCTGCCTCCAATGCAGAGCCCTCATCCGAGCTTTCCCCAGCCTCCAGGACTGGCCCATGTTCTTCCTCAGCCTCATCACTGTCCGACTCCGCAGCCAGCTCCGCAGGCTGCTGGTGGACCATAACAGTTTGCCTCCATCCATAAGGAATAAAGTAATGCTTCTGGGCGATCCTTTGGGGCATCTAAATGGAAATGTTCTTGAAAATATAATTTCCTGCTTAGCTTGAAGTTTCTGATAACCATAATGGGTGCTACACTATTTAAAAGCTTTGTGTTTTTGTTTCTTTGATGAATAAAGCATATTTTCTATAAGCAGTGGAAAAGAGATGTTGATTGTAAAGCATTTTCTCCCCTAATAGAGGAAGGAAATGATTTTAGATAGGCCAGGAGAATTAGTGCATTAAACAGCCAATTGCAAAAGATTTAGCCTTCCATTAAAAGGAATTAAATTAGCAAAATGAAAAAACAAAGAAGTTTCAAGTATCCAACTTACAGTAAGGCAGATTTGAATGTATCACGAGTGTTGGTATAGTCCTTATAGAGAAGATGTAAAATGGAAGTCTCCAAATTCTGCCATTCCATTATGTCATGGAATATATCTTGAACACAATGTAAGGTAAAAAAAGAACAGTCTTGTGCCTAGACTCTGTATGAGGTTTTGTACCCATTGAATTTGTCTTCTCCTCTCGTCAGCTCTGTTTCCACCATCCACCATCCTTTCCCCCTCAACTTTCTGATTTTTGATCTTCTTGCTTCTTTGTCCAACGTCTTCTCCATCAGTGCTGCTAACTAGATGTTTCCATCAGTGATGCTAACTAGATGTTACCTCATTTTGGTAATGAAACATCTGCAAGATCAGAGAGCATCACGGACTTCTCATTTCAACCCTGAGATGCAAATATTCTCCTTTATTGATACTCTTGTTTCTTTCATGCACTTGATGCTCTGCAGTGTTTGACATCCCCAGGGAAGACATAAAAAACAGAGATCCAATTTTCCCCATTCTTGCTTCTTTTCCTTCTGTGATGGTAGCCATTAAGGGCAATTTAAACAGGAAATTTAATTGCCCATTGAGGGTAATTTAAAGAGGAAAACAAGATGACTTTTGGATACTAAGAATGATTGCAGAGTTCTGCCAAAAACTAATGGTTCAGAATTGAATGGCTTTATAAGGAATGTCTTGAAGAATCGATGTCTCACTCTTCTGGAGCCAAGACCACCTCTGGGTTTACACTTTGCTGGAAACCTGGGAGAAGCGAGGACTTCTTTTGATGCCAGATCAGCAATTAGAATGAAGACATCCTGAAATAGGACAACTCAGTAGAATTTGGATATCAAAAGGTAGGCACTCTATGAATACATCCCATACCTGGAATTTATCTCTATGATTGATTGATTATGTGCCATCAAGCCATTATCAGTTTTTAGCGAGCACATAGATGTTCAATCAATCAATCAATCAGAATAAAGCTGGAAGGGAACTTGGAAGTTTTCTAGTCCAACCACCTGCTCAAAGAAGGAAACCCTGAACAATTTGAGACAAGTGGCTGTCCAGTCTCTTCTTTAAAGAACTCCAGTGATGAAGCGCCCACTATTTCTATAGGCAAGCTGTTCCGGTGATTAATTGTTCTCACTGTCAGGAAGTTTCTCCTTAATTCCAGGTTGCTTGTCTCCTTAATTAATTTCCATCCATTGTTTGTCTTGCCTTCAATAAATTGACCCCCTCTTCTTTGTGGCAACCTCTCAAAAACTGGAATACTGCTATCAGGTCAACTCAGTCCTTCTTTTCGCTAGACTAGCTATATCCAGATCCTGCAACCGTTCTTCATATGTTTTAGTCTCCAGCCCCTTAATCATCTTAGTTGCCCTTCTCTTCCCTTTTTCCAAAGTCTCAACTTCTTTTTTGTAATGTGGTGTGTAGAGACCACACACACAAAGGTTGAGGATGTATGTGGTGATTTTATTGTCTTACATAGTGACATTATATAGTTTGTTGCTTTCAAGTTACAGTGTACTTGGCAGCATCTCATTGGCTACAGAATCTTCCAGGTAACTAGAGTCTTTGGTTAACCATTACTGCTTTGCTTAAGCACTTATAATGTTAGACTTTAATTAAAGTCTAATACACATATATCCCATTTCCTCTCCTGCTGTTCCTCTTATTTACAGAATTAGGGTCTTATCTTCTAATGTAGTTTCCTGGCGCTTACGTGCAAGTAACCTTCCTTATCTGAGGATTGCCATCCAAGATAGGAAAATCCCTGTACATATGCAGATTGCAGATTCCTACAGTGGTGACCAAAACTGGATACAGTATTCCAGGTGCGGTCTTACTAAGGCTTTGTAAAGTGGTACTAATACTTTCCATGATTTTGATTCTCTGCCTCTGTTTATACAACCAAGGATTGTATTAGCTTTTTTTTTGGCTGCTGCCCATTGCTGCCCATTTTGCTGCTGCCCATTGCTCCCCGTTTAGGCGATCATCCATTATCATCTTTCCTTAAGAACGTACAGAATTGATACAAACTTACTGAGCAAAGTACTTAAAAATAAAAACTATATAAACAGGAAGTATTGCTGTGTCCTCATTTTTCATTCCGAAGAACTTGTTTAACGGGAAATGTTTTAGCTGAAATGTTTTAGCCATTTAACACACTTTTGATCTTGAAAAATGTCAGACATAGTATCATTCAATTATATTGTATAATAAGTTTATTATTAATAAGTGGCTTTCTTTTTTTACTAAATATATGTAGCTTCTATAATAATGTCATGTTCATGGAGTGTATATTGGAGGCGGTGACCATTTGAGAGCTGTATGCAACGAAATGTCATTTTAATATATGCCAATTAGTGTACATTCAAAGTGTCAATAAAGTTATTCTGTTCTGTTCTATTCTATTCTATTCTATTCTATTCTATTCTATTCTATTCTATTCTATTCTATTCTACTCTATTCTACTCTACTCTACTCTACTCTACTCTACTCTGCATTCTATCCTATTCCGCATTCTATCCTATCCTATCCTATCCTATCCTATCCTATCCTATCCTATCCTATCCTATCCTATCCTATCCTATCCTATCCTATCCTATTCTTATTCTTATTCTTATTCTTATTCTTATTCTTATTCTTATTCTTATTCTTATTCTTATTCTTACTGTTCTATTCTATTCTATTCTATTCTATTCTATTCTATTCTATTCTATTCTATTCTATTCTATTCTATCCCATCCCATCCCATCCCATCCCATCCCATCCCATCCCATCCCATCCCATCCCATCCCATTATTAATAGTAAGCCTCCCCTCCTGCCACTCTTTTATGGTGATTTCAAGTCCGTATTTCTAGCTGGCACCAACTTCACCTGGCAAAATTCTGGAATAGAAGAACCTTAGTAATTTTTCCTTTTCATTCGCAAACCTCTTCCGGGATTTTATTCTTAATTTTGTATGGCTGTTTTTGGAATAGAAGGATTTTTTAAGGATTTGTTGTGAGGGTATGGGTGTGGTGTGAGTGTCAAAAGATAGAAATAGATAGATAGATAGATAGATAGATAGATAGATAGATAGAGAGAGAGAGAGAGAGAGAGAGAGAGAGAGAGAGAGAGAGAGATGAGAGACAGACAGATACACAGATACAGTCATACAGTGGTACCTTGGTATGCAACTACTTTGAAACTCATCAAGTTTGTTGCTGAATACATTTTGATGCAAAACTTTTGTCCATCTATAGATAGATAGAGCAGCAATTTAATTACTCAGATGGTATGAACAACATGAAAATTATATTATATATAAAATTTCCTTTCCTTTGTGGGTACTACTCTTAACGAAAACCTCAAGGGTTCATCATGCTTTGTAAGCTTATTCCAAAATTGAAACTCTATCACCGAATCATGAGTTCCTGTTTTCCACTCTCTCCTGAGGTTGGGGATTGCATTGGCGTTTTATCACTGGAAGCTTCCAAGAAGACATTAGACTGCCATTTGTCAGAAATGGTGAAGGATCTTCTGCTTAGGTGGGGGGTTGGATTAGATGGCCTACAAGGACCCTTCCAACTCTTCTTAATTTATTGAACTTTAAAATATAGGTGTCACATGACGTATTATGATGTATAACTATCGCATCATGTGACATATTGTACTGTACCACATTTTTTTTTGTCTTTGTCAAGCTAGGGTGGACGTGGCCTACACATGATGCATCCATCCCATGAGCCACCAGTTTGACAGCCCTGCTGTAAAACATTCAGTGGGTGCATTCACAAAATGGCTTAGGAATGAATTATTCATAATTCCTGCCATAAGATGTTCCTTTCCTTTAAGGCTCCTGGACTTCAAGAATTTGACATCCAGAATAGGCTGCTTCTCTAACAAGTGCCTTTTTCTTGTTCCTTCTTTCAAAATATGATTGCCTCTTTAGCCACTTCTTTCGTATATTGTGTGCGATAACATTCAAAAATGCAGAATTCAGAGAAGAATATCACACAAGTTTTCTGAGAAAGTTTGCAGCTTTGTCCAGCTCAGTTCTCCTTTTGGACTGTACTTGCACCAAGTGAAGGCCAACAGGATTCATTAAAAAGATCTCATCCTTAGATTCTGGAAAAAACCTTTTTTTCCTTCTGGAGATTCTTCCTATCATTATCAGGTATGGCTTTAATGAAGGCAGAACTTGTGTTGTGCTAATTTGTTATTTCCAAGATACCCCATTTTGGGTTCAGGCTAAGACTTGGTGAACATAGGGCCTGGTGGCTCAGCAGACTGATAGCATTGTGATTAACACCAGCTGTCTGCAATTACTGCAAGTTCAAATCTCACCAGGCTCAAGGTTGACTCAGCCTTCCATCCTTTCTAAGCTAGGTAAAATGAGGACCCAGTTTGTGGGGGCAACAAGCTGACTTTGTATAAATATACAAAAGTATGAAGGCTATTGCTTAACGCATTGTAAGCCGCACTGAGTCTCCGGAGAAGGGCGGCATATAAATCAAATTAAAAAAATAAAATAAAATAGGACATTATCAGCTAATTCCACAGGATTGTCTGATGAAACTCACTTTAACTGAGAACTGAAAAAGGTTCTGGATGAGAAGCAGAAAGTTTTCAAAGAAAATACAAAGAAAGTCCAGTTGACTATTCGGACAACCATGATTTGGATGATTAAGACTCTCCAGAGACATTAAACTCAATTTCCCAGCAACTTTTTTTCAGACTGGTGTGACTCCAACAAACCTTAATATGTTTCTACGAATTCTTTTCTCATGTTATTAATTGTTATTAACTGAAAAACTGCCCCATTTTTTGAAGTTTTTCCTCATTTTTAAAAATGTCTTTCTTAGGGTTATTGTAATGTATTCCTCAACTTTTGATTGCATTTGGTCTTTGACTGTAAATACATTTTATTGCTTCATGTGTGGATGGCAAACCAATAATGACTTGAAATTCTCCAAGAATCCAATTTCTTTCAGCCATTTTGACAATCAGAAGAACAGTTCAGGTTTCTTTTAATAATTTTATTTCCCTTTAAATTACAGTGTCCCAAGTGGTCCACCTTATCCACAGAAGTGAACTCTTCTAAGCAAGGAAACAACACTTTTTGCACAATGGAGGAGCTATTTGATTACTCAGGAGGTAGGCATATTGTCAGATGTAAATGCCTTATTCTCCAATGTGTAAATAATGTATATATGGAACATCAGAGGTTAACTTATTCTTTGGACTTTAATGTATTCATAACTTACCACTCCCATTCCTAGCTCCACCCCTTGTATATATAAGGAGCCACCCTCACCATTCTCGTCGCTTCTACCTTGAATATTCAGTGAATATAGAATGCCTATCATAATTAAAAAGAAATATATTTAAAGCTCTAACTCCTATTATCTTTATTGAGTCTGATCCTGAAAATATTGCAACAAGCTGGTAGCAGAGGATGGTTAATTGACTCAATAAGTAATTAAAAATGTCCAAGAAAGATAGGCCCAACACCAGGGCCTACAGCAAAGAAATAGAAACTGATCAAGAGATGATCAACGAATCCACCAATGCGATTTCGAGAGAATCCGAAGAATACACCACTGAAGAAGAAGAACTAATGAGTGAAAATAATGACCAGAAAGAAATCGAAATAGAAAATAACGAACTCAGGTCAGAGATATTAAAGATACTAAAAAGCCAAAAGAATGATGAAAGTCTCATCGCGGACCTCCAGGAGATGCTGAAGAACAGCGGAGCAGCGAGAGAGAAAAACGTCATTAAAGAAAAACCCAAAGATCAAAAAATCGTAAGTGAGATGACTACTGAGAAAATAGTTGTTAAAAAGAAAAGATGTGATCCCGCGCGAAATTTTGAATGGCAGCCATCTTGGTTTCAACGAACTTCAAAAGAGAATGGAGCAGAGCCAATCAAAACGCTCAGTTCAAAATTTCTGGCGCGAAAAACACTATCAGACGAAGAAAGTGAGAAAGAAGTCTCAAACTCTTCAGATGATCCAAAATCAGAAAGTGAAGACGATTTAACAAAATCTCAAGTAAAATCAGCAATGAAAACGCTTTTTGCTGCTTTTGGGCCAAGACTGAAAATTACCAAGACATCTACGAAGAAGCAAGAAATCAAACCGGCGACTCAAGACCTGCACGCTCCCATCCTGACTTCGAAAGCGACGACGCCCGAGCCCAGAGAGCCATGCCGATTTCGCCCTACACCACAGACAAAATCGAATACCAACGCACACAAAAAGAAGAAAAGAACCGTCACCACCACCAGAACCCCAAAAACCGAGCCAGAGACCGACTCATCTGAGGAGGAGCGGATCGAGAGAGCTGAAAGGGAGAGAACCTTCCACGACGCCACCAAAGAAGAAATGAGCAACGCGCATGTGCGAAACTACGTAGACGACCCAGAAGGACTTGAACTGGCCAGAGAACCGCGCAGACTCATTGCAAGCATCCCAATGCCGTTCTGTAATTTCCTGCACTTGAGAGATCACGGACTGCCCCAGGTTGTAAGTAATGGACAGAATAATGTAGGTAACTTACCCAGTGACTTCCCAAAACTTAGAATTGATGGCATTAATTTACAAGAGTGGTATCAACAGCTTCAGGTTATTTTCATGAAAGAAAATTTACTATTCTTTATAACTAGCCCTCCAAGAAGACCTTGGACTTTAAAAATAGATTGTTTACATCATAGAGCATTTTTCATAATAATATCTAGCGTGTCTCCTGCAATGTATCATAGCATCAAACCAAACCTAACTGTATCAGAAATAATTCAATGCATGTTTAATCTATTTCACAGCGATAGCGTAGCTACAACCACAAGAATGTCTAAGGATTTCTTTTCCTCTAGAGTAAAACCAGGGGTTTCTATAAGTGAGCATTTGATAAATCTAAACAAAATAAGAGCTGAGCTACAATTGAGGGGGGAAGTGATTTCAGATCAAACAATGAAAAGTGTTATTATCAATTCACTTGATCCATCATGGGATAGCTTTATGTCACACTTAGATACCATTAATTTGGGATATTTATCCATAGAAAGTCTATCTAACAAATTGATAGCAGAAGACAATTCAAGAAAAAATCGATCCAGTAACCAAACAGACCACAAACCTTTTAGGAAAGTAGTCTTTCAAGATAAACATAATGAGGCCTTTAGATGCTACAATTGTGGATCCAGGGAACATAGTAGAAGAGACTGCCCCAAAGTCTCAAGAGAGAGACATAGACCAGAATATAGGAACAAATATAATTACAGACAATCTTCCACAGATAGACACAAATATAGAAGCCCACCAAATTACAAAGAAGGTAGAGGGGGTAGAGAAAATTCAAAAGAGAGGAAATCTGGGTCACTGAATGGGCTAAATAAACAAGACAGCACCAGAACACAGCAGGATGAGAATAACAATTGGCTTATTGATTCTGGTGCAACAAATCACACCACCAACAACAAAAGTATATTATCTTCATTTATAGAAGATAAGTTTGTGATAAAGGTAGCTAATCAAGAAAAGGTTCAAGTACTAGGCAAAGGAAATGTGACCTTGCCTGGTCTAGGAAAAATAGAGGGGGTATTATTAATCCCAGAAATACCTCACAACATACTAAGTGCCATAAAATTAAGCAGAGAATCTGATATCAATATAGTTTTCTCAATGGGGAAAGCAACTATAGAAAAGAACAAAACAAATGTAGGTACTGTAATGATAAAAGGAGGTCTACCCTATCTGATAACTAAAGAAAGATGTTTACATAACATTGATTCAAATATGGAAGATTGTATTGAAGCAGATGATGAAAATGTCAGTAACAGTGACAATGATGAGTGTAGAATAACTCATGATCACAAAAATACATACAAGGAAAAGAAACCAAAAATAGGTAAACCAATTCATGATGAGTGTGCTCACATCTTACACAGGAAGTTAGGACATGCAAGCTTTCCTGTAGTACAAAAAATGACTGAACACGCAGAAGGTGTCAAAATAAAAAATTGTGAAAATTATTTGGAATGCTCAGTATGTAAGTCCACCAAACTAAAAACCAGTCCCAGACCAAAAAAATCTAACAGATCAACTAACAATATTTTTGATTTGGTACATATGGACTTAGTTGGTCCATTAAGTCCCTCAATTACCTATAGAAAACGTTACTTCCTAACAATAGTGGATGACTACAGCCGATATGGTTTTGTTTACACATTAAAGCACAAGGATGAAACATTTCAGAAATTTAAGGAATTCTACAAACGTATAGAAACACAACATAATATCAGAATAAAGCAAATTATGACAGATAGGGGATGTGAGTTCATGTCTAAAGAATTCTCCCAATGGTTAAAGGATAGAGGAATGTTACATTTCACGTCCAATCCTTTTTCTGCATTTCAAAATGGAGTTGCAGAGAGGAAAAATTCCACACTACAAACCATGATTAGGTGCACATTAGAGGATGCTGGTTTAGGCAAACAATTTTGGTCAGAGGCATTACATTATTCGAATTACACTCAAAATAGAACCTGGTCCAGTATTGTGAATAAGACACCATATGAGGTGATGTACAATAGAAAACCCAAATTATCACACATGCACATATTTGGAGTCACTGCAGACGTACACATACCTAAACAATTGAGGAGAAAGGGAGAAAACGTATCCAGGAGATTAAGATTCATGGGATACGAAACTGGAACCAAAGGGTACAGATTTATTGATAGTAATAACAAATTTATAGTATCCAGAACAGCTGTGTTCCATGAACAGGCCAATTGGTCAAAATTGCACCTTAATGAAATATTTCCTAATAAATGTAAAGATACGATATCTTGCGAGGAAGGAACAACAGAAAATCAAAATATTAACAAAAGTAAGAACAAAACCAAAACTTGGACTAATAGTCAGCATAAAATAAAGACAGACACATTAACAAAAAAGGAAGCTAGATATTTGCATGATAACCATAGCAAGCCTGAAAGAACTATTAGAAACAATAGAAACCAAATACCAAATAAATACAAAGATTACATAATGCATATGAATGGAGAACAAATAACACCTAATACATATGAAGAAGTATTGAAACTTCCACATGAAGAAAGAGAAAAATGGGAACTAGCTATGGAAAAAGAGATGGAAAGTTTACAAGGATTAAATGTATTCATACCTGCGATCGCACCTAAGGATAAAACAATTATAGGTACCAGGTGGATTTATAAAATTAAGAACTTAGAAGGAGGCAATACCTTATACAAGGCTAGACTAGTTGCACAAGGCTATGCACAAAAATATCCAGAAGACTATACTGATACATATTCACCCACAGTGAGAACAGAGAGTGTCAAAACAGCCCTTGTAGTAGCATCTGCACTCAATCTGGACGTATTCCAATATGACATACAGACCGCATACTTACATGCAAAATTAGATAAGGAAATATATGTAAGAGCACCACACAGTCAATACACCAATAAGAACGAAATTTGGTTATTAAATAAGAGTCTGTACGGATTAAAGCAATCCGGCAAAAGATGGTACGATTGCTTGGTAAAAGTACTTAAGACCATGGATTTCAACGCCACCACTGCTGATAACTGTTTCTTTGTAAAAAAGAGTAATGATCATATTGAATTTGTATTAATTTACGTGGACGATATTTTATACATTGGAAAGCATAAAGAGAGCAGGGAAATCTTTGTAAATAAGTTAAATGAACACTTCTCACTGAAATCTCTGGGTAAAGTGAATAAATACCTTGGTGTGCAAATTAACAAAACTAAAAGGGGATTCAAACTTACACAGAAAGATAAAATCATCGAACTCCTAAACAAATGTAACTTAAATAATGCTAAAACCTGTGACACCCCTATGCAAACTGATTTTCTTAGAAACACTGATGAATCTTCCCCTGAGTTTAAAGACAACACATTTTACAGATCAGTTATAGGTTCACTCCTTTATATATCTAATTGGACTAGGCCAGATATTGCATTACCTCTCAATCTATTGTCAAGATATGTTAGTAAACCAACCTTGTATCATTGGGAAGCTGTCAAAAGAATTCTAAGATATCTGAAGGGTACATTAGATTTTTGTTTAATGTTGGAACCCAATAATGACAGAGAACCAAAAATTACTTGTTATGCTGATGCAGATTGGGCTGGTGATACATCATGCAGAAAGAGTACTTCTGGTTATGTTTTTCTATTGAATGATTGTCCAGTTTACTGGTATACTGGTAAACAAGAACTAGTAGCCACTTCTACTACAGAAGCGGAATATGTTTGTTTGTCCAAAGCTGCAAATAACCTTGTATGGTTCAATGATCTGATCACTGATGTTTGGAAGAAACCCACCTTACCATTTATTATGCATGAAGACAATAAAGCGGCCATTGAAATATCCAGATCCGATGCAATTGGACAAAGGTCCAGGCATATTGATATAAAGTTTAAGCATGTGAGACAACTGTCTCAAGACGGATTCATTAAAGCAATACATTGCGATACTTCTGAACAATTAGCTGACATATTAACAAAACCCTTACCTTCTAAACAACACAAATATTTAACTTCTAAATTATATGTATTATATTGTCCTGAATCAGAATGTAATTGGTGTTGTGTAACGAACCGGCATTTAGAGGGGGATTTGTCAGATGTAAATGCCTTATTCTCCAATGTGTAAATAATGTATATATGGAACATCAGAGGTTAACTTATTCTTTGGACTTTAATGTATTCATAACTTACCACTCCCATTCCTAGCTCCACCCCTTGTATATATAAGGAGCCACCCTCACCATTCTCGTCGCTTCTACCTTGAATATTCAGTGAATATAGAATGCCTATCATAATTAAAAAGAAATATATTTAAAGCTCTAACTCCTATTATCTTTATTGAGTCTGATCCTGAAAATATTGCAACACATATCATGAAAACTATATTATATATAAACTTTCCTTTCCTTTGGGGGTACTACTCTTAAGGAAAACCTGAAGGGTTCATAATGCTTTATGAGCTTATTCCAAAGTTGAAACTCTATCACCGAATCATGAGTTCCTGTTGTCCTTTCTCCCCTGAGGTTGGGGATTGCATTGGCGTTTTATCACTGGAAGCTTTCAAGAAGAGATTGGACTGCCATTTGTTAGAGATGGTTCTGGTTGTGTGGAGGGTTGGACTAGATGATCTACAAGGTCCCTTCCAACTCTGTTAATCTATTAATCTGTAAAACATTCAGTGGGCGCATTCACAAAATGGCTTCTGATGGAATTATTCATAAACTAAGTCTTATGGAGAATATCAACACACTGACAGATGTCATTTCCTGCAGGCCACATAATTGTCCTTTGGAAGGACACAAGGATGGAGTCAACCTATTTGTTTTTCTTTAATTAGGAAAAAAATAATTAGGGGCTAAAAGCATTTCTGAAAATGAAGGACAAGCAAGGGTGGGGAAAATAGTTTTCTATTCAAAATGAACATTAAAAAATATTTTTAATTATTTATAAGTTGAAATAATTCTAGGGCAGCTTAGAGGATCACAAGGACTGAATATTGGCTAATGATGATTTGGGCAATGAGAGAAAAAAATACCTACTAGAGATTATTTTATTTATACCTTCACAGACTCCCATTCAGGAAGAAACAAATCTGTGTGGATGAAGTTTCTAAAGCATATTAACATTTTTGCTGCCTGCTGTTATTGATCAAAATAATGACTTACTATATAATTGCTTCCTTAGGTAATGAATCAGATATTTATAGGGGAGACAGCTTCCCTGCTGTGGTACAGGGAAGACACATGTAAGTATATTATGATACAAAATATTCTGCCTCTTTAATATTAAGAATAAAGAATATTTTAATCTGGGAAGAGGGTGGGGCCTTCCTACAGTATGTATTTATTTCACTAACAAGGACTGATTCTCTTTTTGTTTCCTTGTGTTATTAGGATACAGAACGAATTTCAAAATCATCTACATCCTAAGTTGCATTTTCAACTGGTCGACCTGCCTTTCAATACTACTGGAATTTCTCCAAATGTTTCTAAAATACCAGAAATTTTTTCTTCTCCTTATGATCAACTGTTTGATAATTTAACACAAAATCTTCTCAATTCTTTCATTGCCCTTATTTGCATTTTTGGCCTGTTGGGAAATGGAACGACAATTTATCTCCTGGCTTATTGCATTAAGAGGAATCCTTTCACCACTTTCATCCTGAACCTCTCCATCGCTGATTTTGGGGTCATCATATCCCTCATTACTGCAACTATATTTGTGTCAGTGTTTACTCTGAGTCACAAAACACACCTTCTCAATGCCTTTTTCTTCTTACTTTTTGAGTTCTTTTTCTTCACCTATTCTGCCAGCCAGTTTCTGCTGACGGCCATCAGCCTGGACAGGTGTGTGGCTGTTCTTTTCCCTCTCTGGCATCGCTGCCATCGTCCGCCATATTTCTCCACACTTGTTTGTGGCCTCATCTGGATCCTCTCCTTCCTGCTCTCTGCGGTGCACTTCATTCTCCACCAGACGAGAACCTATGGAAGATCACCTTTGCTTTACCAGCTGATTGTGAACGGTTTACTTTGTACGCCTCTCATGGTTGTGTCCACTGTGACTCTCATGATTCATATGAGATCTAAAATGCAGCGCAATCAAAGGAAACTTCTCATCACCATCTTTCTGGCTCTCCTCTTCTTCCTCCTGCTTTCTCTCCCAATGAATGTCTTTTATGTCCTTGAATATTTTGTTTCCTATAATCCCCTCCTCATGATCATTGGGGTAGGATGTGCCACTCTCAACAGCAGCATCAACCCACTCCTTTATTTCTTAGTGGGGAGGAAGAAGAGAGGAAAAGGTCAGCCCAGAACCTCTTACAAGGTTGCTCTGCAAAGAGTCTTCAAGGATGAGAAGGGAAGCACGGAAGAGCAGGAAACCATGAAGGAAAGCCAGTTATAAAGAGTCATAAATATTGCATATAAAATATTTTAAGGTACAAGCTTATTTGGGACATCACATGTGCTTTCCTTAAGAACATACAGATGTGATAAAATTTACTGAGCAAAGTACTTAAAAACAAAAACTATGTAGACAGGAAGTGTTGCTGTGTCCTCATTTTTCAATCTGAAGAAGTTGTTTAACAGAAAATGTTTTAGCTATTTAACACAAAATACGACATTTTTCAAATCTTGAAAAATTTCAGACATAGTATCATTCAATTATATTTTATAATAAGTTTATTATTAATCATCATTAATTAATAATTAATAATCATTAATTAGTGGTGCATAAGTGCACCAAGGCATGCTGGTGCACTTATGCACCACTAATTAATGATTATTAATTTTCATGTATTCAAATTATGTTTATAATTTTACCTGCTATCTTATATATGTTTGACAAAATTAGTTAATTGATTAATTAAAAATAAATATGTAGCTTCTGTAATAATGTAATGTTCATGGAGTATATATTAGAGGCGGTGATCCTTTGAGAGCTGTATGCAATGAAATTTCATTTTAATGTATGCCTATTAGTGTACATCCTAAGTGTCAATAAAGTTATTCCATTCTATTCTGTTCTATCGCCACATCCTGTCCCGTCCTATCCCGTCCCATCCCATCCCATCCCATCCCATCCCATCCCATCCTATCCTATCCTATCCTATCCTATCCTATTATTAATAGTAAGCCTCCCCTCCTGCCACTCTTTGATGATGATTTCAAGTCAGAGGTGCTATTCAGCTGGTTTGGACCAGTTCTGGCGTCTGGGTTGGGAAAATTTTGACTGGTTCAAACTTCCATTTTATTAGAGATGTCATATTGGCACATCTGGGAAAACCCAAATGTGAAAGTCCCCCGGGGTTTCCCCACCCAAAGGAAAGTCAAAGTCCCTTCCCCTGCACCCACATGTCCATCACATGGTCCAATCAGGTCCCCACCCCGACTGGAGTTGATTCTCAATCACATCTCTCCAGGTGCATGCTGAACGTCCTTGACTCCCAGGGAAAAGAATGTTGTTATGTCTATACATCTCCCATTGTCTCCATCCAACCGCCCTCCCGTTTCCCACAGCATGCCCATCCACCAAGTGTGGATCCAAAGAAAAAGATGGCCTCCAGAGCTGGCATGGAAGTGAGATGGGTGGGGTGAATGATTCTTACCAGGGACTCAAAATCTAGTCTGAAATCCAGGCAGCCACCAAGATTTGTCAGCCAGTCCAAAGGTCAGAATTTCTGGGGGGGGGGGGGGGCGGGGGTTACACAAAAAATACACTAGAACAAAACAGGACAGGAGATGAGATACCTAATGGTTGCCAACACAGAAACTGGACTGGTCAGCACTCTTACTTCTTTCAGACTGCAGGCAGCTCTTTTCAGTTAAGGGAGTGGCTCCCTGTTTGGCAAGGAGCCCTATTGAGCTTCATTGCTTTGCTCTCTGTGTCAAGGTTCCGAGAATGAACCCAACCAAGCCTGAGAGAAATGGAACTAAGAGGTGAAGGGCAAAGAAATCTCAATGTTTCCTTATAAATATTGGAAACAGGAAGGCGGTATCCATACGGGGTCCGCTATATCTGGCATGCCTGAGAGCTGGCCAGAATCTCATAAAACCCCTAAATGTTGGATCGAATGAAGCAGCAAAAATACAGGTAGTTCTCAACTTACAAAATACAGGTAGTTCTCAACTTATGATCACAACTGAACCCATTTTTTTTTGTTGCTAAGTGAAACATTTGTTAAGTGAACTTTGCCCCATTTGACGACCTTTTCTGTTTCACCGTAGTTCGGCTTTCTCAAAGAAGTGCTTCATTGAATACATCATTTCGGCATGTTTGAAATGCAAAACCAGCTCTGGCCATTTCCCACGCTTTCAGTATAATTAAAGAATAGGCAGCTCCCTCCCTCCTTGTCACAGGTCACGTTGTCCAATTAGGTGTTCTGGCATCTCTTTGGTAGCCTCTTCCAGCCTTCCCCCAGCACCTGTTGGGGAGACCTTGGTTCCCACAGGACAATAGGTTGTTGATGTCTGGTCTGACATTCCAGAGCTCCATACTCCCCACCCCCCAAAGTGTGTCAAGCTAAGAAACGGAGAAAATGGCTGCGACAGGCCCAATCCCTTTCGAAGTTCACACTCTGCTCTAATCCCTGAGGCCCAGGGATTGAATGCCATATTTCACTGTCTTCTGATTGAAGCTGGTCTGATAGTGCCTATTTTTGGCCCTAAGCTTCTGGTGATTCGTGGTTTGGTACCTTTTAGGGTTGAAATTCTGCTGGTTCATCTGATGCAGTTTCCTCAGAGTCAGAATCTGGTCTAAAGCAGTGATTGCTAAAGCTCCTACACCAGAATCTCTCCACCTAAAGTTGAGCCAGATAAGCATCAACGAAATTCAAGATGGGTTGGATTTGGGCCATTTTGTAAAGTAATTTACTGAAGTATTGAATAAAGGAAGTGCAGAAGAAGAAAAGAATGTTAATCAATAATGTCTTTAGGAAGGAAATCCTGTGTGGGTAGTTTCACTTTCAAGAGGAACACACAAAACAGGAGTCAAAATCTACTCTGAAATCCAGAGAGCCAAGCAAGATTTGTCAGCCAGTCCAAAGGTCAGGATTTCCAGGGGTGGGGGTTTTACACAAAAAATACACTAGAGCAACACACCAGGACAGGAGATGAGATAATTGTTTCCAACATAGAAACTGGACTGGTCAGAACTCTCAATGAAACTCAGACTGCAGCCAACTCTTTTTAATTAAGGGTTGTTTGGCTAGGAGCCTTATTGAGCTCTGCTCTCTCCTGTAATCCCTGAGGCCCAGAGTTTGAATGCCATAATTCACTGTCTTCTGACTGAAGCTGTCCTGATCCTGCCTATTTCTGGCACTAAGCTCCTGGTGATTCCTGCTTTGGTGCCTCTTGGGGTTGAAATTCTGCTGTTTCATCTGGTGCTGTTTCCTCAGTCAGAGTTTGACTCTTGACCTAAACCAATGATTGCTCAAGCTTATAGACCAGAATCTAGAGTTCAAATCTGAATCGCAGCCTGATAAGCATCAAAGGAATTCAAGATGGGCTGAATTTGGACCATTTGTGGGGACATAACAATGGTAGGCTGATGATTTACTTAACTCCACCTGGCACCCCCAGTTTCACCTCCTCTTCTCCTACACTTTCATGCATTTGAACCATTATCCATTATGCTTAATGGAATAAGGGAAAGTTGTCATGGATTTACCACATATGGTGGGATGTGCATTATTGCATGAGGGAGGGGACCTCTGCTGAGGAGTCAAAGGCAAATTGGCCAAGAATCCTTGGAATGAAGGAAGAGGCATAGACTAAATCCTCCTGAACCCTTTCACGGAGTATATCTAAGAGTTAGGTTGCGCAACAGCTCCCCCAGTACCTGGATGAAACGACGTATCTGGATCTGTTCCAGTCGGGCTTCAGGCCTTGGTACAGCATGGAAACGGCATTGGTCACGTTGGTTGATGATCTCTGGAGGGCTCAGGACAGGGATTGCTCCTCTGTCCTGGTCCTATTAGACCTCTCAGCGGCTTTTGATACCATCGACCATGGTATCATACTGCACCGGTTGGAAGAGTTAGGGGTGGGGGGCACTGTATTACGGTGGTTCTCCTCCTTTCTCTCCGACCGGTCGCAGTCTGTGTTGACAGGGGGGCAGAGGTTGACCCCGAGGCCCCTCATATGTGGGGTGCCACAAGGGTCGGTCCTCTCACCCCTTTTGTTCAACATTTATGTAAAGCCGCTGGGCGAGATCATCCTTGGTTTCAGGGTGAAGTACCATCAGTATGCTGATGACACCCAGCTGTACATCTCCACCCCGGACCACCCCAACGATGTCCTTGAAGTGATGTCCCGGTGTCTGGAGGCTGTGCGGATCTGGATGGAGAGGAACAGGCTCAGGCTCAACCCATCCAAGACCGAGTGGCTGTGGTTTCTGACGTCCCAATATAGTCAGTTGATGCCATTGCTGACTATTGGGGGCGAATCGCTGGCCCCCACGGAGAGGGCTCGCAACTTGACACCTCTCCAGCGTGAGTGCACTGGCTCCCGGTGGTCTTCCAAGTGCGCTTCAAGGTTTTGGTTACCACCTTTAGAGCTCTCCATGGCTTAGGACCTGGATATTTACAGGATCGTCTACTACCACAAGCAGCCTCCCACCAGCCGGTACGCTCTCATAGAGAGGGGCTCCTCCGGGTGCCATCAGCCAGACAGTGTCTTCTGGCAACCCCCAGGGGGAGAGCCTTCTCTGTGGTGGCAGCCTCTGGAACAACCTCCCCTCAGAGATACGTACAGACATACGTACAGATATGTACAGACCTCCGGACTTTTCGTCGGCCCCTGAAAACTTATTTATTTCACCTAGCCGGGCTGGCTTGATCCCACAGTTTTGGTTAAATTTAATTGATTTTAATTGGGTTTGTTTTAAATTGCGGCCAAAAATATTTAATTATTTTTAAACTGTTTTTAAATTTTGTATGTTCTGTTTTATTCTGGCTGTTCACCGCCCTGAGTCCTGCTGGAGAAGGGTGGTATACAAATTAAAACAAACAAACAAACAAACAAACAAACAAACAAATAATAAATGTCGACACATTTTTTTAAGAAGATGTCACATGTAAATAGAAAGAAAGAGACCCTCCAATATCTCCCCCATTAAGTCATGGGGACCTACTGCTCCTTTCAGAAATCATCTCCTTCCAGGTACAAAATAAAAGTCCTTCAAGATTTTGTCTGTTTGGTTGAACCAATCAGAAGAAAAACTGCATTTGGTTAAAAATGTACACTAACCAGCAACATTTGCACACGGGATTAAATGGGAAAAATGGTGAAATGTTGCATTGTTTCCTGGAGTCTTCTCCTTAACTAGATCTTTAGTATATTATGTGCAATAACACTTGATGTTGCAAAATTCAGACAAGAATGTCACGCAAGTTCTTTTTATTCTTCAGAGAAAGTTGGCAGGTTGGTCCAGTTTAAGTCCTCTTTCTGACTAACTGCATCAAGTGCCAGCTAATGGGATTCATCGGATTAATCAGGAAAAGATCTCATCCTTAGAGTCCAAACGAGACCAGCTGATTCCATCTGGAGATACTTCCTATCATCCCCAGGTATGTCTGCAGTAAAAGAAGAATTTCTGTTGAGTTCATTTATTATTCCTACTTTAAATGGCCTGGACTCTAGCAATTTACCAATAGCAAAAGCACTTAGACTTATATACCGCTTCATGGTGCTTTCCTACGTGGTCTTAGGTTCATGTTAGGGTGAATCTCAATCTAGCAACTTCTGATTACTTCTTCTTTAAGACATCATATTTTTAGCTACTTCTTTTGAATTCCATCAGCAATAACAGTTGAAGTTGCAAAATTCAGACAAGAATGTCACACCCATTCTTTTTATCCTTCGGAGAAAGTTGGCAGCTTGGTCCAGCTTAATTCCTCTTTTTGACTGTAGCTGCATCAAGTGCCAGCTAACGGGATTCATCGGCTTAATCAGGAAAAAATTTCATCCTTAGAGTCCAAACGAGACCAGCTGGTTCCATCTGGAGATACTTCCTATCATCCCCAGGTATGTCTGCAGTAAAAGCAGAGTTTCTGTTGAGGTCATTTATTAATCATTTATTATTATGTACGAGATCGCCTTCTTCCACTGATAGCCTCCCACCGGCCAATACGCTCCCACAGAGAGGGACTCCTCAGGGTGCTGTCGGCCAAACAATGTTGACTGGCAACACCCAGGGGGAGAGCCTTCTCTGTGGGGGCGCCTGCCCTCTGGAATGAACTGCCCCCGGAGATCCGCATGATCCTGGACTAACGTACCTTTCACCGTGACCTTAAGACTCTTTTGTTTCAACAGGCCGGGCTGGCCTGTTGAAAATGAATTTTAGAAAATGAATTTTAATTGGGTGTCTGTAATTTTTAACACAAGGGCCAATTTTTTTATATATTTTAAATTGTTTTTAAATTTTATGGGTATATGTTTGTTTTAATATGGCTGTACACCGCCCTGAGTCCTTCGGGAGAAGGGCGGTATAAAAATTTAATAAATAAATAAAATAAATAAATAAATAAATAAATTATCTGCAAGATGGTCCTTTTTGCAGATACTAAATTAATATGGGATCAGCTAATCCATCAGGGTCCTCTGGCCCATAATGGAACTCAATTTAGCAGCATTTCTTTTCACAATGGTATGATACCAGTCTTCTCATCCTTGGCTTTATCTATTGAAGAGCCCTGGTGGTGCAGTGGTTAGAATGCAGTATTACAGGCTAACTCTGCCCACTGCCAGCAGTTCAATCCTGACCAGCTCAGGGTTGACTCAGCCTTTCATCCTTCTAAGGTCGGTAAAATGAAGACCCCGATTATTGGGGGCAATTAGGCTGATTCTGTAAACCGCCTAAAGAAGGTTATAAAGCACTATGAGGCAGTATATAAGTCTAATTGTTACTGCTATTGCTATTTTTTTCTACTCTCGTGCTGTTAATTGTTCACTGCTATCTTTCTGATCATATTTTCATATTTTTTAAAATTCCCTTTTTATATTTATGGAATTGTACTCCTGGTCTTTTAATTCCCTTAGTTGTGAATTGCAACTAAATTTTATTGCTTGATGGAAAAGTAGGAGAGGCTAAACCTATTTTGTATGAACGGCAAACCAACAAAAACTTTGGATCGCCCAAGAACACAATTCCTTTCAGCCATTTTGTCTGAAATTACTCCAAAATTGAAATTCTATCCCTGAATCATGAGTTCCTGTTTTCCACTCTCTCCTGAAGTTGGGGATTGCATTAGCATTTTATCACTGTAAGCTTCCAAGAAGAGATTGGACTGCCATTTGTCAGAAATGGTGCAGGGTCTTCTGCTTGGGTGGGGGATTGGATTTGTTGTGGTCCACCAGCAGCCTGTGGAGCTGGCAGCAGAGTCGGACAGTGAGGAGGCTGGGGAAGAACATGGGCCAGTCTTGGACTCTGGGGAATCTGCATTGGAGACAGAGGGCTCTGCATTGGAGACAGAGATGGGGCCAGGGCCATCGGGGAGTGATGCGTGGACTCCAGAGCCCATGAGTCAGATCGCAGAGAGGAAGAGGAACAGGAGGAGCCTGTTCCTAGTGCAAACATGTGTAGAGCTACCAGAAGGCAAGAGCAGTTAAAGCAAAAGGGACAACCCGGGAGTAAGACCAGGAGATGATTGACCCCTCCCAGAAGGCTTAAAAGAGAAACAAAGGCAGTTGGGCCTTTTGCAGGAAAGCAACGTTGCTAACTCTGTTTCCAGTTGGCACCTCTTGTTTCTTTCTGAACTTCATAGGGCTTTGCCAAGTAAGGTCTTTGGCAGGGTGTCAAAGAAGATAAAGATTGGTGATTATCCTGGCGGACTTCTTCCGAAGGACTTGTTTTGCAACTAATTGGAACTCAGCTGGGAATGAACTTAATTCTCAGCTGTTACAATAAAATAGGTTTGTTTGGGACTAATGATTCAGTAAGCCTAGGTCACAACAGGATTAGATGGCCTACAAGGACCCTTCCAACTCTTGTTAATTTATTGAACTTTAAAATATAGGTGTCACGTGACGTATTGTGATGTATAACTGATTGCATCATGTGACATATTGTACTGTACCACAATTTTTTTTGTCTTTGTCAAGCTAGGGTGGACGTGGCCTACACATGATGCATCCATCCCATGAGCCACCAGTTTGACAGGCCTGCTGTAAAACATTCAGTGGGTGCATTCACAAAATGGCTTAGGAATGAATTATTCATAATTCCTGCCATAAGATGTTCCTTTCCTTTAAGGCTCCTGGACTTCAAGAATTTGATGTCCAGAATACACTGCTTCTCTAACAAGTGCCTTTTTCTTGTTCCTTCTTTCAAAATATGATTGCCTCTTTAGCCACTTCTTTTGCATACTGTGTGCGATAGCATTTAAACATGCAGAATTCAGAGAAGAATATCACACACGTTTTCTGAGAAAGTTTGCAGTTTGGTCCAGCTCAATTCTCCTTTTTGGCTGTACTTGCATCAAGTGAAGGCCAACGGGATTCACTTAAAAAGATCTTGTCCTTAGATTCTGGAAAAGACCTTTTTTTCCTTCTGGAGATTCTTCCTATCATTATCAGGTATGGCTTTAATGAAGGCAGAACTTGTGCTGTGGTAATTTGTTATATCCAAAAGACCCCATTTTGGGTTCAGGCTAAGACTTGGGGAACATTGGGATGTTATCAGCTAATTCCACAGGATTGTCTGATGAAATTCACTTTAGCTGAGAACTGAAGAAGAAGAACTGACACCAGTCTTCTCATCTCTGTCTCCAATAAACTTTGATATGTTTTTTATTTATTTATTTATTCTTTATTTTATTTTCTCGAGTACATATTAGATAATATATATAAGTATAAGCATGAATTGAATACATGAAATGAATACAATTAAAGGGAACATTAGGACAGGGACGGTAGGCACGCTGGTGCTCTTATGCACGCCCCTTACAGACCTCTTAGGAATGGGGTGAGGTCAACAGTAGACAGTGTTAGGTTAAAGTTTTGGGGGTTTGGGGATGAGACCACAGAGTCTGGTAGTGCATTCCAGGCATTAACAACTCTGTTACAGAAGTCATATTTTCTGCAATCAAGTTTGGAGCGGTTCACTTTAAGTTTGTATCTATTGTTTGCTCGTGTATTGTTGTGGTTGAAGCTGAAGTAATCATTGACAGGTAGGACATTTTAGCAGATGATTTTATGAGCTATGCTTTGGTCATACCGAAGACGGCATAGTTCTAAATTTTCTAAACCCAGAATTTCAAGTCTGGTGGCATAAGGTATTTTGTTCCGAGCAGAAGACTGGAGAACTCTTCTTGTGAAATATTTGTGGACATGCTCAATTGTATTAATGTCCGATATGCAATGCGGGTTCCGTTTTACAAATTCTTTCCCCATGTTATTAATTGTTATTAACTGAAGAACTGCCCCATTTTTTGAAGATTTTTCCTCATTTTTAAAAATGTCTTTCTTAGGGTTCTTGTAATGTATTCCTCAACTTTTGATTGCATTTGGTCTTGGACTGTAAATACATTTTATTGCTTCATGTGTGGATGGCAAACCAATAATGACTTGGAATTCTCCAAGAATACAATTTCTTTCAGCCATTTTGACAATCAGAAGAACAGTCCGGTTTTCTTTTAATAATTTTATTTCCCTCTAAATTACAGTGTCCCAAGTGGTCCACCTTATCCACGGAAGTGAACTCTTCTAAGCAAGGAAACAACACTTTTTGCACAATGGAGGAGCTATTTGATTACTCAGGAGGTAGGCATATCATGAAAACTATATTATATATAAACTTTCCTTTCCTTTGGGGGTACTACTCTTAAGGAAAACCTGAAGGGTTCATAATGCTTTATGAGCTTATTCCAAAGTTGAAACTCTATCACCGAATCATGAGTTCCTTTTGTCCTTTCTCCCCTGAGTTTGGGGATTGCATTGGCGTTTTATCACTGGAAGCTTTCAAGAGGAGATTGGACTGCCATTTGTTAGAGATGGTTCTGCTTGTGTGGGGGGTTGGACTAGATGATCTACAAGGTCCCTTCCAACTCTGTTAATCTATTAATCTGTAAAACATCCAGTGAGTGCATTCTTTAGGTTTAGGATGGTATTTTTCATAAAATAAGGGAGTTTAAGAAAATCAACACACTGACACCTGTTGCTTCCTGCAGACCACAACCTTCCAGAATTGTCCTTTGGAAGGACACAAGGATGGAGTCAACCTCTTTGTTCTTCTTTAATTAGGAAAAAAAATAATTAGAGGCTAAAAGCATTTCTGAAAATGAAAGACAAGCAAGAGTGGGGAAAATGGTTCCCTTTTCAAAATGAACATTAAAAAAAATATTTTTTAATGTTTCAGGTGAAATAATTCTGGGGCAGCTTAGAGGATCAAAAGGACTGAATATTGGCTAATGATCATCTGGGCAATGAGAGAAAAAAAATACCTACTAGAGAATATTTTATTTATACATTCACAGACTCTCATTCAGTAAGAGACAAATCTGTGTGGATGAAGTTTCTAAAGCACATTAGCATTTTTGCTGCCTGCTGTTATTGATCAAAATAATGACTTACTATAATTGCTTCCTTAGGTAGTGGATCAATCGAAATAAAACCAAAGAATTACCCTGCTGTGGTAGCTGGAATACACGAGTAAGTATATTATGATACAAAATATTCTGCCTCTTTTTAACATTAAGAATAAAGAATATTTTAATCTAGGAATAGGGTGGGCCTTCCTACAGTATGTATTTATTTCACTAACAAGGACTGATTCTCTTTTTGTTTCCTTGTGTTATTAGGATACAGAACAGATTTAGAACTCCTCCAAGTCCTGAAAGTGGTTCTGGACTGGCCGACTTCCCTTTCAATACTACTGGAATTGCTCTGAATGATTCTAAAATACCAAAAAAATTTTCTTCTCCTTACGATCAACCATTTGATAATTTAACACAAAATCTTTTCAATGGCTTCATTGCCCTTATTTGCATTTTTGGCCTGGTGGGAAATGGAACGACAATTTATCTCCTGGCTTTTTCCATTAAGAGGAATCCTTTCACCACTTTCATCCTGAATCTCTCCATTG
Organism: Pantherophis guttatus; assembly: GCF_059756535.1. Lineage (NCBI taxonomy): Eukaryota > Metazoa > Chordata > Lepidosauria > Squamata > Colubridae > Pantherophis > Pantherophis guttatus. The sequence goes on along the minus strand of NC_142065.1, from coordinate 208,902,402 downwards.
CTGATTTTGGGGTCATCACATCCCTCATTACTGCAGCTATATTTGTGTCAGTGTTTACTCTGAGTCACAAAACACACCTTCTCAATGCCTTTTTCTTCTTACTTTTTGAGTTCTTTTTCTTCACCTATTCTGCCAGCCAGTTTCTGCTGACGGCCATCAGCCTGGACAGGTGTGTGGCTGTCGTTTTCCCTCTCTGGCATCGCTGCCATCGTCCTCCATATTTATCCACACTTGTTTGTAGCCTCATCTGGATCCTCTCCTTCCTGCTCTCTGCGGTGCACTTCATTCTCGACCAGACCAGGACCTATGGAAGATCACCTTTGTTTTACCAGCTGATTGTGAATGGTTTACTTTGTACGCCTCTCATGGTTGTGTCCACTGTGACTCTCTTGATTCATATGAGGTCTAAAATGCAACGCAATCAAAAGAAACTTCTCACTACCATCTTTCTGGCTCTCCTCTTCTTCCTCCTGTTTTCTCTCCCAATGGATGTCTTTTATGTCCTTGAATATTTTGTTTCCTATAATCCGCTCCTCCTGACCATTGGGGTAGGATGTGCCACTCTCAACAGCAGCATCAACCCACTCCTTTATTTCTTAGTGGGGAGGAAGAAGAGAGGAAAAGGTCAGCCCAGAACCTCTTACAAGGTTGCTCTGCAAAGAGTCTTCAAGGATGAGAAGGGAAGCACGGAAGAGCAGGAAACCATGAAGGAAAGCCAGTTATAAAGAGTCATAAACATTGCATATAAAATATTTTAAGGTACAAGCTTATTTGGGACATCACATGTGCTTTCCTTAAGAACATACAGATGTGATAAAATTTACTGAGCAAAGTCCTGTAGGAAGTTAGCACCCACCCCTCTCCTGGAAGAGTGAAATATTTTAGGAAATATGAAAAAGGCAGAATATTATATTTCCCTGGGATAAGCATGTTTTGAAGCAGCTCCCATCTTCCTGCCCCCCACCCTTTGTCAATGGGCCATTAAGGCTTGGGCCAGTCTATTCTACATAACAAAGATCTACCTCCTTCAGGCAGAGCCATAGTAGGAATTGCCAAAGATAGGATTAGCCCTCTACACAATAGCAGTAGAAACTCACCACATGTGACCTGGGAAGCACATCTGACCATCAGCCAGCAAGGCCCCCACCCCCTGGGAGTCTGACAACCAATCAGGATACTCTTTTGGGGCCCCAAGAAATGCAGAGCCAGAGAGAGCATAAAAACCCGAGGATTTACTGTATCTGCCCTTTTCTGTTCAGGAACTCAAGCCATGTGATCCTGTCCACCATTAAACCATCTTTCCAAGCAGTCTCCATGTTTCCAGTGTCTGTTTTCCCCACTTGGAGCAGAACCTAGAAGGATGTTTCTTCCAACAGTCCTTAAAAACAAAAACTATGTAAACAGAAAGTGTTGCTGTGTCCTCATTTTTTATCTGTAGAACTTGTTCAAGAGGAAATGTTTTAGCTGATATAGGGGAACAATGCAGGAGAAGAAAAATGTAATTAAATAAATTCTGTCTTGCTAAATATTTCTACTAATGTGGAATTTCACACCGTTTGTGACAATTTAACAGGGTGTTTATCTGGCTATTGAATTGATTCCGCATTCCATCCTTCCGAGGTGGGTACAAATGAGCATCCAGATTATTGGGGGCAATATACTGACTCTGTAAACTGCTTAGAGAAGGCTATAAAACACTGTGAAGTGGTATATAAGTCTAAGTGCTATTGCTATTTTCCTTCCTTCCTTCCTCCTTCCTTCCTTCCTTCCTTCCTTCCTTCCTTCCTTCCTTCCTTCCTTCCTTCCCTCCTTCCCTCCCTCCCTCCCTCCCTTCTTCCCCGTGATTAAAATGAAGTATTGCAGGTGAATTCTGCTGACTGTCAGGTGTTCGATCCTGACCAGCTCAAGGTAGACTCAGCCTTCCATCCCTCCAAGGTTGGTAAAACGAGGATCCAGATTGCTGGGGACAAGATGCTGACTCTGTAAACCGCTTGGAGGCGGCTATAAAACACTGTGAAGTGGTATATAAGTCTAAGTGCTATTGCTATTTTCCTTCCTTCCTTCCTCCTTCCTTCCTTCCTTCCTTCCTTCCTTCCTTCCTTCCTTCCTTCCTTCCTTCCTTCCTTCCTTCCTTCCTTCCCTCCTTCCCTCCCTCCCTCCCTCCCTTCTTCCCCGTGATTAAAATGAAGTATTGCAGGTGAATTCTGCTGACTGTCAGGTGTTCGATCCTGACCAGCTCAAGGTAGACTCAGCCTTCCATCCCTCCAAGGTTGGTAAAACGAGGATCCAGATTGCTGGGGACAAGATGCTGACTCTGTAAACCGCTTGGAGGCGGCTGTAAAACACTGTGAAGCGGTATATGTCTAAGTGCTTTTGTTATTAAAAATAATTTTAAAAATTGAGCAAAAAATCTTTGAAAAATTAGCAGCTAACAGTTTATAGATGGAGAACAGAACCTGGTGGCTTCTGGAAGCTATGGGTCTTGAAAATATATTTAAAAAGTTTGACCTATTTGATGAGTTTTCAATTATTCTGCAAAGATGGATGTCTTGTCATTGATCAGCAATTTAGTACCAGGGAAGCAGTCCAACCAAGAAACCCAAACTATGAAACCTAACACTATTGGAGTCAGAAAAAAGAGATGGTTTTGCACCATCTGCAGGATTTGCTGATCTCCTCCTGATGGTCAGAATCAGAATAGAGCTGGAAGGGACCTGGGTGGTCTTCTAGTCCAGCCCCCTGCCCAAGCAGGAGACCTTATACCAGTTCAGACAAGTGGTTGTTCAGTCTCTTCTTCAAAATCTCCAGTGGTGAAGCACCCACTTCTGGAGGCAAGCTGTTCCACTGGTTAATTGTCCTCATTGTTAGGAAGTTTTGTTTTTTTTTTAATTTGATTTATATGCCGCCCTTCTCCGGAGACTCAGGGCGGCTTACAATGCGTTAAGCAATAGCCTTCATCCTTTTGTATATTTATACAAAGTCAGCTTGTTGCCCCCACAAACTGGGTCCTCATTTAACCTACCTTAGAAAGGATGGAAGGCTGAGTCAACCTTGAGCCTGGTGAGATTCGAACCTGCAGAAATTGCAGGCAACTGTGTTAATTACAGGGTGCATTAAACCACTATACTACCAAGGCTCTTGAGTTTCTCCTCAATTCCAGGTTGCTTCTCTCCTTGATTATTTTCCATTCATTGTTTCTTATCCTGCCTTCTGGTGCTTTGGAAAATAAGTTGACTCTCTCTTCTTTGTGGTAGCCCCTCAAATATGGAATACTGCTATGATGTCCCCACCCCACCCCCAAGTCCTTCTTTTCTCTAAACTATCCAAACCCAAATCCTTCATATGTTTTAGTCTCCAGGCCCCAAGTGTCATCCTGAACCCAAAAAGGAGTACTCTGCAAATAACAATGACCAGAACAGAAAGTCTTATCTTTACAACTAGCATACCTGATGACGATGGGAGGAATCTCCAGATGAGTCCAGTAGGTCCCTTTCAGAATCTAAGGATGAGATCTTTCTCAATGACCCCCGTTGGCCTGCACTTGATGCAGTTAGTTCCTTCTTCAGAGAAAGGGGAATTGAGCTGGAGGAACCTGCAGACTTTCTCAGAAAGAAAGAAAGAAAGAACTCGTGTCATATGCACTTCTGACCTTTGCAACTCAAAGTGTTATGAACACACAAGATGCAAAGGCAGTGCTTAAAGAGACGATCATATCAAAAGGCCATAGGAATCTTAAGGTCATGACTTGAGATTCACACAGTGATTTATTGTACGAGAAATGAAAAGTTAATATAGTGTTTAAGGATTCTTTTGTTAGGCCTGCTCTACCTAGAGTTTGGAATAGATATAAAACAAGGTTATTTCCTAAATTGACCTTAGGAGTATCATCACAGGAAGCCTATTTTAGAAAGGAGATGATAGCGAAACAACCATGGATGGCATTTGCTGATTTCAATCCGAAGCCTAGGCAAAATGGACTCAAAACACCCCACTGGTCAGTGCTGTCCTCTCTTGCAATAGCCTGACCTTTGGCTCCAATCTTACTGCCCATGGCTGTTACCACTTAAGTATGTTGCTCTTTCCCCACCCCTGGGGTCCTTCTGTGGGGTAGAGACCCTTCTCTGCCCTCAGCCATCCACATTCATTCGTCCAATGGAGGTGAAGGGTGGGAGAAGCGTACCCCTGCAGCGCTTTAGCTCTCGCTAATGAAGGTGAATCAGGGGTGGGTTCTAAATTTTTTTTACTACCGGTTCTGTGGGCGTGGCTTATTTTGTGGGTGTGGCTTGGAGGTCATGTGACTAGGCGGGCGTGGCTAGCTGGTCAGAGTCATTTCTGGAAGGTCCTCGCACTTACGACCAGTCCTCGCCCTTACGACCCGACTCATTTGTTTGCTTTTAACACTGATCAGCTGTTGGGCGGCCCTTTGAAGCCCCGCGGCAAGAGTTTAAACAGTTTTTTTCCCTCTAGTCATCAGCTGGGACTCAGGAGGCAGCAATAGATTGGGGGTGGGTATAAAAGGTATAAAAGGTAAGAATAACATGGGTGGGCGGGTGGGTGGGGAGAACCAGTTCGGTGATGTCATATCGTCACCACTACCGGCTCGGCCGAACCGAATCAAACCGGGAGGAACCCACCACTGAGGTGAATGTATGTGTCCCAGAATAATGCTGCGGGATCCAAACTCAGTCATTCACCTGGACCAGAGGTTTTGTCTTCTGAGCTTTTGGACTCATGCTGGAGCCATCTTCAGGGAACTTCTCTCTAGCAGAGTGTGTGCTGTTCTGTGTGTGGTATTTATATTTAGAAATTCGAATAATAATAATAATAATTTATAGTGTCTGTTGTATGTGGCTTTTTCGATGTTGATTAGGGTGTGTTGATGGCTGGCTTTTAATCCATTAGCTGTTGTTTGCTTGTGCTGCCCAGCTTTCACCTTCTAAGTACTTGATAGGCTGGTGGTAAAACAGCACTCCTGTTGATTGATAAGTAGTCTGTTTCCCAGGCTTCAATCACTTCTCTGGCTGCTTTTGTGCCTGCTCGTCCAACAATCTGGGTAGCTGCAAATTCAAATGTGTTGGATGAGCAGGGACAAAAACAGCCAGGGAAGTGATTGAAGCCACATACAACAGGCACTATTTATTTATTTAGCGTATGGTTGGTCACACACAGTATTAAAACACTTCATTTTTACAGGTTAAAAACAATTAAAACAATAAAAAAAGCAGTAAGAAAACCTAAAAGGAAAACAGAAATAACATTTCAAAGTTTAATGTCGAGTTTGGAGATCCAGTCAGTAGCTGCCGTTGTTATGCAGAGGAAGTCCCTAGAATCTCCTGGATACCTTCTGTTAGGGCATTCCCTCACTATGTGCTGGATAGTCTGTCGAGGGGCCCCGCAATCACATTGTGCTGAAGGTGTCTTTCCCCATTTATACAGGGAGTCAGCACACACCCCATGAGTTGTTCTAATTCTATTATATGTCACCCATATGTGTCGGGGTAGGCTAAATCCTGGAGGTATACTACTAGGACTGATATGCTCGGAGACATCTTGGGGGGAACAGCTATTCCACGCCTCCATCCACTTTTGTGTGGTGTTCTGATGATCGGCCATCAACTTACGCACTGTCAAGATTGGTGGATTTCTTGACTTTAATCGGCATCTTAAGAGATCAGGAATGTATCCATGTATGGATAGAGAGGAATTTAACAGGATCTTACTATACTCCCGAATGAGAGCTTCTTGTCGTCATAAGTGCGGGGGGAGTATGTGACTAAGAACTGGTAACCAGTAACTAGGTGTAGATTTTATGCACCCAGTAATTAGCCTCATCGTATGGTTAAGTTGAACGTCAATAAGTCCTGTATGTGAGCTGTTTATCCACAACAGGCACTATAAATACCACACAGAGAACAGCACACACTCTGCTAGAGACAAGTTCCCTGAAGATGGGCTTCAGCATGAGTCCGAAAACTCAGAAGACAAAATCTCTGGTCCCGGTGACCAACCGAGATTGAGTCCTAGCTTTCACTACTGATTGGAGCCCTCATTATGGTTCCACCTGCACCCAACTTTTTTTTTTTTTTAATTTGATTTATATGCCGCCCTTCTCCGAAGACTCAGGGCGGCTTACAATGTGCTCAGCAATAGCCTTCATCCTTTTTGTATATATTTATACAGAGTCAGCTTATTGCCCCCACAACTGGGTCCTCAATTTACCTACCTTAGAAAGGATGGAAGGCTGAGTCAACCTTGAGCCTTGGCGAGATTCGAACCCTGCAGTAATTGCAGGCAGCTGGTCTTAATAACCAGCTTAATAACAGGGTGCCTTAAACCCCTGTACTACCAAGGCTCTTAGCCTCACCCCCAAGGCTCAACTTAGCCTCACCCCCAAGCTTGTCTCTTCTTCTGGCCATTTGGGAGGGGCTGCATTCATAATTTAGGCTAAGTGGGGGGGTCTTTCCACAGTTTAAGGCTTTGTATCCTTTGCATGTAGTCTTGGACCAAGGGGCCCTGCTCGTGCCCTCATGACCTCCAGACTGGATTACTGCAGTGCCCTTTACATGGGGCTGCCCTTGAACTGTACTTGGAACCTTCAACTGGGACATGACACCGATGAAACATAACGTAGCCATGTTGTAATATTCTACTTTTTTTAAAAAGCCATTTTAATACTTTAAATGGCCTTCTCTGCTCCTTTTGAGAAAATGTTTGCATACAAAGCTAAAGGGATAGATTATTTATTTATTTATTTATTTATTTATTTATTTATTTATTTATTTATTTATTTATTTGTTTATTTGTTTATTTGTTTATTTATTTGATTTATATGCCGCCCTTCTCCGGAGACTCAGGGCGGCTTACAATGCGTTAAGCAATAGCCTTCATACTTTTGTATATTTTATACAAAAGTCAGCTTATTGTCCCCACAATCCGGGTCCTCATTTTACCTACCTTAGAAAGGATGGAAGGCTGAGTCAACCTTGAGCCTGGTGAGATTTGAACTAGCAGTAATTGCAGGCAGCTGGTGCACTGTAACAGTGCTTAATCAGCTGTGCCACCAAGGCTCTATGAGATTAGGCTCATAAAACTATCCTCTTGCTCGGATATTTAAGAAACCAGCTGTGGATGCTGCAGGAAACACAGGAAGTTGAAAGATGAGAAACCTGACTGATCTGAGTGTTTTTTTCCTACCTACGTGAGATATACCAGATCTGAGAAATGCTTGTTTTACTGATAAGAAACACTTGTTATCAGACATCGCCTAGTTTTGATAACCTTTAAAATCACATTTTTATTTTTTTTTTTGGTGAGGAGTGGTATATGCTGGCAAATTTTCCCCTGGTGGTTTGATTTGGGAATGATATAATCCCAAACCAAGGAAGAGCCTTGGTAGTACAGTGATCTAAAGCACCCTGTTATTAAGACCAGCTGCCTGCAATTACTGCTGGTTCGAATCTCGCCAGGCTCAAGGTTGACTCAGCCTTCCATCCTTTCTAAGATAGGTAAATTGAGGACCCAGTTGTGGGGGCAATAAGCTGACTTTGTATAAATATACAAAAGGATGAAGGCTATTGCTGAGCACATTGTAAGCCGCCCTGAGTCTCCGGAGAAGGGCGGCATATAAATCAAATTAAAAAACAAAACAAAAACTGACCCATTCTGCCCAGAATCTGCCCAGAATTCTGCTCAAGGTTATTAAAACAGTCAATTTCTCCATCTCTGCTAGCTTTTATTACTTTCAAATTCCATTCTTGCTTTGTGGGTATCTATTCTTTTTTTTTTTCCATCTTTGAGCAACCTGGCCAATAATGTCATGTGTCCAGCATGGCTATACACCAAAGGCACAGGGAATGCTGTTACCTTCCCAATAAAGTGGTACCTATTAATCTACTTGCATTTGCATGCTTTCGAACTGCTAAGTGGGCTGGATCTGGGCAAATAATAGGAGCACACCTTGTTGCATGGAACTCGGGTCTCAAATAGGGTTTAACAGATTAACAGAGTTGGAAGGGATCTTGTAAGTCACCTAGTCCAACCCCCTGCCCAAGCAGGAGTTCCTACATCATTTCTGACAGATGGCAATCCAGTTTTGTCTTGAAAGCCTCCAGTGATGAAGCTCCCACAACTTCCAAAGGCACCTTCTGTTCCATTGGTTGATTGTTCTCACTGTCAGAAAATTTCTCCTTATTTCTAGGTTGAATCTCTCCTTGACCAGTTTTCATCCATTATTCCTTGCCTGGTCTTTGGGTGCCTTGGAAAAGAACGTGTTTTCCCAAAAATAAGACCCTGTCTTATGTTTTTTTGAACCCCAAAATAAGCGCTTGGCCTGCAAAAATAAATGGGTAGACCAGTGCCTGCAAAAATACATGAGTAGACCAGTGCCTTGGAAAACAACGTGTTTTCCCAAAAATATGACCCTGTCTTATGTTTTTTTGAACCCCAAAATAAGCGCTTGGCCTGCAAAAATAAATGGGTAGATCAGTGCCTGCAAAAATAAATGGGTAGACCAGTGCCTCCAAAAATACATGAGTAGACCAGTGCCTTGGAAAAGAACGTGTTTTACCAAAAATAAGACCCTGTCTTATGTTTTTTTGAACCCCAAAATAAGCGCTTGGCCTGCAAAAATAAATGGGTAGACCAGTACAGCTCTGCAAGCAGTTAAAAGCCTGGTAGACGAGTTCCTTTGCTAAATCCTAAAGAATTGTCACATGACCATCAAGCCATACCCACAAAATAAGCCACGCCCACAGAACCGGTAGTAAAAAAATTTAGAACCCACCCCTGGTGGGTTCTACTTACCTTTACTACCGGTTTGCAATGGGACCGTGCGTGCACTCATCTGCACAAGCGCAGAAGCATTTTCATGACATCAGAGTCAGTGGGCGGGGTCTCCCACCAGTTTTACTACCAGTTCTATAGAACCAGTGCAAACTGGGGGCAACCCACTACTGGACCAAGGGTTCGATAATTTAACACAAAACCTTTTCTATGGATTTTTTTGCCATTATTTGTATTTTGGGCCTGGTGGGAAACGGAATGACAATTTATCTCCTGGCCTTTTCCATTAAGAGGAATTCTTTCACCACTTTCATCCTGAATCTCTCCGTTGCTGATTTTGGAGTCCTCACATCCCTCGTTATGGCAAAAATATTTGTGACAGTCTCGACTCTGGGTAAAGAACGTACATTGTTCAAGCCTTTTTCTTCTTATCTTTTGAACTCTTCTTCACCTATTTAATTAGTTAATTAATTTTGTAATAATCCAATATTATTTCTACATGTAATAAAAATCCAGCATTATAACAAGGGGATGTGTTTGGGAGAATATGAACATTTACCAGTATCCACTCAAAATTTATATCTAAATTACATGACCAGCGTATGTGGGAATTTATTCCCAGTATATAGCTGTTTACTCTGTGATTGCAATTTTTCCTTAGTAAGAATGCAAAAGCCGCCAGATGCCTACCCATTATTCAGTGGTGAACTCCAAATTTTTTACTACCGGTTCTGTGGGCGTGGCTTGGTGGGCGTGGCAGGGGAAGGATACTGCAAAATCTCCATTCCCACCCCACTCCAGGGGAAGGATATTGCAAAATCTCCATTCCCACCCCACTCCAGGGGAAGGATATTGCAAAATCTCCATTCCCACCCCACTCCTGGGGGAAGGATACTGCAAAATCTCCATTCCCACCCCACTCCAGGGGAAGGATATTGCAAAATCTCCATTCCCACCCCACTCCTGGGGGAAGGATACTGCAAAATCTCCATTCCCACCCCACTCCAGGGGAAGGAGATTGCAAAATCTCCATTCCCACCCCACTCCAGGGGAAGGAGATTGCAAAATCTCCATTCCCACCCCACTTCAGGGGAAGGATGTTGCAAAATCTCCATTCCCACACCACTCTGGGGCCAGCCAGAGGTGGTGTTTGCTGGTTCTCCAAATTGCTCAAAATTTCTGCTACCGGTTCTCCAGAACTTGTCAGAACTTGCTGGATTTCACCCCTGCCATTATTTTTTCAATTTCTGGGCAGGGATATACTGGCTTTGAAAACCCTGGAGTTATATTGGGTTCATACTCTCCAGATAACCAGGTTTCTTATAAGGCTGTTATCTCAAATTCAGAGAGAAATTTCACCAAATCATTGTCAACAGAATTTTTATTGAGCTACGTTCCAGCTTACAATTTGTAAAAGTCTGTTAATAGTTGAGTTGTCTGAGTAGGAGGTAAACATTTGGGCAGTCAGTTTATTCCTGAAACTGGAGCAATAATGTCAATACTTCTGGTATATTCACAATTGTTATTAAGTGTTCTGACCCAGATCCCCAAACACGACAAACCCTCTGACGTGAATTCAAAAGAGTCCTTCATTAGGAGTGCCCGCAGCCCCGACAAAAAGTTTATCTTGCAGGCTAACAAGTCAGGCTGGTGGGAAGATGAATAGTTTTCTGTCATATCTATTCATTTCCACCCCCTGTTTTTTATCCCCAGAGCTAGGGTGAGCAGCAGTGGCTCTTCCTTCCCAAGGACCGGCCCATAGATTTCCACTGCTCTCCTCTCCTCTGCTGTCTGTGTATCCATGCATTAGGGACTGGACCCAGCTGTTCCTTCTCTTCCTCATCAGCCACCTCCAGACCTGGGGGTTGTTGACCCTCCATCTGAGGGCTGACGGTTGGCCCAGGCTCCGCCTCTGCCTCTCTCTCTCTCTCTCTGCCAGCTCCATTTCCTCTTCCCCTTCGGAGCTCTCAGGTTGCCTGGATGTTGACCCTGATTCACACGCCTCCTCCTCCTCTGATTCGGCTGCTGGAGGGGCCATTCAAGCTTCCTCTCTCTGAAAGTAATGACTGTCATTACTTTTGTTTCTGTTTTCACACACCTTTTTTTTTAAAAAAAACCATTAGGTCATCTGTTTTTTGTGGGTTAGAGGGTTTGAGCAATATTTGCATGTCGAAATTAATTCTTTGTCATTTCTTCCTCTTTCCCATGCTTTCCCATCTTCTCGTCTCAGTTCTCAGCCAGTTAAATGCAGAAAGAAAATCGTATTCGGAATAACAAAATTGGAAGGAACTTTGGAGGTATTCTAATCCAACCTCCTGTTGTGACCCAGGCCCAAGTAGGTAGTAGTTGACGCAAACAGTTCCAAAAACAAACAGACTTTACTAGAACAGCTGAGAATTAACTCATTCTCAGTGTAGTCCAAATTAAATCAAAACAAATTCTTCATAACATAAATTCTTCAGTCCAGTCACCAACCTTGGTATAATTAGGCAAACTGCCAAAGGCTTCTCTTGGCAAAAGTTCAGAAGCAGAAGACACCGACCAGAGATAAGTGCAGCAAGACAAGAACAAGTCTATCAACGTTGTTTTCCGACAAAGAGCCCAAAAGCCGTTGCTGGTCTTTTAAGCCTTATGGGAGGGGCCAATCATCTCTTGGCCCTACTCCCTACTCGTCCTCTTTGCTTTAGCTGCTCCTTCCTTCTGGCAACTCTTCTCATACCTGCACTAGAAACAGGCTCCTCCTGTTCCTCTGCCTCTCTGCTGTCAGCCTCTGGAGGCTCTGGAGTCCGCACATCTCTCCCCGATGGCCCTGGCCCCATCTATGCCCCCAACGCAGAGCCCTCATCTGGGCCTTCCCCAGCCTCCAGGACTGGCCCATTGTTGTGGCTCCGTTGCCTGAGCCTGGGCTATCAACAGATGCAGACTCTGAGAGTGAGGGGGAGGAGTTGGCAAGGCCTCCCTCTCCAGGACCCTCCTCTCTGGCAATGCCTCCGGAGGACACCGAAGGCCAAACGATAGGCTCAGAGCCAAGCATGTCCCCGCAGCCACAGGTGGACAGCGATGAGGAAAATAAATGCTGGCTGGACCCTCGACAGAGGCGCAGGGAGAAGCATGCGCAGCAGAGGAGAAGGCATGCCAGAGATTAAGCTGAGTCACTGGACCACACCCCACAGGCTATAAAAGGGAGTGTGGTGGCCATTCGGACTCTGTGATGGACAAAGCTAATCTCTGGCGAGGCACTTTGCACTTTCGGACACAACACCTATTTGCTATGGATTTAATTACAAACTGGGCTATTCAAACTGTATTTTTGTCTGTGTTATCGGAGTAAAAGCTCTTGGCAGGCAGCCACAGAGTTGCTGCCAAGTTCCTTATCACTGTCGGTGAGTGTTTGAAGAGTTTATTTAACCCTCGGCTGGCTGGTTGGGTGTGTGCATGGTACGGGGACAGAACACCCATGTTCTTCCTCAGCCTCATCACTGTCTGACTCCACTGCAGGCTGCTGGTGGACTACAACACCTCCTGCTCAAGCAGGAAACCTATACCTTCTGGGCAAACGGTTCAAGTCGACAAACTTGAACAATGGGTCCTAGCCAACAAAATGAAATTTAATGTGGAGAAAAGCAAGGTTTTACATGTAGCTAGGGAAAAAAAATAAAGGTACAATTACAGCTTAGGTGAAACCTGGCTCAAAAATTAACTGTGAGAGGGACCTGGGAGTGCTAATTGATGATCACTTAAATACAGGGGTGAAATCCAATTTTTTTCCCTATTGGTTCTATGGGCGTGGCTTGGTGGGCGTGGCAGGGGAAGGATATTGCAAAATCTCCATTTCCATCCCACTCTGGGGTCAGCCAGAAGTGGTATTTGCCAGTTCTCCGAATTACTCAAAATTTCCGCTACCGGTTCTCCAGAACCTGTTAGAACCTGCTGGATTTCACCCCTGCTTAAATATGAGTCAGCAATGTGCAGCAGCAGCCAAATACAATCCTTGGTTGTATGAAGAGAGGCATAGAATCAAAACCATGTGAAGTATTAGTACTGATGTATAAAACGTTAGTAAGACCATACCTAGAATACTGCATCCAGTTTTGGTCGCCACAAATAAAGATGTTGCAACTTGGGATGTTGCAATAAAGATGTTGAAACTTGGGGGAAAAGTGCAGAGAACAGTAACTATGATGATTCAAGGCCTGAACACTAAAGCATATGAAGAACGGTTGCAGGATTTGGGTATATGTGGGTATTGTGGAAATGGAACATTTGCAAGCAAACAACTAAACAACTTTAACAGCTAAACTCAGAGACTGGCAAGGACTCCAAAAGCAGAGCCATCGTTGTGATCTCAGGAATAGGCAGGATCTCAAGACCAGGCAGGATCTTCTGCAGGCAGGAGGCAGGAAAACACAAGAGTTGAATGAGTTTGCGTTTGATCAGATTAACCATAGCAGAGGAGTGTGATAACCACAAGAGATGACAAAATGACTAATTTCTACAGAAGAGAATTGTGGTGTCCTTGATGTTTTTTCAGTTTGGTTGTTCGTAGACATTTCATGTCTACTGTTTCATGTACGACTTCACGTACTCCTGCGAGTCCCTTGGACTGCAAGGCGATCAAACCGGTCGGTCCTAGAGGAGATCAACCCTGACTGCTCTTTAGAAGGCCAGATCCTGAAGATGAAACTCAGATACTTTGGCCACCTAATGAGAAGGAAGGACTCATTGGAGAAGAGTCTAATGCTGGGAAAGATTGAGGGCAAAAGAAGAAGGGGACGGCAGAGAATGAGGTGGCTGGATGGAGTCACTGAAGCAGTTGGTGTGAGCCAGGGGTGGGTTCTACATTTTTTTACTACCGGTTCTGTGAGCGTGGCTTATTTTGTGGGTGTGGCTTGGAGGTCGTGACTAGGTGGGCATGGCTAGGTGGTCAGAGTCATTTCTGGAAGGTCCTCGCACTTATGATCAGTCCTCGCACTTACGACCCGACTCATTTGTTTGCTTTTAACACTGATCAGCTGTAGGAAAGCCCTTTGAAGCCCCGCGGCAAGAGTTTAAACAGTTTTTTTCCCTCTAGTCATCAGCTGGGACTCAGGAGGCAGCAATAGATTGGGGGTGGGACCAAATAAAAGGTAAGAATAACGTGGGTGGGTGGGTGGGGGAGGGCGGGGGGGAGAACCGATTCGGTGGCGTCATATCGTCACAGCTACCGGCTCGGCCGAACCGGACCGAACCGGGAGGAACCCACCACTGGCGTGAGCTTAAATGGACTTCAGGGGATGGTAGAGGACAGGAAGGCCTGGAGGAACGTTGTCCATGGGGTCACGATGGGTCGGACATGACTTTGCAACTAACAACAACAACAACAAAGACATTTCATTAGCCTATTAAGGTAACATTTGAGTGTGGGGGTTGATGCCTGTTTATATACTGTAGCTTGCCCTGCCGATATTGGTGGGGATGTGGTTTTCCAAGCAACCAAGCTCAGAAACCACCAAAGACTTCATAGTGACTAATTTGTTCCATATTAAACTTCATTTAGCTACAGAGAAGACATTTGTCCCTGAATCTGTTCAGTAACACCATCAAGAGAAGCAAAGGAAGGAAGGGAAATTTTGTGTGCAGAAAAGGGTAGGAGACACTCATTTCTTCACAAGAACAATGAACGGGGCAGATTCTGGAGTTCTGTAATACAGGTAAGACAATTTTTTAATCTAATTTCAGAGAGTTGATCATGAAGCATCCTTTCTTGGGGCCTGTAGGAAGAGCTACAGGCCCCGAGAAAGAGATCTTTGAAGACTTCTGAATTCGCAGAAGAGTTGGAGCCAGACAGATTTCAGAAGAGATGTATCTTCATAGGGTAGGCACAGTCACACAGAAGGCAAATATTTAGGTCTTCCAAAAGACACTGTTGATAGATGGGACCTGGAGTGAACTTACTCTGCCAGATCTTTCTGGTGATACAGAAACAAACAAGAGTGACCCCTTGTTTTAAGCCATGGAGACCTTTATTGGGGGCAACCAACACTGTGAATTATATTTTCAAGCCTACTGGTAACTAGTGCAATTTACAAAGTAGAAGTGTCACATGAACAGAATGAAAAATGCCCATGACTATTTAGGCTGCTCCATTCTGGACCAACTATAGTTCTGAAATATTCTTCAAGGGTAAAGAAAGTGATGCCTTCTGTATTTTGGGGAAAAAAACCCCACAGAGTTAAAGCTTCTTTTTTACTTCCTTTGCTCCAAATAGTCCTTTTAAATTCTGTCTATGTCCTCAAGAATATATGCTAATCAATATCAGAATAACAGAGTTGGAAGGGACCTTGGAGGTCTTCTAGTCCAACCCCCTGCTCAGGCAGGAGACACTATACCATTTCAGACAAATAGTTGTCAAGTCTCTTCTTAAAACTTCCAGTATTGGAGCAGACACAACTTCTGGAGGCAGGTTGTTCCACTGATTCATTGTTCTCACCGTCAGGAAATTTCTCCTTAGTTCTAAGTTGCTTCTCTCCTTGATTAGTTTCCATCCATTGCTTCTTGTCCTGCCTTCAGGTGCTTTGGAGAATAGCTTGACTCCCTCTTCTTTGTGGCAGCCCCTGAGATATCGGAAGACTGCTGTCATGTCATCTCTAGTCGTTCTTTTCATTGAACTAAAGTAAAGGTTCCCCTCGCATATATGTGCTACTCATTCCTGACTCTAAGGGGCGGTGCTCATCTCCGTTTCAAACCCTAAGAGCCAGCATTGTCCAAAGTTGTTTCTGTGGTCATATGGCCGGCATGACTAAATGCCAAAGGCACACGAAATACTGTTACCTTCCCACCAAAGGTGGTCCCTATTTTTCTACTTGCATTTTTTACATGCTTTCGAACTGCTAGGTTGGCAGAAACTGGGACAAGTAACGGGAGCTCACCCCGTTAGGCGGCACTAGGGATTCGAACTGCTGAACTGCCGACCTTTCGATCGATAAGCTCAGTGTCTTTAGCCACTGAGCCACCACGTCCCTACATCAAACTAGACATATCCAATTCCAGCAACTGTTCTTCATATGTTTTAGCCTCCAGTTCCCTAATCATGTTTCTTGCTCTTCTCTGCACTCTTTCTAGAGTCTCAACATCTTGTTTTACATAGTGATGACCAAAACTGGATGCAGTATTCCAAGTGTGGCCTTACCAAGGCATTATAAAGTGGTATTAACACTTCACGTGATCTTGTTTCTATCCCTCTGTTTATGCAGATGCAGATGATGGGTTTTCTCATTCTCACAGAAGTTATAAACAGGGGTGAGTTTTGCTTCTCCTTCCAAATTATGATTAAGTCTTTCCTTTGCAAAGATCTGGAGATACACTTAGCAAAATGTGAAGCAAGTTCCTCTTCTTTACTGGAATCTATTTCTGATGCCGAATAAATTCTGCATGCTCACCATAGCCACATCAAAGGCAGACCAAACTGGAGTCGTCCAAGAAATCTCGCTTTCTGAACTTCCTTGGATTCTCAAAGAGATCTGTTTAACCTCACCAGGAATTCTTTTACTTCATCAACAGGTATGTCCTTAGCAAAGATAGAACTCTCATCATTGGTTATATGAAAAAAAAATAATAATTCTCAATTCAGAATAAGTCTCAGAAACTGCAAGGGCAACATTTGTTCATAGTATGATTTCTTACGAAAGGTTATCCATCACAGACGAGCAGTTATTTTTTTAAAAAAGAAACCCAGTTATTTATTTTATTTATTTATTTCATCAGGCATGTCTAAGATAACAGATATAAGTATAAACATGATTATGAATACAGGAAATGGATAGGAATAAAAAGGGACAGTAGGACAGGGATGGTAGGCACGATAGTGCACTTATGCACACCCCTGACAGACCTCTTAGGAATGGGGTGAGGTCATACAGTAGACAGTCTAAAATTAAAATTTTGGGGGTTTTGGGGTGAAACCACTATAGTTAGGTAGTGCATTCCAGGCATTGACCACTCCGTTGCTGAAGTCGTATTTCCTGCAATCGAGTTTGGAGCGGTTTACCTTTAGTTTGTACTATTGTGTGCTCGTGTATTGTTGAGGTTGAAGCTGAAGTAGTCATTGACAAGTAGGATGTTGTAGCAGATAATTTTGTGTACTACGCTTAAGTCAGACCGAAGGTGGTGTAGTTCTAAGTCATCTAAGCCCAAAATTTCAAGTCTGGTGGCATAAGTTATTCTGTTATGAGCAGAGAAGTGGAAGACTCTTTTAATCTTCTAACTTCTAATCTTTCTGTTATTTTTATTCATTCTATAAACAATTTATGTTCTAATGTTTCCCTTATCTAATTTTATTTCTTCCTCCTTAGCTTAAGGTGGCTTCTCTGGTGGTGTATTCAGCCATTGTTTCATTGTATACTTTATTTCATTTCATTAGCTTGCAGTTTAGTTTGGTTTGGTTTAGTTCAATGAGATGGCAGCTTCCTAGAATCCTTGCTAAATTGTCACCGACCATGTGAGATTCTACATCATTAGAAATATTTAGTAGGGAAGACCTTTATCAGTTAATATTCCAAAGCAGGGGTCTCCAACCTTGGCAACTTTAAGACTTGTGGACTTCAACCCCACAAGTTGAAGTCCACAAGTCTTAAAGTTGCCAAGGTTGGAGACCCCTGTTCCAAAGGACAATTTTTTCTTCTCTTGTGATGTTTATCTGGGAACAAACATAAACCAACCAGAATATTATTAAACGTTCTGGTTATTTATAGGTGGTCCCAAAGAGAACATTTGAGAAGGATAAGAATTATGATTAATAACTTTGTACGGCAGTTGCTTTACACTTTAAAATAAAGATGGAAAGATCCATATTGTACTGTATGCCATTAAAGTGGTCATCTGACTATTTTTTTCAAAAACTTTAGATATGACACAGTTCTTGGGAAGAAGCAGAGGAAACCAAACTACCCACAAAACAGAAAACATTTCCTCTTTTAACTGGCAAAGTGATCACATTAACTGTTCTCCATGAGTCATTTCTGCTTCGCTTCTATGGAAAGGCATTAAGGCGAAACAAGAAACGTGTCCTGAAACCAGATGATGCCAGATGATGAATTGACCCCATATGGCTGAAAACTGATGGGAGAAAATAATCTACAGATACTGATATCACAATTTCTGCCTTCTTGAGCAAGAACCAATGCAGAAGTACCCAAAAGGATAACCCAAGTGATTTTTTTTGCTGAAGATTTTCTGTGAAATTGTCTACATCCTGTCCACATCCTTCTTGGAAAAATCAGAACAGATGCAAAAGTCATTTGATGGCTGTTGACTAAACTAAGGGTCAGTGCTTTGTCCTTTAGCTTTTCTGGATCCATCCTTAGCTCTCAAGACGAAGCAGAAACAAGAAAATCCAAGTGAGATTCATTTCCACAGAAGATAGCAACCAATGTGTCAAAACTCCATACTTTTCTGGAATAACGGATGCTAAAATGGGAAGTTTGGCATTCAGGTATAGCGATCACAACAAGACTGAGGACATCTACTCCAAGAGCAGCATTCATGAGCCTGAATATCAGAAAATAGTCATCTATTCTTTAATCATTTTAATCTGTATTCCAGGAATTATTGGAAATGGCATTGTCATCCGACTTTTGGGATGCACAATTAGGAGAAATTCTTTCACTGTTTACATCCTCAATTTAGCCATAGCTGACAGTGGGACCCTCATATTCCTATTTCTGACAGGAATTCTGTACCTGGCTAAGAGATTATTCCCCCTAATAATAACAGAATGTTTCATATGCACTTATTGCACTGGTCAAATTCTTTTGACAATCATCAGCATCGACCGATGTTTGGCTCTCTTCTTCCCAATTTGGTATCGATGCCATCAGCCTCCTTACTTGTCCCTCATACTTTGTGCCTTCTCATGGCTAGTCTCTTTGCTCCTCTGTACAATTCATTTTGCTCTGTTTGATGCAAAACTGACTAAAATCTTCCCTTCGTTCTATCACATTCTCATATGTACCTCGATTTGCATCCCACTCATGGTGGTTTCCACCCTTGCCCTCTTCATCAAAGGCTACCTTAAGTCACAGATGCAGAAGCGAGGAAGGCTTCTCAAAGTCATTTTGCTGGCCCTGTTTTTCTTCCTCATCTTTTCTATTCCGCCAAGTGCCATTTATCTCAATGAAACTCTTTTCAAGCACAGGTATGGCAATTTAATCACATATGGCTACCTATGTGCCTGTCTAAACAGCAGTGTTAACCCGCTGATCTATTTTCTACTGGGGAGAAAGATGGAACATCCTTCTAGATGCAACCTAAACATTATCCTCCAGAGAGTTTTCAAGGAGGAAGAAGAAGAGAATGGAAACCAGCTAGAGGTCCAGGTTGATAACCAGTGATGATGTACTCATGAGAATGATAAAAAAATATATATCATATTTCTATACCGCCTTGCCAGGAACATGATAATTAATTCAGAGAAACCTCCTCTGGCAAATCCAGTATTGCCAAAAATGTAATGCCAAGGAGATTAGGAAATGAGTCTGTCATTTTCTCAATTGTAACAGTAATTTCTAAGTCATTTTTTTTTTTTAAAAAATTGATTTATATGCCGCCCTTCTCCAGAGACTCAGGGCGGCTTACAATGCGTTAAGCAATAGCCTTCATACTTTTGTATATTTATACAAAGTCACCTTATTGCCTCCATAATCTGGGTCCTCATTTTACCTACCTTAGAAAGGATGGAAGGCTGAGTCAACCTTGAGCCTGGTGAGATTTGAACTTGCAGTAATTGCAGGCAGCAGATGTAAGTGGATGTTAATAACAGTGCTTTTTAGTCTGCTGAGCCACCAGAGCTCAGTTGTACAGTTCTTGTTGAGATGACTTGATGAAACAACTCATGGGTGAAAGGCTTTAAACTTTTCTTCAATCTTGGTAATTAGCCGAGAAGCTAGATCCGTGATGGCGAACCTATGGCACGCCTGCCACAGGTGGCACGTGTAGCCATATCGGTGGGCACAAAAGCTCAGCTCCAGGGCACATGCGCATGCCGGCCAGCTGATTTTCAGACCTTGTGGGCCCACCAGAAGTAGGGGTACAGTCTGTTTCCTGCCTCCGGAGAGCCTCTGGGGGTGGTGGGCAAGGCCGTTTTTGCCCTCCCCAGGCTCCAGAGCCTTTCTAGAGCAAAAAACAGGCCTTCCAGTCCCACCAGAAGTTGGCAAACAGGCCATTTCTGGCCTCCAGAGGGCTTCCAGGGTGTGTGTGGGGAAGGCCGTTTTCGCCCTCCCCAAGCTCCTAGAAAGGGTCTGGAGCCTGGGGAGAGAGAGATACGGGCCTACCGAGTCCACCGGGCCATCATGTGCCAGGAATGGGTGGGGGGGTTGCGTGCGCATGCATGGGGGTGGCGCACATAAAATTATGAGTTTGAGCATGTATGCGCACGTGACCCCCCCTCCCCCCTGCTCCTGGCACGCAATGGCAAAAAGGTTAGCCATCACTGAGCTAGATGAATGGTTTTTATCTTCGAATTTCTGCACCTGATGTTTGTTTGCCTGCAGGCATAAATCAAAATGGTCCAAACACTATTTCAACCTGTTGTTTCTAGATATATTACCCTCACCGTCAGTTACTCAGCAAAGTTCATTTACTAGTGAGAATTGATTGGTGCTTCTGAAAATGTAATTCTGCATCCACTCAATATATATATTGAGAGGATGCAGAATATATATATATATATGTTTTATTAGTATGTCATGCATGTTTAAAAATATATTGCACGGTTGATTTCAAGACCGGTTTTGATTTAATTAAAATTGTAGTCATCCATTTTTATGGTTTGTATTTTCTATTTTTATCTCTTGAATGAATGAACATCTTGAATGTTGAATAAACAGGAAGGAAGGATGTAAATTTAGCAAATAAATGAATAAGAAATAAGTGTTGTGTAGAAGTCATGTGTTTGCCTCTGGACCCTGAGATCCACATTTCAAAGGACGGATGGAAGGCCGAGTCAACCTTGAGCCTGGTGAGATTCGAACTGCCAAATTGCAAGCAGCCAGCAGTAAATAGCCTGCAATATTGCATTCTAATCACTGCGCCACAGTAATGCTGGATGGTTCCCACTTTTCTTTTCTACCTGCCAAGAATGAGCTTCCTCTTCTTTGAAATTACTCTTCTATTACTCCAAGATCATGGCCAGAGAGATCGTATAATACTTTGTCCACTGTACTCAATTCTATGTTGGTCAAAACCAAGTAGGGAGAGCTAAGAAAAATACCAACACCAAGTTCTCTTTAAATTGATTTAAAAAAAAAAACCGATTGGTTAGGATTAGTACATGGAGAAGGGGTTTAAGATGAGAGGCGATGTAAGTGTAGTGTAAATTTACAATCTCTAATCTTCCACTCCAGGATAAAGTGACTAGGAAGTTGGTGGGCTCCCAACTCCAGCTTGACTTAAATAACACTGATTTTCCTGGTGCCATTTAAATGGGATTTAATTCAGAATATGATTTTAAGATTGCTTTAGGTCAAATTGTACCAATTTAGTGGTAAAGAGTTTAAGAAACTGAGGTCAAATGTTCAAAGCATTATGAGCAGGGGTGAAATGCTCCCGGTTCGGACCAGATTGCCCGATCCGGTAGCAATGGAGGCGGGTGGTTCGGAGAACCGGTAGCAAAAATCCCTGCCTCCCCCATGCCCAGCTGAACCGCACAATCATCAGAGGCTTTATTTTTTACTTTTAAAAGCATTTTTTCTACAACCTCTTCGGCCGAAAAAATGCTTTTAAAAGTAAAAGAAAAAAAGTCTCTGATGATCACACGGCTCAGCTGGGACCGTCAGAGGCATTTAAAAGAAAAAAACCCTTCTTTTTCCTTCCTTCCTTTTCTTCCTTCCTTTTCCTTCTTTCCTTCTCTTTCCTGTTTTTTTTACTTCTCCTTCCTTCCTTCCCTTCTTCCCTTTTTCTTCTTTCCTTCTTTTTCCCTTTTTCTTCTTTTTTCTTCCTTCCTTCCTTTTCTTCGTTCCTGCAATTCTGTTGTGATGCCTCAAAGGAGCCCCCGAGGCCTTAATTTCCTGCTACTAACTACGGTAAGTGTCTGCAGCAACTTCCATCAGAATCCGCTCTCTAACCCCGTTCTAAATAATGGCTAACAGTGTTTACACTGAATAAATTAACCTCATGAAATCTGTCCTCTCCTATTTGCTAAATGCATTTAAAAGTTCAGCTTGACTTTTACTGACTAAAGCACATTTTTAAAAGTGTGGGTTTAAGCCCCCCTGGGGTTCCCCAAGACCCACCCCTCCCGGGGTCCAGATCTAGAATATTATCCCAAAGAACATTAGGTTAGATGAGAGAGGGGAAAATGCCATAAAACGTTATTTCAAGTTTCAGCTTGACCAATGATCAAAGTACTTTAGGTTGTTTACAATAAAACTTTTTTTTTAAAAAAACCACCACCCTGTAACAATAAAAGCAAGTAAGTGCAGAATAAAACTGTCATGCGAACCAGGCAGCTTGCAAGGCAGCCATTCAAAATGAAATTAAAGTCCAAGTCAATTCAAAAAGCCCAGGAAAAAAAAAAAAACAATCTTCACGGGATGCTGAAAATGTGCAAATGCCAGATTTTCTGGGAAGGAAACTCCATTAATAGGGAGGAAACTCCATTAACAGGGCGAAAAAGTTCTCCAAAGAAGAAGAAGTGGTGAAAAAAATCGCTCCGAGGGCAAAGAAAGAAAGAAAGAAAAAAACAGGAACGTAAATTCCTCTTTTTTAAAACTTCCTTTTGCGTTAGGGACATCCATCCTCTTGCAGTGGTGAAATCCAAATTTTTTTTTACTACCGGTTCTGTGGGTGTGTCTTGGTGGGCATGGCAGGGGGAAGGATATTGCAAAATCTCCATTCCCATCCCATTCCTGGGCCAGCCTAATGTAAATGAAGCGGGCTCTGATAGATGACCACTGGATAACTTTCTATTCACTCTATTCTAAAAAGCAATGCATCCGGTTGGAAAAAGTACAAACTCAGCCAAAATCCTTTTGGTACCTCTAGGAGGCCTCTAAGTTGTCAGAAGAAAGGAACATTCTAATGACATACAGCTTAAAGGTTGGTTAGGTCAAGGGGATCCACATGAGTTAAAAGTTGTCTATCATCAGAAGATGATTTGAGTCTATGCTTCAGTAATCTACAAAAAGAATTATGACAGTTGGCAAAGAATAAAATGAAACAGTAATTAGGAAGTGTCAATTAGAAATGACAAATGTATATGATCACATAAACTGCTGAGTTAACAGAATCCTTTGTCTAGAAGGGTATAAAAACCATTGTAGTTAATTTCTTTTTTTTTAATTGAAAAAGTTTTTCAAATACAAATTTCCCCCTCCCCCCCCTAACCCCCCCTCCCCCTCCCCTTCCCCCATGGCTTCTGCAAGATGAGATCCAAATTAATATCATATTATATAATACTTTACCACCCTTTTACACCAACCCCTATGTGCCAAACATTTCTTTCTAACATTGTTATTATGTCCCCCGCATACTATACGTTTCAAACAACATTCGGCTATGAAACTATACAATAAATCCTAATTTGGCATTTGTTCTACTCGTAATCCACCCCCATACGTATATCTCTTAACTCAAATCTTTTAAGTATATTAATATCTAAACATAGCATCCCTTTTCTTCCTACAGGTCTACCATACATAATATATTTAATATCTTTATTCTTCTGCCCATATCACTAAAAGATATTTCCATATATAAATAAGACCCTCAAATGACTTTAAATTTGTATTCCATATGGTATCTTCTGTAATGTCTTTCAACTAGATTGTTAATTCCATCGACCATGTTAGGGTAACATCAAGTCCTGCTTCCAACAGTATATTCAGTATCTTCAATTACCATCTGCCCCCATCATTAATAAGTATTTCTGTATATGAAAAAAAAAAACCCGAGTGACTTTATATTTATATATTGTAGTTAATTTCTGTCTTCGTTCAACGCTTCATGTACAGAGCTTTGAACCTATTGCACAATATAGCCTTGGTACTACAGTGGTTTAAAGCACCCTGTTATTAACACAGCTGCCTGCAATTTACTGCTGGTTCGAATCTCTCCAAGGCTCAAGGTTGACTCAGCCTTCCATCCTTTCTAAGGTAGGTAAATTGAGGACCCAGTTTGTGGGGGCAATAAGCTGACTTTGTATAAATATACAAAAGTATGAAGGCTATTGCTTAACGCACTGTAAGCCGCCCTGAGTCTCTGGAGAAGGGCGGCATATAAATCAAATTAATATATATATATATATATATATACAAATTGTCTCTGATTAACCCTGAAAAGTTGCGTTGCTCTTATCAAATCCGCAACAAGCCAGAGTTGGTATTTGCCGCTTCTCCGAACTACTCAATGTTTCCACTACCGGTTCTGCAGAACCTGCTGGATTTCCACCCCTGATCCTCTGCCATGCGAAGAAAACTCAAGCCAGGCTTTTACCAGGTTGTTATATTCCTTCCCTGCCACGAGAGCGATCCCAGATGCCAAGACGAAGCTTGCTGATGGTTACGGCTGTTAATAATCCAGATTTTTTTTTTTCTCCATCTCGAACATCTGGCTGGTCCCCTGTCTCGTTAACACAGCTGGCTGGCCGATCCTTGAAGGGCGGTGCGCTCCGGAGTCAAGACCTTCCAGATCTCTCGTCCGATGGGTGGTGGGTGTCTTCCAAGCCCCCTCCCATCCCTTTTGCCCGTCGGAGAGCATCTTCCCAACGCGGCTCTCCCACGATTCCTCTCCGCCTTGCAAGCCGAAGAAAGCTCCGCTCCGAAGTGAGGAAAGAAGGAGCGGAGCTGGTTTATAAAGGCGGCGCAAGAAGCCCAGCCTCCTTTTGGCCACCGTGCAATAGTGAGCTTACACGACGGTGTTTTTTGCACAGACCCCACCCGATTTCTCCTGCCCGCCAGGCTCCGGCTCTTGAACCGTTTGAGAGGAAGGTTGGGACGCCGCCCAACGGGAGCCGCTTTGCGTGTCGCGGGATAACCGGCTCCTGCGTTCACACGACCCGGGGAGCATCACGAACTAGCCCCCTTCTGTCTCTCTCCCCCCCCCTTCCGCCCCGACCCGTTGCAATCCTCAGTCTTGGCCCGTGGGAGGTCCGATGGCTGCGTCCCCGAGCGAAGGGAGGAAAGTTCTGGGCGAGGGGGTCGTGAGAAGGATGCCCGGGTTGGACTTCCAGGTCGGGTCCTGGAGAGAGAGCGGTGCCTGCTTCGGGCGAGGTTGAAAGGGCTGGAGGTTTTAAAGCAGTGGTGAAATCCCATTTTTTTTTTAAAACTATCGGGTCTGTGGGCGTGGTGGCTTGGTGGGCGTGGCAGGGGAAGGATACTGCAAAATCCCCATTCCCTCCCCACTCCAGGGAAGGATACTGCAAAATCTCCATTCCTTTCCCACTCCAGGGGGAAGGATATTGCAAAATCCCCATTCTCTCCCCACTCCAGCGAAAGGATACTGCAAAATCCCCATTCCCTCCCCACTCCAGAGAAAGGATACTGCAAAATCTCCATTTCCATCCCACTCCAGGGGAAGGATATTGCAAAATCCCCATTCCCACCCCATTCCAGGGGAAGGATACTGCAAAATCTCCCTTCCCACCCCACTCCAGGGGAAGGATATTGCAAAATCTCCCTTCCCACCCCACTCCAGGGGAAGGATACTGCAAAATCCCCATTCCCACCCCACTCTAGGGGAAGAATATTGCAAAATCCCCATTCCCACCCCATTCCAAGGGAAGGATACTGCAAATCCCCATTCCCTCCGCACTCCAGGGGAAGGATACTGCAAAATCCCCATTCTCTCCCCACTCCAAGGGAAGGATACTGCAAAATTCCCATTCCCTCCCCACTCCAGGGGAAGGATATTGCAAAAAACCCATTTCCTCACACTCCAGGGGAAGGATATTGCAAAATCTCCATTCCCACCCCACTCCAGGGGAAGGATACTGCAAAAACCCCATTTCCTCACACTCCAGGGGAAGGATATTGCAAAATCTCCATTCCCACCCCACTCCGGGGGAAGGATACTGCAAAATTCCCATTCCCACCCCACTCCAGGGGAAGGATATTGCAAAATATCCATTCCCACCCCACTCCAGGGGAAGGATACTGCAAAATCCCCATTCTCTCCCCACTCCAGGGAAGGATACTGCAAAATCCCCATTCCCACCCCACTCCGGGGGAAGGATACTGCAAAAAAGTACTCTTGAGCTCCATTTTTGCTGGCAGAAGCAGCAGGCTGGTCCTTTGCTGTTTCCAAGGCGAGGCCCGTGGACCAGATCTGTGCACCCCGTGAGCCAGATACATCCCACAGGCCTTGAGTTTGACACTCCAGCTTTGGAGGAAGCTGTGGATGTCTGCATATTCTCAATATAGCTAGCAATGCTGATAAAAATGTAACTCGGTTTCATTCTCAAGTGCACAAATGGTTTGGTGTAAAATGCTCTAGAGTGAAGCTAGGAAGAAAACTGGCTGATATGAGCATAAGGCACAGGAGTACACATTGATCAATGTTGGAGCCCCAGTTTTGGCCTCTGTGCATCCCATTTTTGGCCCATTCCAAAAATGGTCTATCGCCACCGAACGGGATGTGTGGAAAACGGAATGCACGGAGCAGGGGTGGGTTCTAAATTTTTTTACTACCGGTTCTGTGGGCGTGGCTTATTTTGTGGGTGTGGCTTGGAGGTCCTGTGACTAGGTGGGCGTGGCTAGCTGGTCAGAGTCATTTCTGGAAGGTCCTCGCACTTACGACCAGTCCCCGCACTTACGACCCGACTCATTTGTTTGCTTTAGGACGGCCCTTTGAAGCCCCACGGCAAGAGTTTATAAACAGTTTTTTTCCCTCTAGTCATCAGCTGGGACTCAGGAGGCAGCAATAGATTGGGGGTGGGACCAAATAAAAGGTAAGAATAACGTGGGGGGGTGGGGGGTGGGAGGGCGGGGGCGAGAACCGGTTCGGTGACGTCATATCGTCACCGCTACCGGCTCAGCCGAACCGGACCAAACCGGGAGGAACCCACCACTGGCACGGAGGCCGAAAATGGGTTGTGCAGAGGTGGCAATAGGCGGGGGTGATCCCCGCAGCCTGGAACAGCTAATCATCAGTATTCCGGGAGGCTGATCCAACCACCAATCAACTGCTTGTGCTAAATCTGACCAGGCTGTTTGCTGTTTGTTGCAAAGAGGAAAATTGCTGGGAGGCAGAGGCTGAAGTGTGGGGGCTGGCAGGCAAGGGTGAAATCCAGCAGGTTCTGATGGGTTGTGGAGAACTGGTAGCGGAAATTTTGAGCAGTTCAGAGAACCAGTAGTGGAAATTTTGAGAACCGGCAAATAGCACTTCTGGCTGGCCCCAGAATGGGGTAGGAATGGAGATTTTGCAGCATCCTTCCCCTGCCACACCCACCAAGCCACGCCCACAGAACCGGTAGTAAAAAGATGTGGATTTCACCACTGCCGGCGGGTAGGCTGGGCTTCAGCAACATTCGCTCTATAATACGCACAGACATTTCCACCCACTTTTTTGGAGAGGGCGGAGAGTGCATCTTATAGTCCGACAAATACGGTACCTAGCTATATCCTAAGAGAAACAAGGAGATGATCTTCATAGCAGGTCTGTGTAGAACCTCCATGGAGTACACATTGATCAGTGTTGGAGCCCAGACAACGACTGAGAGTGGTGAGGACAGCCGAGAAGATTATAGGAGATCTCACTTCCTGTTATTCAGGATACTGCTTATAACCGCTATGTGCTTAGAGCTCGAAGTATTGTTAGAGACCCCGCGGACCTACTTCATGGCCTATTTCTGTTGTTCCCCTCTGGGAGGAAATTTTGAAGTACCTATAGCAGGATTGCTATGGTAGATTCTGTAACAGCTTTATTCCTTACACCATTCGTCTGTAAATTTGCAGGATTCTTTTTTTATCATGTATATGTATACATCCAAACTCGACTCTGTTGTTTCTCTGGGTTATAGGTAAGTAGATGCATTTTTTGTTAAAAAAAAATATTTTATTTTTTTTGTCATGTTTCACTTTCAAAATTACATATACACCAGTATTTTTCTATTTACGTTGTTTTTGGATTAGCTACTTTGCTTGGCAGATTCCATCAATTTTGTACGTTCTCCTGGAATCCAGATATTATTTAAGGTTTAGAAAATGAATAAAGCATGATGGTGGATCTTCACAACTGGTCATCCTCCGTAGTTTCCGGATCTTCCGTGCTTCCCTTCTCATCCTTGAAGACTCTTTGCAGAGCAACCTTGTAAGATGCTCTGGGCTGATCTTTGCCCCTCTTCTTCCTCCCCACTAAGAAATAAAGGAGTGGGTTGATGCTGCTGTTGAGAGCCGTACATCCTATCCCAACGGTCATGAGGAGGGGATTATAGGAACCAAAATATTCAATGACATAAAAGACATCCATTGGGAGAGAAAAAAGGAGGAAGAAGAGGAGAGCCAGCAAGATAGTGGTGAGAAGTTTCTTTTGATTGCGTTGCGATTTCGACCTCAATTGAATCAAGAGAGTCACAGTGGACAAAACCATGAGAGGCGTACAAAGTAAACCATTCACAATCAGCTGGTAAAGAAAACGTGAGCTTCCAAAGCTCTTGGTTTGATACAGAATGAAGTGCACTGCAGAGAGCAGGAAGGAGAGGATCCAGATGAAGCCACAAACAAGAGTGGACAGATTTGGGGGACGATGGCAGCGATGCCAGAGAGGGAAAAGGACAGCCACGCACCGGTCCAGGCTGATGGCAGTCAGCAGAAACTGGCTGGCGGAATAAGTGAAGGAAAACAGCTCGAAAAATAAGAAGAAAAAAGTTTTGACAACGTACGTTCTTTGACCCAGGGACAACACCGTCACAAAGATTGCTGCAATAATGAGGGATGCGAGGACCCCAAAATCAGCGATGGAGAGATTCAGGATGAAAGTGGTGAAAGGATTCCTTTTAATGGAATAGGCCAGGAGATATATTGTCCTTCCGTTTCCCACCAGGCCTAAAATGCAAATAAAGGCAATGACGCCGTTATAAAGGTTTCGTGTTAAATTATCGGAGAGTTGTTCATATGGATAAGGATAAATTTCTGGTATTCCGGTAATATTGGAAGCATTTCCCACAAGTTTGGGATCACTCACAACAGGTTTAAGAGTATTCGGAATGAGTTCATCTTCTGCATTTATCCTGACAACAAAAAGAGACCAAAATTGAATCAGTCCTTCTAACAGAAATGTATACAAGCATACACACACACACACACACACACACACACACACACACACACAAACTGACAAACACACATGCACACAGTTGTTGGTTTTTTACTTACAGATATCTGATTTTTGACTATTTGATGGTAACTACAGTCCTAAAATCAATGTTTCCTACCAATCCCCATTATTATTCACTCTGGCTGAGGGGCAGAGTAGGGTTACTGGGTTAGGGTTAAAGTTAGTATTAGGATTAGGGCAAAGGACAGATGAACAATTAGAAAAGAGGAAAAGTGGGGGAAGGAAGGAGGATACAATCATTGTTGAATATCTGCATTTACATTCTTTGGAGAAGAAGGGATTGCAAGTGTGTATAGAGGCTGTTGCAATATTTTCAGGATCAGACTCAATAATAATAATAAGAGTTAGAGGTTTAAATATATTTCTCTTTAATTATAATAGGCATTCTATATTCACTGAATATTCACAGATAGAAGCAAAGAAAATGGTGAAGGTGGCTCCTTATATATACAAAGGGTGGAGCCAAGAGTGGGAGTGGTGAATTATGAATACATTAAGAGTCAAAGAATAAGTTAACCCCTGATATCCCATATATACATTATTTACACATTAGGGAATAAGGCATTTACATCTGACAAATCCCCCTCTAAATGCCGGTTCGCTATACAACACCAATTACATTCAGATTCAGGACAATATAAGACATACAATTTGGAAGTTAAGTATTTGTGCTGTTTAGAAGGTAAAGGCTTCGTCAATATGTCAGCTAATTGTTCAGAGGTATCACAATGCACTGCTTTGATAAATCCATCTTGAGACAATTGTCTCACATGCTTAAATTTTATATCTATATGCCTGGATCTTTGTCCAATGGCATCGGATCTAGATATTTCAATGGCTGCTTTGTTGTCTTCATGCATAACAAAAGGCAAAGTAGGTTTTTTCCAAACATCTGAAATTAAATCATTAAACCATACAAGGTTATTTGCAGCTTTGGATAAACAAACATATTCCGCTTCTGTGGTTGAAGTGGCTACCAGTTCTTGTTTACCAGTGTACCAGTAAACTGGACAGTCATTTAACAGAAAAATATAACCAGAAGTGCTTTTTCTGCATGATATATCTCCAGCCCAATCCGCATCTGCGTAACATGTAAGTTTTGGTTCTTTATTATCACTAGGTTCTAATACTAGGCAAAAGTCTAATGTACTTTTCAGATATCTTAAGATTCTTTTGACAGCTTCCCAGTGATACATTGTTGGTTTGCTAACATGCCTTGATAATAAATTAAGTGGTAATGCAATATCTGGCCTAGTCCAATTAGATATATAAAGAAGTGAACCTATGACTGATCTATAAAATGTATTATCCTTGAATTCAGGGGAAGATTCATCAGTATTTCTAAGGAAATCAGTTTGCATAGGAGTGTCACAGGGTTTGGCATTGTTTAAATTGCATTTGTTTAGAAGTTCAATAATCTTATCTTTCTGAGTAAGTTTGAATCCCCTTCTAGTTTTGTTAATTTGTACACCAAGGTATTTGTTTACTTTACCTAGAGATTTCAACGAGAAATGTTCATTTAGCTTGTTTATAAAGATTTCTCTTCTCTCTTTGTGTTTTCCTATATATAAAATATCATCTACATAAATCAATACAAATTCAATGTAATCATCACTCTTTTTGACAAAGAAACAGTTATCAGCAGTGGTAGCGTTGAAATCCATGGTCTTAAGTACTTTTACCAAGCAATCGTACCATCTTTTGCCAGATTGCTTTAATCCGTATAAACTCTTGTTCAATAGCCAAATTTCATTTTTATTAGTGTATTGACTGTGAGGTGCTCTTACATATATTTCCTTATCTAGTTTTGCGTGTAGATACGCAGTCTGTATGTCATATTGAAATACATCAAGATTGAGTGCGGATGCTACTACTAGAGCTGTTTTAACACTCTCTGTTCTTACTGTGGGGGAGTACGTGTCAGTATAGTCCTCCGGATATTTTTGTGCATAACCTTGTGCAACCAATCTAGCTTTGTATAGGGTATTGCCTCCTTCTAGGTTCTTAATTTTATAAATCCACCTGGTACCAATAATTGTTTTATCTTTAGGTGCAATCGCAGGTGTGAATACATTTAATCCTTGCAAACTTTCCATCTCTTTTTTCATAGCTAGTTCCCATTTTTCCTTTTCTTCACGAGGGAGTTTTAATACTTCCTCATATGTATTAGGTGTTATTTGTTCACCATCCATATGCATTATGTAATCTCTGTATTTATTTGGTATTTGATTTCTGTTGTTCCTAATAGCTCTTTCAGGTTTGCTATGGTAGTCATGCAAATATCTTGCTTCCTTTTTTGTTAATGTGTCTGTCTTTGTTTTGTGTTGACTATTTGTCCATGTTTTGGTTTTGTTTTTATTTTTGTTGATATTTTGATTTTCTATTGTCCCTTCCTCACGAGATTTTGTATCTTTGCATTTATTTGGAAATATTTCATTAAGATGTAATTTAGACCAGTTGGCCTGTTCATGGAACACAGCTGTTCTGGAAACTATAAATTTGTTATTATTATCAATGAATCTGTACCCTTTGGTGCCAGTTTCATATCCCATAAATCTTAGTCTTCTGGATATGTTTTCTCCCTTTCTTCTCAACTGTTTAGGTATGTGTACGTCTGCAGTGACCCCAAATATGTGCATGTGTGCTAATTTTGGTTTCCTATTATACATCACCTCATATGGTGTCTTATTCACAATACTGGACCAGGTTCTATTTTGAGTGTAATTTGAATAATGTAAGGCTTCTGACCAAAATTGTTTGCCTAAACCAGCATCCTCTAATGTGCACCTAATCATGGTTTGTAATGTGGAATTCTTTCTCTCTGCAATCCCGTTCTGGAACGCAGAAAATGGACTAGACGTGTAATGTAGCATTCCTCTATCCTTTAACCATTGGGAGAATTCTTTAGACATGAATTCACATCCCCTATCTGTCATAATTTGTTTTATTCTGATATTATGTTGTGTTTCTATGCGTTTGTAAAATTCCTTAAATTTTTGAAAGGTTTCATCCTTGTGTTTTAATGTGTAAACAAAACCATAGCGACTGTAATCGTCTACTATTGTTAGGAAGTAACGTTTTCTATAAGTGATTGATGGAGTTAATGGGCCAACTAAGTCCATGTGTACTAAGTCAAAAATTTTGTTAGTTGATCTGGTGGATTTTTTTGGCCTGGGACTAGTTTTTAGTTTAGTAGATTTACATACTGAGCATTCCAAATAATTTTCACAATTTTTTATTTTGACACCTTCTGCGTGTTCAGTCATTTTTTGTACTACAGGAAAACTTGCATGTCCTAACTTCCTATGTAAGATATGAGCACACTCGTCATGAATTGGTTTACCTATTTTTGGTTTCTTCTCATTGTGTGTATCTGTGTGATCATGAGATATTTTACATTCATCATTGTCACTGTTACTAATATTTTCATCATCTGCCTCAATACAATCTTCCATATTTGAA
Organism: Pantherophis guttatus; assembly: GCF_059756535.1. Lineage (NCBI taxonomy): Eukaryota > Metazoa > Chordata > Lepidosauria > Squamata > Colubridae > Pantherophis > Pantherophis guttatus. The sequence goes on along the minus strand of NC_142065.1, from coordinate 208,869,855 downwards.
TCAATGTTATGTAACCATCTTTCTTTTGTTATCAGATAGGGTAGGCCTCCTTTAATCATCACAGTGCCTACATTTGTTTTATTCTTCTCTAAAGTTGCTTTTCCCTTTGAGAAAACTATATTGATGTCAGAATCTCTGCTTAGTTTTATGGCACTTAGTATGTTATGAGGTATTTCTGGTATTAACAATACCCCCTCTATTTTTCCTAGACCAGGCAAGGTCACATTCCCTCTGCCTAATACTTGAACTTTTTCTTGATTAGCTACCTTTATTACAAACTTATCTTCTGTAAATGAAGATAATATATTTTTGTTATTAGTGGTGTGATTAGTTGCCCCAGAATCAATAAGCCAATTATTGTTCTCATTTTGTTGCGTTTTAGTGCTGTCTTGTTTATTTAGTCCATTCAGTGAACCAGATTTTCTCTCTTTTGAATTTTCTCTGCCCCCTCTACTTTCTCTGTAATTTGGTGGGCTTCTATATTTATGTCTATCTGTGGAAGACTGTCTATAATTGTATTTATTCCTATATTCTGACCTATGTCTTTCCTTTGAAATTTTGGGACAATCTCTTCTATTGTGTTCCCTGGACCCACAATTGTGGCATTTAAAAGTTTCATTATATTTTTCTTGGAAAGCTACCTTCCTAAAAGATTTGTGTTCTGTGTGATTGCTATAACGATTTTTTCTTGAATTGTCTTCTGCTATCAATTTGTTAGACAGACTTTCCACCGGCCAGTACGCTCCCATAGAGAGGGGCTCCTCCGGGTGCCGTCGGCCAAACAATGTCGGCTGTCGGCCCCTAGGGGGAGAGCCTTCTCTGTGGGGGCACCTACGATTTGGAACGAGCTCCCCCCGGAGATACGTAGGATCCCGGATCTGCGCACCTTCCGCCGCGCACTTAAGACTTTTCTATTTTATCAAGCTGGCCTGGCCTAAATCTTCCCCCTTTTTAAATGTGGAAATTTTAAATTTTTAAATTTTAAATTCGTCTTTTTATAGGGGTATGGGTAAGGCATTTTAAATTGGGGAGCCATCTTAGATTTAATTCTGTTTTAAACGTATTTTAATTGTTTATATTGTATGTTTTTAACTTTGGCTGTGCACCGCCCCGAGTCCTTCGGGAGAGGGGGCGGTATAAAAATCTAATAAATAAATAAATAAATAAATAAATATTGATAAATATCCTAGATTGATGGTGTCTAAGTGTGACATAAAACTATCCCATGATGAATCAAGTGAGTTGATAATAACACTTTTCATTGTTTGATCTGAAATCACTTCCCCCCTCAAATGCAGCTCAGCTCTTATTTTGTTTAAAGATATTAAATGCTCACTTATGGAAACCCCTGGTTTTACTCTGGAAGAAAAGAAGTCCTTAGACATTCTTGTAGTGGTAGCTACACTATCGCTGTGAAACAAATTAAACATGCATTGAATTATTTCTGAAACAGTTAGATTTGGTTTGATGCTATGATACATTGCAGGAGACACGCTAGATATTATTAAGAAAAATGCCTTATGGTGTAAACAATCTATTTTTAAAGTCCAAGGTCTTCTTGGGGGACTAGTGATAAAAAATAGTAAATTTTCTTTCATAAAGACAACCTGGAGCTGTTGATACCATTCTTGCAAATTAATGCCATCAACTCTAAGTTTTGGGAAGTCACTGGGTAAGTTTCCCACATTATTTTGTCCATTACTTACAACCTGAGGTAGTCCGTGGTCTCGCAAGTGTAGGAAATTGCAAAACGGCATGGGGATGCTCGCAACGAGTCTGCGCGGTTCTCTGGCCAGTTCAAGTCTTTCCGGACCGTCTACGTAGTTTCGCACATGCGCGTTGTTCATTTCTTCTTTGGCGTCGTCGTGGAAGGTTCTCTCCATTGTAGCTCGCTCGCTCCGCTCCTCTTCAGACGAGTCGATCTCTGGCTCGGTTTTAGGAGTTCTGATGGCGGCGACTGTTCTTCTCTTTCTTTTGGGTGCGTTGGCACTTGCTTCGGTCTGCGGTGTAGGGCGGAATCGACATGGCTCTCTGGGCTCGGGCGTCGTCGCTCTCGAAGTCAGGATGGGAGCGTGCAGGTCTTGAAGTATCGGCTTGTTCGCTTGCTTCTTCATTGGCGCTTTGGAAATTTTTAATTTTGGCCCAAATGCAGCAAAAAGCATCTTCATTGCTGACTTTACTTGGGATTTCGTTAAGTCGTCTTCACTTTCTGATTCTGGCTCTTCCGAAGAGTTTGAATCCTCCCTTTTACTTTCGTAGTCTGATAACGTTTTTCGCGCCAGAAATTTTGAACTGAGCATTTTGATTGGCTCTGCTTCGCTCACTTTGGAGGCTTGTTGAAACCAAGATGGCTGCCATTCAAAATTTCGCGCGGGATCACATTTTTCCTTTTTCATAACGACTTTCTCTGTAGTCATATCACTCACAGTTTTTTGGTCTTTGGTTTTCTCTTTAGCGATGTTTTTCTCTCTCGCTGCTCCGCTGTTCTTCAGCATTTCTTGGAGGTTCGCGATGAGGCTTTCATCATTCTTCTGGCTTTTTAATAACTTCAATATCTCTGACCTGAGTTCGTTATTTTCTATTTCGATTTCCTCCTGGCTATCATTTTCATTTATTAATTCTTCTTCTTCAGTGGTGTATTCTTCGGATTCTCTCGAAATCGCGTTTGTGGATTCGTTGATTATTTCTTGTTCAGTTTCTATTTCTTTGCTGTAGGCCCTGGTGTTGGGCCTATCTTTCTTAGACATTTTTAGGTATTTATTGAGTCAATTAACCATCCTCTGCTACCAGTTTGTTGCAATATTTTCAGGATCAGACTCAATAATAATAATAAGAGTTAGAGGTTTAAATATATTTCTCTTTAATTATAATAGGCATTCTATATTCACTGAATATTCACAGATAGAAGCAAAGAAAATGGTGAAGGTGGCTCCTTATATATACAAAGGGTGGAGCCAAGAGTGGGAGTGGTGAATTATGAATACATTAAGAGTCAAAGAATAAGTTAACCCCTGATATCCCATATATACATTATTTACACATTAGGGAATAAGGCATTTACATCTGACAGAGGCACATAATGGGAGATGCACATTGAAGAACACGTGGTAGGGCTACCTGTTCGCCTTCAGTGGGTAACTGATTAAGGTGTTGTCAGTTGCATCCAGAGCTTATTAATTCTAATATAAATACTGTTAGAATGTATGAGAAAAGTGCTATGACACAGAGAAAAAATTGCTTAGTAAAAGTCTGAAAAAACAAAACCGTTTTACCTTATTTTTCAGACTGCAAGACACACCGGAGTATAAGAAGCACCAAGATTTTGAAGAGGTAAACAAGAAAAAAAAAATGGTTTTGCCCTCCCCAGCCCCCAGGAGCAGTCTGCAGGCCTCCCAAACCCTCTGTGCGCTCCATTTTTGCGAAAAACGGGCCCCTTTTTCGCAAAAATGGATGCGCAAAGGCAGCGGTGAAATCCAAATTTTTTTACTACCGGTTCTGTGGGCGTGGCTTGGTGGGCATGGCAGGGGAAGGATACTGCAAAATCTCCATTCCCACCCCATTCCGGGGGAAGGATACTGCAAAATCTCCATTCCCACCTCACTCCGGGGGAAGGATACTGCAAAATCTCCATTCCCACCCCACTCCGGGGGAAGGATATTGCAAAATCTCCATTCCAACCCCACTCTGGGGCTAGAAAGAGGTGATACTTGCCAGTTCTCCAAACTACTCAAAATTTCCACTACCAGTTCTCCAGAACCTGTCAGAACCTGCTGGATTTCACCCCTGCACAGAGGGTTGGGAGGTCTGCAGAGTGCCCCTTGGGGGCTGGGGAGGGCAAAAACACGATGCACCGGGGGTGGGGGGGTTGAGAGGCCAAAAATGGGCCTGTTTGGTTTCAAATGTTTGTCCTATCAACATGTTTGATTCCAGGTCACAAAGTTAGTTTGGAGCACACCAAAGCTACATGATGCACAGCTGCAACTCTTCAAAAAATGTGCCTTTTATTGGCACTGTGTGTAAGGAAAAGATTCAGCAGCTTTGCCAAATTCTAAAGAGGTATGTGGTGAGCACTTGCAGCTGGTTCCAAGCAGGCTTGCAAATCCAATGTGAAATGTTGCGAAGACACAGGACCCAGGATTTACCCAGGCTAGTCTCACATAACATGCCTATTCAGGTCTAGTGCCTAGTTATAAGTATCACATCTTCGTAATTTTTATTTGTTTATTTTACTTCCATCCCATCTCACCTTCAGGAAACCAACATTTTTGCCCTACAAAGACTCTGCTATATCTGGTGTCAGTGCCTTGGTCATTTTCAAATGGGGATGATCCACTCTCTGGGAAAATCTGTCCCTTGTCTACCCACTGCACTGAATAAAAAAATCAGCATTGGCTTTCTTGGGAGAAAGCCTGAAGTATCTGGATATTCCCCTCCAAAGTGGGTTAGGAACAAACTGAGTTAGATAGCTTCCTTCATCCACAAGCAGCTTTCTTACCAGCAGCTGCAATGGGCAGAGAAGGGGAGCAATTTTCCTTTTAGAGTGTTATGAAACAATTGGAAGACTAACTCCATTCCTGCAAAGAAAATATTTTATAATCTTACCCATCAGAGTATTCACGCCAAATGTGATAGATGCCAGGATCTCTATGACCATGATCTAAAGAAGAAATTAAAGTATAGAATAGAATAACAGAGTTGGAAGGGACCTTGGAGGTCTTCTAGTCCAACCCCTGCTTAGGCAGGAAACCCTACACCACTTCAGACAAATGGTTATCCAACATCTTCTTAAAAACTTCCAGTGTTGGAGCATTCACAACTTCTGGAGGCAGGTTGTTCCACTGGTTAATAGTTCTCACTGTCAGGAAATTTCTCCTTAGTTCTAAGTTGCTTCTCTCCTTGATTAGTTTCCACCCATTGCTTCTTGTTCTACCCTCACGTGCTTTGGAGAATAGCTCCCTCTTCTTTGTAGCAGCCCCTGAGATATTGGAATGCTGCTATCATGTCTTCCCTAATTCTTCTTTTCATTAAACTAGACCAGTTCCTGCAACCGTTCTTCATATGTTTTAGCCTCCAGTCCCCTAATCATCTTTCTTGCTCTTCTCTGAACTCTTTCTAGAGCCTCAACATCTTTTTTACACCGTGACAACCAAAACTGAATGCAGTATTCCAAATGTGGCCTTACCAAGGCATTATAAAGGTGTTGGTCACCACTTTTAAAGCACTCCATGGCATAGGACCTGGGTATTTGCGGGACCGCCTTCTGCCGCCGATTGCCTCCCACCGACCAGTACGCTCCCACAGAGAGGGACTCCTCAGGGTGCCATCAGCCAGGCAATGTTGGCTGGCGACCCCCAGGGGGAGGGCCTTCTCTGTGGCAGCTCCTGCCCTCTGGAATGATTTGTCCCCGGAGATACGAAGGATATCAGATCTCCGGGCCTTTCGCCGTGCCCTAAAAACTTTTCTTTTCCATCAACCAGGGCTGGCGTGAACCCCCCCCCCCTTTTTAGCTCTTTTTAGCTTTTTATGTGTAAATTGGGTTTTAATTGGATTGTTTTAAATTGTGGGCCAAAGCTGTATAATTCTTTTAATTGATTTTAAATTTTGTATTGGTATGTTTTTATTCTTGGCTGTGCACCGCCCTGAGTCCAATAGGAGAAGGGCGGTATATAAATTGAATAAACAAACAAACAAACAAACAAACAAACAAACCAATGAATAAATAAATAAAAACTGGTATTACCACGTCACATGATCTTGATTCTATCCCTCTGTTTATGCAGCCTAGAACTGTTGGCTTTTTTGGCAGCTGCAGCACATAGCTGGCTCATATTTAAATGGTTATCCACTAGGACTCCAAGATCCCTCTCACAACTACTACTATTGAGCAAGGTACCACATATACGGTACCTGTGCATTTTGTTTTTCTTCCCTAAATGTAGAACCTTGCTTTTTTCACCATTGAATTTCATTTTGTTAGATAGCGCCCAATGTTCAAGTCTGTCAAGATCCTTCTGTATCTTGAGCCTATCTTCTGGAGTGTTGGCTATTCCTGCCAGCTTGGTGTCATCTGCAAATTTGATGAGTTCCCCATCTATCCCCTCGTCCAAGTCATTGATGAAGATGTTGAAGAGTACTAGTAAATAAAGTACTGGTAAAGTACTGGTAAAGTAAATAAAGATTGTGACGCAGCCAAGGCAGCAAAAATGCTAATATGTTTTAGAAAGTTCTTCCACACAGATTTGTGTCTTTCTGAATGGGAATCTCTGTTTGCATAAATCAAATAATCCACAATGGATTTTTTTCCTGTGGTCAGATAGTCATTGGCCAATACTCAGTTCCTATGGTTCTCTCTAAGCTGCCTCAGAATTATTTAACCTTATAATCAATTCAAAGAAGCTCATTTTGAAAAAGAAACGATTTTCCCCAGTCTTGTTTTTCCTTTGTTTTCAGAAATATTTCTGAGCCTCCAATCATATTTCTTTTTCTTAAAGTGCTCTTATAGTACATGGAGGTTGACTTCATCTCCTATGTCCCTCCAGAGAAAAATTCTGGATGATCCTAGAGATAATGGCAGATATCGCTGTGTAAGCATTCTTGTTGTGGTCCGCCAGCAGTCTACGGAGCTGACAGCGGAATCAGACAGTGAGGAGGCTGGTGAGGACAATGGGCCAGTCCTGGAGTCAGGGGAAGGCCCGGATGAGGGCTCTGCATCAGAGGCAGAGATGGGACCAGGGCCATCTGGGAGCGATGTGTGGACTCTGGAGCCTCCAGAGACTGATAGTAGAGAGTTAGAGGAACAGGAGGAGCCTGTTCCTAGTGCACGTATGAGAAGGGCTGCCAGAAGGCAAGAGCAGCTAAAGCAAAAAGGATAACTTGGGAGTAAGGCCAGGAGATGATTGGCTCCTCCCAGAAGGCTTAAAAGACCAGCAACAGCTCTTGGGATCTTTGTAGGAAAGCAATGTTGCTACGTTTGTTCTTGTCAGCATCTCTTGCTTCTGAACTTTTTGCCAAGAAAAGACTTTGGCAGGGTGCCAAAGTAGACAAAGGTTGGTGATAAGGCCGAAGGACTGTTTATGAAGAATTTGTTTTGGACTTAATTTGGACTAAGCTGAGAATGAAGTAATTCTCAGTTGTTCTAATAAAATATGTTTATTTGGGACTGATTATGTCTGGTAATAACTACTTGGGCCTAGGTCACAACAATTCTTACATTCTCCATGAAAGCTATTTTATGAAAAATTCCCTCAGGAAATATTTTGTGAATACACCCATGGAATGCCTTCAAAGTGCCAACACAGTTCCTAACATCAGGAGTTGATGGGTGTCATGATTTGGTGCTAGAATTTCAATTTTCTTCTTTGAATTGATTATAAGGTTAAATAATTCTGGGGCGGAATTTCTGGCCTTCTGCCACCAGTAGCCTCTCACCGACCAGTATGCTCCCATAGAGAGGGGCTTCTTAGGGTGCCGTCGGTCAAACAGTGTTGACTGGCAGCCCCCAGGGGGAGAGCCTTCTCTGTGGGGGCACCTGTTATCTGGAACGAGCTTCCCCCGGAGATACGGAGGATCCCGGATCTGCGCGCTTTCCACTGTGCCTTCAAAACATTCCTATTCCTAACCTCTTTTTAAAATTGTTTTTAAATTTTTAAAATTTTAAATTTGTCTTGTAAATGTGGGGTGTTTTAAATTTTGTTCTCTGGGCCAATTTATTTATTTATTTATTTTTCATATTTGTATACCGCCCTACTCCCGAAGGACTCAGGGCGGTGAACAGCCATAATAAATACAAATACATATAGAAGTTAAAAACTATTAAAAACAGATTAAGTAATTTGGCTCAAAGATTAAAACATCCAAATTTGTCTAAAAGAGGTCTAAACCCGATTTAAAAGCCAATTTAAAAAGCCAATTTAAAAAGGGAGAGTTAGGCCAGACCAGCTTGTTGGAATAGAAATGTTTTCAGGGCTCGGCGGAAAATGCGTAAGTCTTGGATGTTTCGTAACTCCGGGGGAAGCCCGTTCCAGATGGTAGGTGCCCCCACAGAAAAGGCTCCTCCCTGGGGGCCATCAGTCGACATTGTTTGGCCGACGGCACCCTGAGGAGTCAATATTTGATTGTATTTTAATAGTTTTTTAACATTTGTATTGTATGTATTTTATCTTTTGGCTGTTCATGGCCCTGAGTCCTTCGGGAGTAGGGCAGTATACAAATTCAATAAATAATAATAATAATAATAATAATAATAATAATAATAATAATAATTATTATTATTATTATTATTATTATTATTATTATTATTATTATTATTATTATTATTATTATTATTATTATTATTATTATTATTATTATTATTTTGGAATAAACTCAGAAAACATTATTAATCCCTTGAGGTTTTCATTATCATTCACAAAGATAAAGACATTGCATAAAGTATAGTTTTCATGCTTTTCATACCTCCTGAGTTATTAAATCCTTGCTCCATTGTGCAAAAAGTGTTGTCTGTTCGCTTAGAAAGGTTCAATTCATTGGTTAAGTTGGACAACCCAGGACACTGCAATTTAAGGGGAAATATAATTATTAAAAGAAAGTAAACTTGTGCATACTTCTGATTGTCAAAATGGCTGAAAACTTTGTGCTCTTGGGAAATTCAAAATCATTATTTTGTTGGAAGTAAACTCTGGTCCGGTTCTTATTCGAAGCTGGGAGAAAGATGCAGGAGAAATGCACTGAAGGCAGGCTGCAGTTGGAAAGGAGATCTCCATTTATTTGGTAGCCGGAAATAATAGCAATAACACTTAGACTTATATACCACTTTACAGTGCTCTACACCCCATTCTAAGTGGTTTACAGAGTCAGCATATTGTCCCCAACAATTTAGGTCCTCATTTTACCCACCTCGGAAGGTTGGAAGGCTGTGTCAACAACAGTGACAGCAGCATGTTTCTGGGATGGCTGACAAATTGGGGTTGAGAATAGATGGGCTTTTATACAATTTTGGGGGCTTTGTGATTGAGATGCCTGTTCATGTCCTTTAATATTTTAATGCCTGTTGCCAGATTCCTATGGGGTCATGTAGGGGTCATGACTGGCTCTACAGGCGAAATGCAAATCCTAGGTGTTTTGTTTATCTGAGCTAATCTTGTCAGTTTTGGCTCATTACCTATTGTGCTGCTTATTCAGAATTGCTTGCTGCCCTTTGTTTATGAATAGAGTGGCTTGGCTTTACAAAATATCCATTCACAAAGCTTAGCCTCTTCAGGTTTCTTCTTGAGGCTGTTTCCTTATGGTAGAAACCAGTGGTGAAATCCAATTTTTTAAATCCAATTTTTTTTACTACCAGTTCTGTGGGCGTGGCTTGGTAGGCGTGGTGTGGCTTGGTGGGCGTGGGTTGGTGGGCATGGCAGGGGAAAGGATACTGCAAAATCTCCATTTCTACCCCACTCCAGGGGAAGGATATTGCAAAATCCCCATTCCTACCCCACTCTGGGGCCAGCCAGAGATGGTATTTGCCGGTTCTCTGAACTACTCAAAATTTCCATTACCGGTTCTCTGAACTATTCAAAATTTCTGCTACCGGTTCTCCAGAACCTGTCAGAACCTTCTGGAAACAGGTACAGGCAGGAAATGCTGGAAATGTAGTAATATCAGCTAATATAAACTAATCTTGAAAGTCTGACAAATTAATCTATTTTGATTCTTGGCTTGTCTTGGCTATATCTTTCTATGTGGCAATATTGCTACCACTTCCCTTTCGATGGGTCTCCATTTAGGAACAAAACTGCTGATTTGAGCTTTCTCTTCCACTTGTTTCCATGTCTATCTGTTATTAGCATCAGAGAAGAGGAAGAAGAAGAAGCCCTGAAAGCCAGAGATCATTTCCTCTCCTTTCTTTTTATATCAAAGAGAACCAAATGAGATCTCCAAGGACACTTCATCATTTCTGTACAGAATGTCCTGTCCATCTGAGTCTGCCACCAGCTCCGCTGGAAGCTGGCGGGCCACAACAAACATAAAGTAAAGAATACAATGAAACCATAGCCATATATAACTCCATAGAAATCACCTTAAAATCACCGCCATAGAAGGTCTCAAAAGTAAGGACATATTTTTGCAATTATTTTTGCAATAATATAAAATGAGTAATCACTTGGGCAGAATGTAGGGGAGAAAGAGCAGGGAAAGGGTAAACAACAGAAACCCCAACCAATAAAAAAAGAGAAGAAGATTTGGTAGGACAGAAGACAATTATTGATTATTTGTGCTCCCTATGAGCTGCAAAATCTAATCAAGGAGTACAGTGGCACAATGCATGATATATCCAGAGAAGGCTCTCCAGAATAAAATGAGGAGCTTAGAGTGTGGTCATGGGTGGGGGAAAAAGTTCAGTAGAAGAGAACCAGAAAAGGACATTGTCACAAATTTTCCGACAAACATTTTTAAAAAAATTGATCCTGTGCTTATAATTTAGTGGTACAAGATGTACTGTGCTTATAATTTAGTGGTACAAGAGGCCTCCTATAGTGGATGCATCAGAAAGCTCCACACAGTCTCCAAACAGAACTCAGTTTTTGAGACTTATCCTGAACTGGGAGTCATTTTCATATACCTTGTGGTAAATTTTTGTTTTGTTTTGTTTTGCTAAGGACATACTTGTCAGTATATAAGAATTTATAAACTGGAATAGCCATAGCTTCAAGGTGTTGGTTCTCATCTTTAAAGCGGTCCATGGCTTAGGGCCAGGGTATTTACAAGACCGCCTTCTGCTACCGATAACCTCCCACCGGCCAATACGCTCTCACAGAGAGGGCCTCCTCAGGGTGCCGTCGGTCAAGCAATGTCGGCTGGCGGCCCCCAGGGGGGAGAGCCTTCTCTGTGGGGGCACCCGCCCTCTGGAATGAGCTCCCTCCCGGAATACGACTGATCCCGTATCTCCGCACTTTCCATAAGGCCCTGAAGACATTTTTATTTCAGCAAGCCGGCCTGGCCTGAATAGGTTTTTTATGGGTTAGTTTTTAATTTTATAGCTTTGGGGTTTTAAATTGGGAGGCCGATTGATTTAATTTATTTTAGCTATCTTAACTTTTATATTGTATGTTATTTTAATTTCGGCTGTTCTCCGCCCTGAGTCCCTAGGGGGAGAAGGGCGCTATATAAATTCAAATATAAATAAATAAATAAATAAATAAATAAATAAATAAATAAATAAATAAATAACAACAAGTCAGCCAATGAGAACTGTTTGGTGACTGAAAGCTATGTCAGACAGCTTGGAGTCTGGGCTTAGTTTAACTGTTCTGTGTATATAAGCTTGCTTCTAATTCTAGTTCTTGCTTCTACTCCTTGTACTTGCTACCATGTTACAAGAGCTGCATGGGTATTGTATACATGCATCATGTTTTATATTATTGTATATAAAGAAGTTTCTTCTCTAAATGAATCCTGCTGAATTCTTTACTTGTGTGCTGGCTGGATAGCTACAGACTCTGACAATACCTGGTGATGATGTGCAAGAATTCTTGGTGAGAATCAATAAATCTCTTATGAAAATCCAAGGATGTCCAGAAAGTTAGACTAGAAGAAGCTTTAAGATTCTGGAAGCAGGAATGATCCCGAGGGGTGGGGGAGCGCTCGTTGATTGTTTGTATTCTGTATATTGTTATATATTATATATTATGATTCATGTATGTTATGTATGTTAATTTCTTTTTTTTAATATGTTAATAATAAAAAAATATGGAAAAAAAAAGAAAGTTAGACTACTTTGATGAATCCAGTCTGGACTATATTTGATGTAGCTGCGTTACAGCAGCAGAATTTATTTAGCAAAAGGAAGGGATTTCCACATTAAGTAAAAGAGGAGCTTAATTTACATTTTGCTGTAAACCAAGAACGAGAAAGCATTTCTAAAACTCTGTGGAAAGGAAACATTGAAAAACTGAATATTAACTTGGAGAAGGAGCAAAAAGAAATATCAAATTGAAAATCAGTCTATCAAGCAATCAAAATATATTTAGAGTCCAAGACCAAATATAATGAAAAGACAAGCTATCAAATACAATAACTATTAAGAAGGCATTTTAGTCTTTGAAATCTTAGCAGCTATCAGTTATGAGGAGGAGAATAAAAGCTAATGGCTTCTGCTGTAGCTCTTGAAAATATATTTAAATGATGAGCTTGCCATTGTTCTCCAAGGATGGATGTCTTGTCATTGATCAGCAAGATTAACATCAGTGAGGCAATCCTAACAAGAAGCCCAAACTATGAATATTAATGCTAACACTAATCTTCATTGCGCGTTTCCCCTTTTCTAATCAAAACACCAGCAAGGCAAGTCAATAACTTAAAAAAAAAAAGTTTTTTTTAAAAAAAATTGAGAGATAATCTTTTAGAAAAATAGCAGCTAACAATTAATAGCATGAGAATAGAATTCATAATAGATATATTAAGATTTATTGGAATCAGAGATTAGAAGATTGGAGTCACACCATTCTTTGAAAAAAATTGCTGCTAATTTGAGTTCTGTTGTTTGCCGACGATTTGCTGATCCCATCCTGATCGTGCCCCAGTCCTATCCTGAACTCAGAGAGGAGTGTTCTGCAAATAACAACTATCACAACATGAACTCTATCTTTACTGTTGACGTACCTGGTGATGATAGGAAGAATCTCGGAGGTCTCTTTCAGAATCTAAGGATCAGATCTTTTTCAGTGAATTCCGTTGGGTTTTGTTTGATGCAGTTAGTTCCTTCTTCAGAAAAAGGGAATTGAGCTGGTCATCAGCAGCTGCAGACTTTCTCAGATGAAAAGAACTTACGTCATATGTGTCTCTGACTTTTGCAACTGAACATTTTAACTCACATGCAAGATGCACAAGAAATACTGAAAGATCATATCAAAAGGCTGTACGAATTTTAAGGTGATGACCTGAATGACTTGAATGACCTCAATCTACCTCTTATTAATCAGACTCTAAACGAATGTACAACAGAACCAATGCATACAAACATGTACAATGCTGTTACTAATCTGGGATTGGATCAACTAGTATCAAACAACAACTGTTTTGATTTCACCTTCTGCAATAATTTAAACTCAATCCATGGTCTACAAATAAATGAACCCTTTTCCAACAGTGACCATAGCATGATTGACTTTTGTCTCAATTTATGCCCTTACAAAGACGATCATAATGACAGAATCCCAAAGTATAACTTTAGAAAAGTCAACTACAATCTCATAAATGACGACCTCTCATCTCTTGAGATGTGAGAGTGAAGAGCAACCAAAGATCCAATTTGATAGCCATTTATGGTGTACTCATGTGAGTGAAAACTCTAATTAAACCAGAGTGATAAACCCTGATTTATATGTTACTAAATATACACACTGACAAAGATGTTAGACTAAAAAAGAGCTACTTTATGTCCCAATTCAGCCACGAAGAACTCTTAAGGGAAACTTTTAAAATGGTCATAGGACCAATACATAAATTGTCTAGTTATATCCTAAGAGAAGTAGAGAGGTGATCTTCATAGCAACTATGGGTAGAACTTCGCAGGGTTTGGTTGAGAATAGAATAGAATAGAATTCTTTATTGGCCAAGTGTGATTGGACACACAGGAAATTTATCTTGGTGCATATGCTCTCAGTGTACATAAAATAAAAGATACATTCATCAAGAATCATAAGGTAACCACTTAATGATAGTCACAGGGTACAAATAAGCAATCAAATCATATTAGGAAACAGTCAATATAAATCATAAGGATACCAGCAACAAGGTTACAGTCATACAGTCATAAGTGGGAGGAGATGGGTGATAGGAACGATGAGAAGATTAATAGTAGTGCAGACTTAGTAAATAGTTTGACAGCGTTGAGGGAATTATTTGTTTAGCAGAGTGATGGCATTTGGGGAAAAACTGTTCTTGTGTCTAGTTGTTTTGGTGTGCAGTTCTCTATAGCGTCATTTTGAGGGTAGGAGTTGAAATAGTTTATGTCCAGGATGCGAGGGGTCTGTAGATATTTTCACAGCCCTCTTTTTGACTCGTGTAGTATACAGGTCCTCAATGGAAGGCAGGTTGGTAGCCATTGTTTTTTCTGCAGTTCTAATTATCCTATGAAGTCTGTGTCTGTCTTGTTGGGTTGCCGAACCAAACCAGTCTACATTAAGATTCAGCCAGGAGCTTCCAACATGATTTGTCACGAATATGACTCATTCTCCAACTCACAGCCAACATGGGGGCATGACTATTCAATCTGCCTCAAAAGCAGCCAGGCAGAATACAACCCAAAATGGGCTTAACGAATGTGAAGGAAAGTCTACTAAGATTCCACCATACCAACACTTTACACAGTGAAGTTGCCTCCAGCTAGAAATAAGGACTTGAAATGTCAATAAGGCTTTGCGCCAAATTGCAATAAATAAGATTAAGAAGCTGCATATTTCAGAGTATAGTCCAAAACAGAAAAGGCAATGAAATCATAATTCAAAATAATCTTTCATTATGAAATAAAATGGAACGATTTAGTGTCTGAAAATTTCAGGATTTTGAATATCACATTTTATTTAAGAAAACACTGTTTACAACAAGTTTTGCTTTTTTCCTTTCCTATTTCCTTTCAACGTCCATGACTTTTGTGACTTCATATATTGTTCTATTAAATAAAATTGTGAGTTAAAACAGCGACCCCCAACCTTTCTGGCTCCAAGGACCAGCGGGGGTTGGGAGAGGATGGTTTTGTGTGTGTGCCCGCCACTTACACAAATGAAGTTTTGCACACTAACCCACTGTCAACTTGCAAAGCATCCCTGTCCTGCTCTTGAGTTGCCATAGGAAAGGGGGGATGGGAAACTGATGAAATGGCACGGGAGCCAAAGGCAGATGCACATTTCAGGCTTATATCTCTCAAGGCTGTATCCCAGGGTTACTTACAGCGGCAGGAGGGGAGTGGTCTCTTCAACCCACGAAATTGGCCTGTTGATGAATGTAATTGATGACATGCCCTGGGGAAGGGGGGGAAACAGGGGCATGATTGGGGCCGTAAATTACGTGGGGTCAGAACTGGCTTCACTTGGGAATGTCCGACATGAAGCTCCTAATAAATAACTGGATTTCTTTTGAAGCTTGGCTCGAGGCTCATGATTTAATTAGAGCATCCATTGGAACCTTGACAACCACAGCTTGTGCAGCCCGGTTCACAATGGGTCACAGGCTGGTACCGGTTCATGGATCGTAGGTTGGGGAACCCTGAGTTAAAACATTTCCAATCAGTAGTGGGTTTCACTTTTGTTTGCTACCAGTTTCCTCATGTGCGCTCACTTGCACGCGTGCCTGACGCTTCTGTGCATGCGCAGAAGTATCCGGGTGGGTGGGCAGAGCCTCCTGCTGTTGCCGCTACCAGTTCGCCCAATGCGAACTGGTAGCGGCAGCAAACCGCTGGCAAACTGGTAGCAACCCACCACTGTTTCCAATATATATCAGGTGCTGTCTTTTATCTGCTTAAGGAGCCATGACCAATAGTCTTCCTTAATATTTTTCTGCTCTTCTGGGTAGCTTAGCCAATCTTTGAAAACCGCTTCGAGGAATATTTACTTGGCTGCCTCCACCAAGTAGTAAACAAATTAAAGGGCTGGGATTTTTTCTGACTGAGGAACAATCATCAGATCTTGAGCAAAAAAAAAAAAATCCGTCTTGAAGAAGATATTGCTTATAATTCACTCATATTCAAATATATGATCTAATAAACGTGCTTCAAAAAATACATATGTAAACCAAAGTGTAAAACCTCTCCAATGTACAGATAACCTTTTGATTTAATAATAAATGTATGGACATTTTAATTTGGAAAACAAAAGTCCAAATTTTGATAATATTGATTATACAACCATATTTTAAAATATGAAATATGGGGACAATGGGTTGAGAAACATAATAAAGGCAATAATTTATCATGCTAAAAATTAGGTATATTTAAACTCTCATATATTTCAGGGGCAACGAATCAGAACACCTACATAAGGAGGCCAAAATAGTTTCTTTAGTGTTGATTGAAGATCTTACCGGACTGACTGTCCCAAAGGTGCTTTTTCAGGAGGCAACTGGACTTTCTTGTTTTTTTTTCTTTTGAAGACATTTCGCTTCTCATCCAAGAAGCTTCTTCAGCATTGACAGGATAGTGGGGAGAACTGAAGAAGCTTCTTGGATGAGAAGTGAAACATCTTCAAAAGAAAAAAAGCAAGGAAGTCCAGTTGCCTCCTGGAAAAGCACCTCTGGGACAACCATGACCTGAATGACTGAGAACCTCTCCATACTTTTACCAGACAGACTGCATTCTTTTGGGGAACAGGCATATAAAAACTTCAAGATTTTGATCTCTGTCGCTTCCTCCAAGCTACACCCCATCTTCATTCCTCCCTCTACTCTAGCCAGGTATTCCACCACAATACACAATACAGCAGTAATTGTTACTATTTATTTATTATTTATTTATTAATCAAATTTCTATACCGCCCTACTCCCGAAGGACTCAGGGCGGTGAACAGCCAAGATAAAATACAGATAATACAAATATTAAAAAAAACCCTTAAAATTATTAAATATTTTGGCCGAAACACAGATTAAAACACCCAATTTATAAAATCATGAATTAAAAATTCAAAAGAGGAGAGTTAGGCCAGGCCAGCCTGCTGAAATAGAAAAGTTTTGAGAGCACGGCGAATTATTATGAAATGTGATTGAATTATATAATGTCAAGATATTTGATATGAACGTCTCTTCTTCACTTCTAGAAACTACATATGCAGCACGGTTTCCAAATTTTGTTCTATAGAACCGGTAATAAAACTGGTGGGAGGCTCCACCCACTGACCCTGATGTCATGAAAATGCTTCTGCACATGCGCAGAAGCTTCTGCGCTTGTGCAGAAGCTTCTGGGCTTGTGCAGAAGAGCCCGTGCGTGGACGAGCAAAGTGAGCGCGTGCACATGGCCCCATTGTAAACCGGTAGTAAACCCACCCCTGGTTTATGACTTGAATGAACAACGGTATTGATACTTCACAACTGGTCTTCTTTCATGGTTTGCTGCTGTTCTGAGCTGTCCTTCTCATCCTTGAAGACTCTTTGCAGAGCAACCTTGTAAGATGTTTTGGGTTGTTCCTTTCCCGTCTTCCTCCCCACTAAGAAATAAAGGAGTGGGTTGAAGCTGCTGCTGACAGCCGCACATCCTACCCCAATGGTCAGGAGGAGGGGATTATAGGAACCTAAATATTCAATGACATATAAGGCATCCATTGGGAGAGAAAAAAGGAGGAAAAAAATGAGAGCCAGCACGATGGTGGTGACCAGTTTCCTTTGATTGCATTGCATTTTAGACCTCGTTTGAATCAAGAGAATCACCGTGGACACAACCATGAGAGGCGTACAAAGTAAACCGTTCACAATCAGCTGATAAAATAAAGGGGAACTTTCAGAGTTTCTGGTCTGGTGGAGAATGAAATGCACCGCAGAGAGCAGGAAGGAGAGGATCCAGATGAGGCTACAAACAAGTGTGGAGAAATATGGAGGACGATGGCAGCGATGCCAGAGAGGGAAGAGGACAGCCGCACACCTGTCCAGGCTGATGGCTGTCAGCAGAAACTGGCTGGCAGAATAGGTGAAGAGGAAGAGCTCAAAAAATAACATGAAAAAGACTGCCAGAAGGTTAGTCCTTTTATGGAGAGTTAAAACAGCCACAAATGTAGCTGCAATAATAAAGGATGTGAGTGCCCCAAAATCAGCGATGGAGAGATTCAGGATGAAAGTGGTGAAAGAATTCCTCTTAATGGAATAGACCAAAAAATAAATTGTTGCTCCATTTCCAATCAGGCCTAAAATACAAATAATGGCAATGGAGCCATTGATAAGGTTTCGCGTTAAAACATCAAACAGAGGAAGAGTTCTAAAATATTCCGTCCAGTCATGACTCCTGTGAACAGGAAAAAAGCAAAAAGAGAATCAGTCCTTGATTATCTTTTGAGAGCTGAACGTAATTTCATTTTAATGTATGCCTATTAGTGTACATTTAAAGTGACAATAAAGCTCTACTCTACTCTACTCTACTCTACTCTACTCTACTCTACTCTACTCTACTCTACTCTACTCTACTCTACTCTACTCTACTCTACTCTACTCCACTCCACTCCACTCCACTCCACTCCACTCCACTCCACTCCACTCCACTCCAATTTTCTATTCTATTCTCTTGCAGAAATCCCTGAATGCTGAAATAGAATTACTTATGATGGGCACCTCTTCTGCTCTCATTCTTCACATGCTGTGATTATATAGGACACATCCCTAAATCTGGGGACAACAGACAACAGTGCCAACCTAGGACCGTGATGGTGAACCTATGGCACATGTGCCAAAGATGGCACTCAGAGCCCTCTTTGCTGGCATGTGCGCCATTGCCGCAGGTCAGATCTCCGTGGCGTTTCTTCCGTGAGCTTCTGTTTCCCTGAAAACGAAGAAACAGATGCTCACGAAAGAAAAAGATCTTATCTCTTGCACCGCTGCCAGTTTTGGGATGCCCCATCTCCTTCTGGCCACCTGGTTTTCGGGTCTCTGCTGAGCATGGACGCACGCCCACACACGTTCATGCGCGAGCTGCACTGGCTCCCAGTGGTCTTCCGGGTGCGATTCAAGGTGCTGGTTACCACCTTTAAAGCGCTCCATGGCATAGGACCCGGGTACCTTCGAGACCGACTTCTGCCACCAATAGCCTCCCACCGGCCAGTCCGCTCCCACAGAGAGGGTCTCCTCAGGGTGCCATCGGCCAAGTTATGTCGGCTGGCGACACCCAGGGGGAGGGCCTTCTCTGTGGGAGCCCCAGCCCTGTGGAATGAACTGCCCCCGGAAATACGTAAGATCTCCGACCTCCGGGTGTTCCGCTGCTCATTGAAGACCCTGTTGTTCCGCCAGGCCGGGCTATCAACATAATGATTTTAAATTGGGGTATTTTAAATTTTTGGGGTTTTAAACCGGCCAAATCTATTTAATTATTTTAATTTTTAATCATTGTTGTGTCTTGTGTTTTTAAATTGGCTGTACACCGTCCTGAGTCCTTCGGGAGAAGGGCGGTATAGAAATAAAATTATTATTATTATTATTATTATTATTATTATTATTATTATTATTATTATTATTATTATTATTATTATTATTATTATTATTATTATTATTAATTTTATTTCTATACCGCCCTTCTCCCGAAGGACTCAGGGCAGTGTACAGCCTGATTAAAAGCACAAAGACAGACAAAGTTTAAAAATAATTAAAATTATTAAATAATAGGCCCAAACCTCAAATTTTAAATCCCATTTAAAACCAATTAAAATCTTTACCTTGATAGCCCAGCCTGGCGGAACAACAGGGTCTTCAGTGCGCAGCAGAACACCCGGAGGTCGGAGATCTTACGTATTTCCAGGGGCAGTTCATTCCACAGGGCAGGGGCTCCCACAGAGAAGGCCCTCCCCCTGGGTGTCACCAGCCGACATAATTTGGCCGATGGCACCCTGAGGAGACCCTCTCTGTGGGAGCGAACTGGCCGGTGGGAGGCTACTGGTGGCAGAAGACGGTCTCGAAGGTATCCAGGTCCTATGCCATGGAGCACTTTAAAGGTGGTAACCAACACCTTGAATCGCACCCGGAAGACCACTGGGAGCCAGTGCAGCTCGCACAGGAGGGGTGTCACATGGGCACAACGAGTTGCACCCATAACCACCCGCACGGCCGCATTCTGGACCAGTTGGAGCCTCTGGACCAGATGCATGCCCACATCCATAATTCTATGCACCTCACCCCCCCATGCTCCCCCCACTTTTGGCACGCGATGGCACGGTGGGCCCAGTAGGCCTGTTTTTCACTCTCCCCAGGCTCCAGAACCTTTCTAGGAGCCTGGGGAGGGTGAAAACGGCCTTCCCCACCCCCCAAGAGGCACTCCAGAGGCCAGAAACAGTGTGTTTCCTGACTTCTGGTGGGCCCAGAAGGCCCTAAAATCAGCTGGCCGGCACACACAGGCATGCCGAAGCTGAGCTCACGTGCCCACTGATATGTCTCCACGTGCCACTTGTGGCACCCGTGCCATAGGTTCGCCATCACGGTCTTAGGTTTTTCGATACCTGGGACAGTTAGGGCCCAACAAATCAGCTAGAGGGGGAAGGAAGGAAAGAACAACCTTAGTGAAATGGGAGGGAGAAGGAGGGAGAAGGAGGGGGGGCACTTCCATCTCTGGCTTTTTTTTTCGAGAGAAGGAAGAACCCTTTTCAGGCCAGATATTCAAATCGCTAACTAATGACAATGAAAAATTTACGGCATTGATTCCCACCCCCAAAAAAGAGGGGAGATGTTGGCAAACATCCCATTCAAGATTTAGAAAGTGGCGTAGGAGGCTAATGCCTCCTACTAAGGCAGCATTTAACATCCAGCTACCTGCAATTACTGCAAGTTCAATTCTCACCAGGCTCAAGGTCGACTCAGCCTTCCATCCTTTTCAAGGTGGGTAAAATGAGGACCTGGTTTGTGGGGGCAATAAGCTGACTCTGTATTAAATATACAAAAGTATGAAGGCTATTGCTTAACGCATTGTAAACCACCCTAAGTCTCCGGAGAAGGGCAGCATATAAAAATAATAAAATAAAAAAATAAATAAATAAAGGAAATTGTAAAAGCACTCCGTTCCTGCCCCTGTCCGTTCCCCCAGTTCAAAGGGAAGCACGCCTAGTTTTTTTATTTTTTTGCAAGGGGAAGAGTTAGTTGCAATTAATTTCTTAACCAAAAGCAACAAAAGCCTGGGAGAGGGCCAGCCGAGGAGAAAAGTTTGTGGCTAATAACCCAGAGGCGAAAACCTCAAGGCAAAACAGACAAGGCGAAGAGACCGAGCCGAAAAGTCCTAGACCCTTATTGGGACCGTACATAGGGAAAAGATGCAGCTGTTTGGCCAAGTTGCAGTGATACAGGAAACGTGGATGCAGATACAGAGACCTCCAGGCTGGACTCATGTAATATACCTAACCAGATCTAGTATCTAAACATAACTATTTCATCTTCAGGGGTTCTGATTTATTCATTTGAGTGCTACTGCATCTTTCCTTTGGGACAAGAGTTCTCCAACGTTTCTAGTTCCATGTGAGTGGCCAGTAAGAATAAATGTTGCCAGTAGTGGGATTCAAATAATTTAACAACCGGTTCTCTGCCCTAATGATTTCTTCCAACAACCAGTTCACCAAACTGCTCAGAAAGTTAACAACCAGTTCTCCCAAAGTGGTGCGAACTGGCTGAATCCCACCACTGAATGTTGCTCACTTAAACGAGTTAGCATGCACGCTCGCTCGCTTGCCCACTTCTCACGCAAGTGAGGATGTGTGTGCACGTCTGCTCACCGGCCGTTTCCACAGCCCAGCTGCAAATCCCACATGGCCCACTAGTGGGCAGTGGCCCACATGTTGGGGACCCTGCTTAAGGAGATCAGAATCTGTGATTATCAAGATTCTAGTAACTTCATGCAACATGTCAATGAGGTTCTCTAGTAATTCTCAAATGGAGAGGAGTGCCTCACTGGGAAGCTTTCCCTTGTCTGCCAGCTACTCTAAATCCAAAGATCCGCATCGAATCACTTGGGAATCTCATGTTTCTGGACATTCACCCAAAGTGGTTTAAGAACAAGTTGAGTTGGTCAACCTCTATCCTTCAGAAGAGGCCCCCGTTCCAGCAGCTGCAATGAGCACAGCAGAGGATGACTTTTCCTTTGAAATGTGATGAAACAATTGGAAAGTGTTCTGACCCAACCTTAACAGAAGCAAGAAAAAGACTCCTTGTCATGAAAAACCTCTCTTTACTTACCTCCTGTGAATTAATGGCATTCACACACCAAAAAGTCCAAGCAATAGTCCTTCAAAGAGTTAACTGCAGTAACAGACCTTATCAGTTCCTTGTGATAATTGCAAGATCCTGAGCTCCCAGCTGAAAGTCTGCAAATTAAGTTCTGGCAAGCAGTCTTTGATGCACGAAACACCATGAGCAAAATCTTCAGAAATACGAATTGTTGTCTCCTACGACAACCACTCCCCTTTCCTTCTATTTATTCCCCAGCCAGGGAAGGGCCACTCAGTGTCCACGTGTGCCTTGCTTCCCAAGCTGACTCCTTGTCTTCAGTTGTTTCCTTCTCCTAACAGCTCTGCGCATACAGCCATCTGGAACAGGCCCCAGCTGTTCTTCCTCCTCACTCACAGCAGCCTCCAAAGGCAGCTGCCTCTCCGGTGGCTGGGAAATGTTGGACAGCCCTGGTTCTATCTCTGTGTCTGATGCTGAGCATCCATCAGAGCCTTTCCCAGGCTTCAGAACTGGCCCAAGTTCTTTCCCAACCTTCTCATCATCTGAGTCTGGCTCCAGCTCTGCTGGTAGCTGGCAGGCCACAGCAGAAGGCTAATTTCATTACTACAAAGAAAACACTTTGTACCATAAAATACTTACATCTCATAGTAGGTTGGCCAGACACGGAGGGAGCTGTTATAATCTAAGGATTCAATTACAGAAAATTATGATTATTGTCAAAATGCATATATATTTAAAAAACATCTTCCACAGTTACAATTTTATTTTTATGTCTCTATGTCTGGGTCTGTGTATAAATAAATAAAAGAATCCTCAATAACTTTTTCCTGTGGTCACCCCACAGAGTCATGGGTGGATAATCTGTTTCTCTGATGCTTTCTAAGATGCCTGCCCCAGAAATATTTAACCTGGTAATTAATTATAAAACAAAATCACCTTGAAAGGAAAATTTTTCTTCCCTTGTTTTTCCTTCATTTTCAGAAATGTTTCTGGACTGCCAATCAGGGGTAAAATCTAGCAGGTTCTGACAGGTTCTGGAGAACCGTTAGCAGAAATTTTGAGCAGTTCGGAGAAGCAGCAGTGGAAATTTTGAGTAGTTCGGAGAACCGGCAAATATCACCTCTGGCTGGCGCCAGAGTGGGGTGGAAATGGAGATTTTGCAATATCCTTCCCCCAGGAGTGGGGGTGGATGGGGATTTTGCAGTATCCTTCCCCCTGGAGTGGGGTGGGAACAGAGATTTTGCAGTATCCTTCCCCTGGAGTGGGGTGGGAACGGAGATTTTGCAGTATCCTTCCCCTGCCACGCCCACCAAGCTACACCATGCTCACCAAGCCACGCCCACAGAACCGGTAGTAAAAAAATGTGGATTTCACCACTGCTGCCAATCATATATATATATATATATATTTTCTCTCTAAGTTCTCTTAAAGTACATTGAGGATGATTTCATCCCTTGTGTCTTTCTGAAGGACAATTCTGGGATGATGTTGCATACAGGAAATGTTGCAGATATCACTGTATTCAGGGATGGGTTTCACTTATCTTTCCCTCCAGGTCCCTGCACACGCGTGCTGTCTGTGCATGTGGCCAGACTTCCACGCATGCACTTTGCTTGCTCGTGCATGCACCCGACTTCAAAAACATGCCTAAATAACATGACTTGGAGCCTGGGCGGGTGGGTGGACCCATCTGCATTTGCCGCTACCAGTTTGCTTGAATTGGTGCGAACCGGCTGAATACCACCCTTGCCCATGTTAGCATTCTTACATTCCCCATGAAAGCTTTTTATTTTTTTATTTTATTTTTTTATTTATTTATTTTTTATTTTATTTTGTGAATAAAAAAAAATCTTCCAGAAGACATTTTGTAAATGCATTCATGGAATGGCTTCAAAATGTTGATGCTGTCTTAATCCCAGGATGGATGGGAGAAGAGGAATTCGGTGCTAAAATTTCAATTTTATTCGAATAAGCTCACAAAGCATTATGAACCTTTGAGTTCTTTTCGTTATCAGTCACGTTATCCCACAATGGAAAGGAAATTCTATATAATATAATTTTCATACTGTTCATACCTTCTGAATCCGAATAATTAAATTGTTGCTTCATTGTGCGAAAACTGTTGTTTTCTTGTTTAGAAAAGTTCTGTGGATAAAATGGACAATCTGGGACACTGTAATGTAAGAGGAAATACAATTATCAAAAGCAAACACGCTCAATTTTTTTTTCCTGATTGTCAAAATGACTGAAAAGATTTGTGCTCTTAGGGAATTCAATTTCCTTTGTCCACACAAAATATAAGGCATAATAATCCTTACTGGCTTTCAATCAAGCAATCAAAATTTATTTACAGTCTGAGCCGAAAGGCAATACAACAGAGCCGAAATGCAGTATGGTAAGTGCAAAAAATGAATTTTAAAAATGGAAAGAACGTGTTTAAAAAGTTAGCAGTGTATTGAAGAATGGACATTAAAAGTAGCTAATTTGGCGGAGATGGCTAAAATCTCTGCATATTTGAAGGACCGTTCGAATGAAAGATATGTACTGGAATGGAGAAGATGGATTGATTATATACAAAACAAATATGGGACTAAAAAGTTGCAAATAACTTATGAATGAAATATTTAGATGATTTTTCTTTTTATTCTGACATTTTGGTACTTACGGAGAAGTTAAAGAGTAAGGGGGAGTTAAGAGTTTATAGTTAGTTTGTTTATGTTAGATTATGTTTGTTAAATGCAATATCCTGTATTTTGCTCTGGGAAGTCGGGGGGGGGGAGGGAGAAGGGAATGGGTGGGGGGAGGAGGGGGGAAAATTTGTTTGTAAAACATTTTAAAACTTTTCAATAAAAAAAAAAATTACAGTCTGAGCCAAAATGCAATACAACAGAGCCGAAATTCAGTATGGTAAGTGCAAAAAATGAATTTTAAAAATGGAAAGAAAGTGTTTAAAAAGTTAGCGGTGTTGGAAGAAATATCCATCTGTGTTCAGTTCCAAGTGGGGAGAAAGACACTGGAAAAATGGAGGCTGATTCGAAAGATGGTTTATTGGTGAAGCAGAACCGCCTGGGTAACTGACCACATGAAGTGGAGAGTGAGTGTTATTTATACCCTCTCTTGGGCCTTGCCCTTGAGCTTCCTGTTCCTGTGGCAAGGGCATTATATTCTATTGACTGTCAGACTCCCAAGGGGCTATGCAGGGGTCATAGCTGAGGTTGTCTGAGATAGGTTTGGTTATCCATGTTTCCAGTGTCTTTCTCCCAACTTGGAACTGAACCCAGGTGGATATTTCTTTCAACACTGCTAACTTTTTAAATACTTTCTTTCAATTTTTAAAATTCATTTTTTTGCACTTACCATACTCTTACTCAGTCTTGCTGAATGATGCAATGAAGGGGCTTGGTTATGCCATGTATTGAGCTCTGCTGATAGATAATCCTAGTATGTCCTGGAGGGTCATGTCTTAATCCCATCACCCTGGAGCTGGAGGCCTTTTGTCTTGTAGATAGGCTGGCCCAGTCTTTCTCAATGAGCACCAATTATCTCCCTGCAGCAGGGAGCAGCAGGGAGCTGCTCTTTGTTTTTAAAAACATGTTTCTCCTTTTCTCATCCAGGGAAATATAATATTCTGCCTTTTTAATATCTCCTAGAACAGTGATGGCGAACCTATGGCATGTGTGCCCAAAATGGCACGCAAAGCCATGTCTCCTGGCATGCGCAGCCTTGCCTGTTTGTCTTCCGGATTTCTGGTGCTCATGCGCACATGACAATAAGCTGTCCTTTGCACGCGCGGCAGTGCCGAAAACTGATGTGCGCATGTGTGCCGGCCAGCTGATCACTGGGCACATGCGTACCAGAACCTGGAAGTTCAGCTTTTCAAGTTTCAAGTTTCAAGTTTATTAGATTTCTATACCGCCCTTCTCCCGAAGGACTCAGGGCGGTGTACAGCCATATTAAAACACATAGATTTATAAAATTTAAAACCAAATTAAAATCAATATATAAAATTGGCCCACAAATTTAAAACACACATACACCGATAATAAAATTCATATTAGGCCAGTCTGGCTTGCTGGAACAGGAGGGTCTTAAGAGCGCGGCGAAAAGTATGCAGGTCGGGATTAAGACGGAGCTCTAGGGGCAGCTCATTCCAGAGGACAGGTGCCCCCACAGAGAAGTCTCTCCCCCTGGGTGTCACCAGTCAGCATTGTTTGGCCGACGGCACCCTGAGGAGCCCCTCTCTGTGGGAGCGTATTGGCTGGTGGGAGGTTGTTGATGGCAGAAGGTGGTCTCATATATATCCCGGTCCTAAGCCATGGAGCACTTTAAAGGTGGTAACCAACACCTTGAATCACACCCGGAAGACCACCGGGAGCCAGTGCAGCTCGCGCAGGAGGGGTGTTATGTGGGCGCACTGATTCGCACCCATAAACACCCGCGCGGCCGCATTCTGGACCAGTTGGAGCCTCCGAGTGCTCTTCAAGGGGAGCCCCATGTAGAGAGAGTGTTGCAGTAGTTTTTCCAGAGCACGATCCCTTTGCGCGCGGGGCAGTGCCGAAAACCAGCCTGTGCATGTGTACCAGCCAGCTGATCACCGGGCGCATGTGCGCTAGAACCGGGAAGTTCGGCTTTTCCAGAGCATAGCCCCAATGAGCGAGCGCATCCGCATGAGATGTTTTCATGCGACCTTTTTGGCACTCGGTGCCAAAAAGGTTCACCATCACTGTCCTAGAATATTTCATTCTTCTAGGAGAGGGATGGGTGCTAACTTTCTACAGCAGCTAATAATTAATAGCATGAGAGTAGAACCTGCTGTTATAACTGGGTATATTCAAACAGACCCTGTCAGATGTAAATGCCTTATTCTCCAATGTGTAAATAGTGTACAGACAGGGTATCAGGGGTTAACTTATTCTTCACTTCTTAATGTATTCATAATTCACCACTCCCACATATAGCTCCACCCATTGTATATATAAGGAGCTACCTACACCATTTCCCTCGCTTCTATCTGTGAATATTCAGTGAATATAGAATGCCTAATGTAAATAAAAGAATATATAGTTAAATCTTTAACTCTTGTTGATCTTATTGAGTCTGATCCTGAAAATATTGCAACAAACTGGTAGCAGAGGATGGTTAATTGACTCAATAAAAAGCTTTAAAATGTCTAAGAAAGATAGGCCCAACACCAGGGCCTACAGCAAAGAAATGGAAACGGAACAAGAAATAATCAACGAATCCACGAATGCAATTTCGAGAGAATCCGAAGAATACACCACTGAAGACGAAGAAATAATTGATGACCAGGAGGAAATCGAAATAGAAAATAACGAACTCAGGTCAGAGATATTAAAACTATTAAAAAGCCAGAAGAATGATGAAAGCCTCATCGCGAACCTCCAAGATATGCTAAAGAACAGCGGAGCAGCGAGAGAGAAAAACATCACCAATGAAAAACCCAAAGATCCAAAAATAGTGAGTAATATGACTGCGGAGAAAATCATTACAAAGAAGAAAAACGATGATCCCGCGCAAAAATTTGAATGGCGGCCATCTTGGTTTCAACCGGCCTCCAAGATGAACGAAGAAGAGCCAATCAGCAATCTCAATTCAAAATTTCTGGCGCGAAAAATATTATCGGACAACGAAAACGAAAAGGAAGATTCAAACACCTCAGAAGAATCAGAACCAGAAAGCGAGGAAGATCCAACAAAACACCAAATAAAATCAGCGATGAAAACGCTCTTTGCTGCATTTGGGCCAAAACTGAAAATTACTAAAAAGACACTAAAAAAGCGAACGAGCAAGCCAATGCCTCAAGACCTGCCCGCTCCCATCCTGACTACTAGAACGCTGACGCCGGAACCCAGAGAGCCCTGCCGATACCGCCCTACGCCGCAGACCGAAGCAAGCACCAACGCTTTCAATAGAAGAGGAAGAACAGCCACCGTCGCCAGAACCCCCAAAGTCGAACCAGAGACCGACTCATCTGAAGAGGAGCAGAGCGAGCGGGCCGCAATGAGGAGAACCTTCCACGACGACGCCGAAGAAGAAATGGACAACGCGCATGCGCGAAACTACGCTGACGATCCGGGAAGACATGAACAGGAGAGAAGATCATGCAGACTCGTAGCGAGCATCCCCATGCCGTTTTGCAATTTTCTGCATTTACGAGACCACGGACTACCTCAGGTTGTAAGTAATGGACCCAATAATGTCGGAAATTTACCCAGTGACTTCCCAAAACTAAGGGTTGATGGCATTAATTTACAAGAATGGTATCAACAGCTCCAGGTTGTCTTTATGAAGGAAAACTTACTGTTTTTTATCACTAGTCCCCCAAAAAGACCTTGGACACTAAAAATAGATTGCTTACACCATAGAGCTTTTTTCCTAATAATATCTAGTGTGTCTCCTGCAATGTATCACAGCATTAAGCCAAATTTGACTGTTTCAGAAATTATTCAATGCATGTTTAATTTGTTTCACAGTGACAGTGTAGCCACCACCACAAGGATATCTAAAGACTTCTTTTCATCTAGGATAAAACCAGGGGTTTCCATAAGTGAACATTTAATATCTTTGAACAAAATAAGAGCTGAACTGCATTTGAGGGGGGAAGTGATTTCAGACCAAACAATGAAAAGTGTCATTATCAACTCACTTGACCCATCATGGGACAATTTTATGTCACATTTAGACACAATCAATCTAGGGTATTTATCCATAGAAAGTCTATCTAACAAATTGATAACAGAAGATAATTCTAGAAGGAATCGTTCTAACAATCACACAGAACATAAACCATATAGGAAAGTAGCTTTCCAAGAAAAATATAGTGGAACATTTAAATGTCATAATTGTGGATCCAGGGAACACAATAGAAGAGATTGCCCAAAATTCTTAAAAGAAAGATACAGATCAGAATACAGAAACAAATACGATTATAGACAGCCTTCCATAGAAAGGCATAGATATAGGAGCCCACCAAATCACAGAGAGAATAGAGGGGGCAGAGACAATTCAAAGGATAGAAAGTCTGGTTCACTGAATGGATTAAATAAACAAGACAACACTAACACACAACAAAATGAGAACAATAATTGGCTTATTGATTCTGGAGCAACTAATCACACCACTAATAACAAAAGTATATTGTCTTCATTTGCAGAAGATAAATTTGTAATTAAGGTTGCTAACCAAGAAAAGGTTCAAGTATTAGGTAGAGGAAATGTAACCTTGCCTGGTTTAGGAAAAATAGAGGGGGTATTACTAATACCTGAAATACCTCATAACATATTAAGTGCCATAAAACTAAGCAGAGATTCTGACATTAACATTGTCTTTTCAAAAGGAAAGGCAACTTTGGAAAAGAATAAAATAAATGTAGGCACTGTGGTGACTAAAGGAGGGCTACCTTACCTAATAACAAAAGAAAAATGGTTACATAACATTGATTCAAATATGGAAGATTGTATTGAAATAGATGATGAGAATGTTAGCAACAGTGACAATGATGAATGTAAAATATCTCATGATCACACAGATGCACACAACGATAAGAAGCCAAAGATAGGTAAACCAATTCATGATGAGTGTGCTCACATATTGCATAGGAAGTTAGGACATGCCAGTTTTCCTGTAGTACAAAAAATGACTGAACACGCAGAAGGTGTTAAAATAAAGAATTGTGAAAATTATCTGGAATGCTCAGTATGTAAATCTACAAAACTAAAAACTAGTCCCAGGCCAAGAAAATCTACCAGATCAACTAACAAAATTTTTGATTTAGTACACATGGACTTAGTTGGTCCATTAACTCCATCAATCACTTATAGGAAACGTTACTTCCTGACAATAGTGGACGATTATAGCCGCTATGGATTTGTTTACACTCTAAAACACAAAGATGAAACATTTCAAAAATTTAAAGAATTTTACAAACGCATAGAAACACAACACAACATCAAAATAAAACAAATTATGACAGACAGAGGGTGCGAATTCATGTCTAAAGAATTCTCACAATGGTTAAAAGACAAAGGAATGTTACATTACACATCTAGTCCATTTTCTCCGTTCCAAAACGGGATTGCAGAGAGAAAAAATTCCACATTACAAACCATGATTAGATGCACATTGGAAGATGCTGGCTTAAGCAAACAATTCTGGTCAGAAGCCTTACATTATTCAAATTACACACAAAATAGAACATGGTCCAGCATTATAAATAAGACACCATATGAAGTGATGTATAATAGAAAACCAAAATTAGCACACATGCATATATTTGGAGTCACAGCAGACGTACACATACCTAAACAATTAAGAAGAAAGGGAGAAAATGTATCCAGGAGACTCAGATTTATGGGATATGAGACTGGCACTAAAGGATACAGATTCATTGATAGTAACAACAAATTTATAGTCTCCAGAACAGCTGTGTTCCATGAACAAGCTAACTGGTCTAAATTACATCTTAATGAGATATTCCCAAATAAACATGAAGATACAAAATCTCATGAGAAAGGGACTATAGAAAAACAAAATATCAACAAATATAAAAACAAAACCAAAACTTGGACAAATAGCCAACTCAAAATAAAGACAGATACACTAACAAAAAAGGAAGCAAGATATTTGCATGATAACGATAGTAAACCCGAGAAAATCATTAGAAACACCAGAAATCAAATGCCAAATAAATACAAGGATTATGTAATGCACATGAATGGTGAACTAACAACACCCAATACATACGAGGAAGTGTTAAAACTTCCTCACGAAGAAAAAGAAAAATGGGAATTAGCAATGAAGAAGGAGATGGAAAGTTTACAAGGACTAAATGTATTTACACCTACATCTGCGCCTAAAGATAAGACAATTATTGGTACCAGATGGATATATAAAATTAAGAATTTAGAGGGAGGAAATACTCTATACAAAGCTAGATTGGTTGCACAGGGTTATGCACAGAAATATCCAGAAGACTATACTGACACGTATTCCCCCACTGTAAGAACAGAGAGTGTCAAAACAGCTCTAGTGGTAGCTTCAGCACTCAATCTAGATGTATTCCAATATGACATACAGACTGCGTACCTACACGCAAAATTAGATAAAGAAATATACGTGAGAGCACCTCATAGTCCATACACAAACAGAAATGAGACTTGGTTGTTAAACAAGAGTTTATACGGGCTAAAACAATCTGGTAAACGGTGGTATGATTGTTTAGTAAAAGTACTTAAGACCATGGACTTCAACGCTACCACTGCTGATAATTGTTTCTTTATCAAGAGGGGTGATGATTATATTGAATTTGTATTGATTTATGTGGATGACATTTTATACATAGGAAAACATAAAGAAAGAAGAGAAACTTTTGTAACTAAGCTAAATGAACACTTCTCATTGAAATCTTTAGGCAAGGTAAACAAATACCTTGGTGTCCAAATTAATAAAACAAAAAGGGGATTCAAACTTACCCAGAGAGATAAGATCATAGATCTTTTAAATAAATGCAACCTAAACAATGCCAAACCTTGTGATACCCCTATGCAAACTGACTTTCTAAGGAATTCTGATGAATCTTCTCCCGAGTTCAAGGACAATACATTCTATAGATCAATCATAGGTTCACTCCTTTACATATCTAATTGGACTAGACCGGACATCGCTTTACCACTCAATTTATTATCCAGGCATGTCAGCAAACCAACGATGTACCACTGGGAAGCTGTTAAAAGAATTTTAAGATATTTAAAAAGCACACTAGACTTTTGTTTAATGTTAGAACCTAATGATATTAAAGAACCAAAGCTTACGTGTTATGCAGATGCAGATTGGGCTGGAGACACCTCATGCAGAAAAAGCACATCTGGTTATGTATTTCTCTTAAATGACTGTCCAGTTTACTGGTACACTGGTAAACAAGAACTAGTGGCTACTTCAACAACAGAAGCGGAATATGTTTGTTTATCCAAGGCCGCAAATAATCTTGTATGGTTTAATGATTTAATTTCAGATGTCTGGAAAAAACCTGCTCTGCCTTTTGTTATGCATGAAGACAATAAAGCAGCCATTGAAATATCTAGATCTGATGCCATTGGACAAAGGTCCAGACATATAGATATAAAATTTAAACATGTAAGACAATTATCTCAGGATGGATTTATTAAAGCAGTGCATTGCGACACTTCAGAACAATTAGCTGATATATTAACGAAGCCTTTACCTTCTAAACAGCATAAATACTTAACCTCTAAGTTGTATGTTTTGTATTGTCCTGAATCTGAATGTAACTGGTGTTGTATAACGAATCGGCATTTAGAGGGGGATTTGTCAGATGTAAATGCCTTATTCTCCAATGTGTAAATAGTGTACAGACAGGGTATCAGGGGTTAACTTATTCTTCACTTCTTAATGTATTCATAATTCACCACTCCCACATATAGCTCCACCCATTGTATATATAAGGAGCTACCTACACCATTTCCCTCGCTTCTATCTGTGAATATTCAGTGAATATAGAATGCCTAATGTAAATAAAAGAATATATAGTTAAATCTTTAACTCTTGTTGATCTTATTGAGTCTGATCCTGAAAATATTGCAACAGACCCAGATCAACTAATGTTCTGCAAAATGTAGGCACAAGGCGGAAGACAAAGAGACAACCAGAAGAAAGCGATGGACCTTTTTAAAAAAATATAGGATAACTGCAGCAAGGTTATTATGTGCTCATAAATGGATGTAACACTGATTTGTCCTGTTTCTCTGTTGGAAACAACAATTTGATCTGTTCTGACATATTCTTTCTGTGTTTCTCTACTTGTGTAAAAACAAAAAAATCATAGAAATTCTGATCTTTGGATGCGATGACGAACCTGGCTTGGCTCTCTGGATTTCAGATTTGATTTTGAGTTCTGTTCTGTATATTCTTGTTGAAAGTGAAACTGCTTTCAAAAAAAAAACATACAAAAGGGAAGCTTTCTAAGAGCTTCTGTAATATTTACCTTCCTATCTTCCTTGTCCGTTTATCTATTCAGCAGTCCAGTAAATTACCATTAGCTAATAACCATGTGCGTATGTTTTTGAAATCTGACACAGATGGTGTCTTAGTAAAAAGATTTCACAAGATTCACAAACTCTATGTTAAGAACAGTGGCAGCGTTCCAGAAAAACCCCAACTCCAAGTAAAGATGCGGAAGCAAACATTTTTCCAAAGTTCTCTTTAGTAGAATAGGCAAACTGGCACATCTGGGAAAACCTGAATCTGAAAAGCCCAGGTTTTCCCTCAGTAAGTCAAAACCCCCAAAACCATCCCCTTTCTCCCCAGTCGATCACATGCTCCAATTAACATCCGTTCTATTTCGACCCAGCCCCCTGACCACTCCTTCTCCAGATGCTGGATTGCCCTGACCTTGACCAGCAGGAAGAATGCTATTATGTCTACTAACAACCCCTCTCCTTAATTCCCCCTCCTACTTTCCCACACATGAGAAAGTGGCAGCATTGGGGCTAATATGGCTTCCAAAGCTGACAAACAGTGTATGTCAGGGGTGAAATCCAGCAGGTTCTGACAGGTTCTGGAGAACCGGTAGCGGAAATTTTGAGTAGTTCGGTGAACTGGCAAATACCACCTCTGGCTGGTCCCAGAGTGGGTTGGGAATGGAGATTTTGCAATATCCTTCCCCCAGGAGTGGGGAGGGAATGGAGATTTTGCAGTATCCTTCCCTGGCCACACCCACCAAGCCACACCACACCACGCCCACCAAGCCAAGCCCACAGAACCAATAGCAAAAAAATTTGGATTTCACCACTGGTGTATGTGTTATCTCGCATACAAGATGCACAGGAAGTACTTAAAGATCATATCAAAAGGCGATACGAATTTTAAGGCCATGAACTGAATGTCAAGCCTGAAGCCATTTTGGAACGTCTTCAGGGCTGCCACAGCGAGGCTGGTTGGAGCTGTGGGAATGGGAGGGAATGGGAGAAGGAGTAGAGACAGCTGGGGACTTGTAGCCAAAATCAAATTCTTTCTCCTGGGACCCAAGGACGTTCCCACCAGGTGCTGGGGAGGCATGGACTGAAACCAACTGGGGTTGGGACTGCAACCTGGTTGGGCCATATGATGGAGATGTGGATGTAACCATGTGCGTATGGTTTTGAAATCTGACACAGACGGTGTCTTAGTAAAAAGTCTTTCACAAGAAAACAAACTCTGTGTTAAAAACAGCTTATGTTTACACCGAATACATACAGATTGCTGCTTTCTGAGCTTTGTGGTTGGCTTAGAGTAATTTCCCCTGTACTATGTTAGGTAACATCAAGTAATGAAACTTTTGTAGAAACCAAAAGCCAGGCTCAAACGTCACCAGTGACTCTACAGTGTGTGTGTATATATCACTGTGTGATACCGAACTGGGCTGAAAAGTTAACAGTGTGGAAAAACATTGCATAGAAGGTGATGTCTGTGTCGTAACACAGTTTCTTAGCAATGCTGGTTGAGCCCAAGGGAGAACTTTGTATCTTATCCTATCTAGAAACTGGTTAGGCTTGGGACCAAATAGGGAATTGCAGTTTTGTTAAACCAAACACTATCCACTAACTCTTAATCATTTGCTGCAACCAACTTGAAACAGGATCTGTTGCAATCCTCCAAATTATATAATTTCTATATGCTTTTCTCCACATTAAATTTCATTTTGTTGGATAGGGCCCAGGGGTGAAATGTTCCCGGTTCGGACCGGATTGCCCGATCCGGTAGCGATGGAGGCGGGTGGTTCGGAGAACCGGTAGCAAAAATCCCTGCCCCCCTCCCCCATGCCCAGCTGAGCCGCCCAATCATCAGAGGCTTTTTTTTTACTTTTAAAAGCATTTTTCTACAACCTCTTCAGCCGAAAAAATGCTTTTAAAAGTAAAAAAAAAAAGCCTCTGATGATCGCGTGGTTCAGCTGGGATCGTCAAAGGCTTTTAAAAGAAAAAAAAGCCTCTGCCGATCAAGCAACTCAGCATGGATCGTCAGAGGCATTTAAAAGAAAAAAAAAGCCTCTGCTGATCAGGCAACTCAGCTTGGATCATCAGAGGCATTTAAAAAAAACAAACACTTTTTTTAAAATGCCTCTGACGATCCAAGCTGAATTGCCTGATCGCTAGAGGCATTTAAAAGAAAAAAAAGCCTCTGCTGATCAGGCAACTCAGCTGGGATCATCAGAGCCTTTTGAAAGCATTTTTTCACAACCTCTTCACCAAAGAGGTTATAGAAAAAAATGGTTTGAAAAGTAAAAAAGAAAAATAATTGGTCACACCCACCCAGTCACATTACCCCCACCACCAAGCCACGCCCACAGAACCGGTAGTAACAAATTTTAGATTTCCCCACTGATAGGGCCCATTGTTCAAGTTCTGTCAAGGTCCTTTTGGAGCCTGAGTTTGTCTTCTTTGGTGTTGGTTATTCCTGCCAGTTTATCGCCATCTGCAAATTTGATGAGTTCCCCTTCTATCTCTCATCTAAGTCATTTATGAAGATATTGAAGAGTATTGGGCCTAAGACGGAACTTTGTGGTACCCCACAAAGGTTTACTTCCCTCCATGTAGATGTACTATCATTAAGGACTACTCACGGAGTACAGCTTGTCAGCCAGTTACAAATCCATCCAGTAGTGATCCTATCTATTCCACATATTTCTACCTTAAAAAGAATTAAGTTATGGTCTACTTCGTCAAATGCCTTACTGAAGTTTAAGTATACTATGTCCACAGTATTTTGCTGGTCTACTAATATAGTCACTTATGTCAAAGAATAAAATAAGATTGGTTTGGCATAGTCTCTTTTTAACAATCCTGTGCTGGCTTTTAAAAGAACTATAAAAGTTTTTGTTTCTTTTTGAAGATTTTTCTATCTTCAGTAGGATTTTTGAAAGATATGGTAACAATAGTTCTGAGACAACATCTGCCAGTTCCTTCATATGTTTAGTTTTCGTTTTTGAAGAAACTCTGGGATGTAATCCATCAGGTCCTGGTTATTTATATTCATCAAAATAAGACAGGTATTCTCTAACCATTTTTTTGCTTATTTTAATTGGTATTTCTAGCCTGTCATTTATGTTTAGGTTTTTGGTAGTCTGGGTTACAGTTCCTTTTTGCATGAAGACTGATGCAAAGAATGAGTTAACCAGTTCTGCTTTCTCTCTGCTGCCTGGTACTTCCTTGACATATTCTTTTTTTAATGGACCTACCATTTCCTTGACTTTTTTCTTATATTTCCTTGACTTTTTTTTCTTGTTATAGCACCAAGGAATTACCTGAGGATTGGAAAAGAGTTGATTTGGTTCCATTCTTCAAAAAAAAAAAAAAAAGTCTAGTGAAAAGAAGGACTAGGGATGATATGATAGCATTATTCCAGTATTTGGGAGGTTGCCACAAAGGGTATCACCTTTTTTTCTCAAAGCATCAAACTTTAAGCTCTACTACTGGAGGCTTTTAAAAAGAGATTGGATAGCCACTTGTTTGAAATGGTATACATTTTCCTGCTTGAGCAGGGAGTTGGGCTAGAAGACTTCCAAGGTCCCTTCCAGATCTCTTCTCTCTTCTGAATTGAAATTGAAGTTGAGTTTCATTATTGGCAGGAAGATCCTGCCGGATTTGCTGATCTCATCCTGTTGATCTCCAACTCATATCCTTACCTTAAAAAAGGAGTACTTTGCAAATCACAATGACCACAACAGAAACTCTATCTTTACTACTGACATACCTGGTGATGAAAGGAAGAATTTCCAGATGGGACCAACAAGTCTTTTTTCAGGATGTAAGGATGAGAGTGACGGGAGTTTTTCAGTGAATCCAGATGTTCCGCACTTGATGCAGTTACAGTGAGAAAGAGGAATTGAGCTGAACCAAATTGCAACCTTTCTCAGAAAGAAAGAAAAAAGGAAGTTGTGCAATATGGATCTCTGGCTTTTGCAACTTAAACACAAGATGCAAAGGAAATGATTAAAGGTACAATCATATCTCCTCAGGGTACCATCGGCTAAATTATGTCGGCTGGCGACACCCAGGGGGAGGGCCTTCTCTGTGGGAGCCCCTGCCCTTTGGAATGAACTGCCCCCAGAAATTCGTAAAATCTCTGATCTCCGTGTATTTCACTGTGCCCTCAAAACCATGTTGTTCCGCCAGGCTGGGCTATCAATGTAAAGATTTTAATTGGTTTTAAATGGGATTTTAAATTTGGGATTTTATAAATCGGGCCTATTATTGAATAATTTTAATTATTTTTAAATTTTGTCTTTCTTTGTGTTTTAATTAGGCTGTACACCGCCCTGAGTCCTTCGGGAGAAGGGCGGTATAGAAATAAAATTAATAAATAAATAAAATAAATAAAGGGTCATAGGAGTGAAAAGGCCACGAATTGAGATTTGATTCACATGGTGATTTATAAGAAATGAAAAATTCAGGTAGTGCTCAAGGATCCTCTTGTTAAGAATCAGTGATAGCACGGGGGGAAAACTTTGGTCGTGGTATTGATTTAGAAAAATGGCAAAAATTGTGGTCGCAGAATTATAAAATGACAATATCTACAGCATATAAGGAGAATTTGTATAAGATGTTTTACAGGTGGCACCTACCCCCGACGAGGATAGCCAGAATGTTGAAGAATAAATCGGAGAAATGTTGGAAGTGTCATCAGACTCCAGGATCATATTACCATATGTGGTGGACATGTGTAGAAGCTAAAAGATATTGGACTAAGATACACATGTGGTTGGAAAAAAATAACAAAGGAACATATTGACTTTAAACCAGAGATACTGTATTTTTATTGGGGATTTTATCAGAAACATATAACAGAGAATTGCAATATTTAATTGTGAATGTTTTAACAGCGACTAGAATCGTATTTGCTAAAAATTGGAAAGGAGAGAAGTTACCTACTGATGATGAGATTATTAAGAAAATTATGGAATGTGCTGAAATGAGTAAATTGACATTTGAAATTAGAGAACAGGAAGATAAACAATATTATTTGATATGGGCTTTGTTTTATCAATGGATAGATAATAAATCATGGAATTGAAGTATGAAATATGGGGTTGATGTAAAGCTAAAATATCTGATGTTTTTTTTTCTATAAAAGATATATGTTTCTGTTATAAATTGGTATTTTAGAAATGGATTTATGCACAAGAGAATATGAACCATTCGACTCACTGTCTGTAATTGCTTGGAATGATGATGGTTTTATGTTTTGTTTTTGTTTTAAAATAAAATTAAAATTCTCAAAAAAAAAAAGAATCCTCTTGTTAGACATACAACATAGAACAGTGATGGTGAACCTTTTTATTTATTTATTAATTTAATTTAATAATTTAATTTAATTTAATTTAATTTAATTTAATTTAATTTAATTTAATTTAATTTAATTTAATTTAATTTAATTTAATTTAATTTAATTTAATTTAATTTAATTTAATTTATTTTATTTTATTTTATTTTATTTTATTTTATTTTATTTTATTTTATTTTATTTTATTTTATTTTATTTTATAAAATTTATATGCCGCCCTATCTCCGAGGACTCAGGGCAGCTCACAACAATAAAACAAGTTAAAAATATAAAATACATAATGTATAATTTATATTAAACCCCCCAAAATCTAAAAACCCTCTCAGTCTAGGCTGGGCGATGTAAACAACCATGTTTTTAATTTGCGGTGGAAGATGCGAAGGTCAGGAGCCAACCGGAGCCCCAGGGGAAGTTGATTCCAAAGGGTGGGCGCGCCCACAGAGAAAGCTCTACCCCTGGGGGTCGCCAGCCGACACTGTCTAGCTGACAGCACCCGAAGCAGACCCTCCCTGTGAGAACGCACCGGGCGATGGGCAGCTGTTGCTGGCAGCAGATGGTCTGCCAAATATCCTGGGCCTAAGCCATGTAGGGCTTTATAGGTCATCACCAGCACCTTGAATCTCACCCGGAGATTTTTTTGCAACTGAGTGCCGAAAAGGGAGCGCACGCATGTGCATGCACTCATCAGCCATGCAACCCGGAAGAGGAGCTGCAAAGGGGGCATGTGCGCGCATGCGCACACCGGGAAATTAACTTCCGGTTTGGGGCATGACCATGCGCAACAGACACCTAGTCTTCCAGTTGCTGGCATGCACGCATGCGCTACGATCAGCTGGCTGGCGTGCATGCCCACACCAGAAAACTTTCCAGTTTCTCACACTGCCGCATGTACGAAGGCCAGCTGATCGTTGCACGTGCATATGCGCCAGAAACTCAGAAGAGGAACGGGCGATGCCGCGCATGTCAGCCGACATGGCTCCGTGTGCCACTTCAGGCCACACGTGCCACAAGTTCTCCATCATGGACATAGAATATCAGAGGCGACTAGACTTTCTGATTTTTCTTTGAAGACGTTTCACTTCTCATCCGAGAAGCTTTTAAAGAGCTGAAGAATCTTCTTGGATGAGAAGCGAAACTTCTTCAAAGAAAAACCAAAGAGTCCAGTCGCCTCATGTAAAAATTACCATTGGGAGAACCATGACCTGGATGACTGAGAATCACCAGAGACAAAATATTGGAGTTGGAAGGGACTTTGGAGATCTTCTTGATCGATCCCTGCTGAAGCAGGAGACACTACACCATTTCAGACGAATGACTGTCCATCCTCTTCTTAAAAGCCTTCAGTAATAGAGCTTAGAGAAGGGGTGGATTCTAAATTTTTTTACTACCGGTTCTGTGGGCGTGGCTTGATGGTCATGTGACAATTCTTTAGGATTTAGCAGAGGTACTGGTCTACCAGGCTTTTAACTGCTTGCAGAGCTGTACCGGTTTACCCATTTATTTTTGCAGGCACTGGTCTACTCATTTGTTTTTGGAGGCACCGGTCTACCACCAAATTGCCTTTTAACACTGATCAGCTGTAGGGCGGCCCTTTGAAACCCAGTGGCAAGAGTTTAAACAGTTTTTTTCCTTCTAGCTGATCAGCTGGGACTCAGGAGGCAGCAATAGATTGGGGGTGGGGCCAGATAAAAGGTAAGAATAACGCGGGGGGAGGGGGCAGGGGGGCAGAACTGGTTCGGTGACATCATATCGTCACCACTACCAGCTCGGCAGAACCGGGAGGAACCGGGAGGAACCCACCACTGGCTTAGAGTTTCCTAAATTGCCCTTAGGTCTGAAACAGTGTGAAGGTACTTTTTACTACCTTTGAATGGCATGTAAGAAGGGTAAGAAATTCTGATATCAGATATCTATTTACTAAGTTTCATTACTATTAATCTTCTCATCGTTCCCACCACCCATCTCCTTCCACTTATGACTGTATGACTGTAATTTTGTTGCTTGTATCCTTACGATTTATAGTGATATTGTTTCCTGATTGCTTATTTGTACCCTATGACTATCATTAAGTGTTGTACCTTATGATTCTTGACGAACGTATCTTTTATTTTATGTACACTGAGAGCGTATGCACCAAGACAAATTCCTTGTGTGTCCAATCACACTTGGCCAATAAAGAATTCTATTCTATTCTATTTTGGTTCAAAAGAATTTGAAAATAAATGTAAAAGTTAAATCCGAAGCTTTTCTTTTAGGGATGGCAATGGATGGAAAGAAAACATGGGTCTTTGTTTTTATATATGACATCAGTGGCAAGATTGTTGGAAAGAAGAATATATACCCACAAAGCAAGAATGAAATTTGAAAGTAATGGAGCTAGCTGAGATGGTGAAATTGACTGTTTTGGTATCCCTGGTGTTCTCTGAGTGAGCTTGGTAGTCTTCTTGCAGCTGTTTCAGTAAATGTTTATTTTATTTTTATTTTTTATTTCTTTTATTTTGTCAAGCATGCATTTTATGACAAATACAAGTATAAACATAATTATAAATACATGAAAAGGTTATGAATTTTAAAAAAAACTATTAGGACAGGGACAGTAGGCACGCTGGTGAGCTTATGTACGTCCCTTACACACCTCTTAGGAATGGGGTGAGGTCTACAGTAGACAGTCTAAGGTTAAAGTTTTGGGGATTTGGGGAAGAAACCACAGAGTCAGATAGTGCATTCCAGGCACTGACCACTCTGTTACTGAAGTCATACTGTATTTTCTGCAGTCTAGTTTGGATCAGTTTACCATGAGTTTGTATCTATTGTGTGCTCTTGTATTGTTGTGGTTGAAGCTGAAGTATTCATTGGCTGGTAGGACATTGTAGCAGATGATTTTATGTACTATGCTTAGGTCAGACTGAAGATGGTGAAGTTCTAAGTTGTCTAAGCCCAAAATTTCAAGACTGGTGGCATAAGGTATTTTGTTGCGAGCAGAGGAGTGGAGGACTCTTCTCGTGAAATATCTCTGGACTCGTTCGATTGTATTAATGTCCGATATGCAGTGTGGGTTCCAGAGAGATGAGCTGTATTCAAGAATTGGTCTGGCAAAAGTTTTATATGCCCTAGTTTGCAGTTCAATATTACCAGAGAAGAAGCTACGCAAGATTAGGTTAACAACTCTTAATGCTTTTTTATTAATGCTGTTACAGTGAGCTCTGGCACTTAGATCATTTGAGATGAGTACTCCAAGGTCTTTGACAGAGTGAGGGTCGTCTGTTAGGTCGTATCCACCCAGCCTGATTGGAGTTGCCAATTATTTGACTATTCTGACACATAGTCAAGGTCTTTTTGTAGAGTAGCAGCATTGTCAGTGGTGTTGAATAGTTTTACATCATTTATTTTATTTATTTTATTTTATTAAATTTGTATACCGCCCTTCTCCTGCTGGACTCAGGGCGGTGCACAGCCAAAATAAAAAACATCCCAATACAAAATTTAAAATTGGTTTAAAGAATTACACAACTTTGGCCCAAAATTTAAAACATCCCAACTAAAACCCATAGACAATTAAAAATCTAACATCTTAAAAAGTGGGGTGGGGTGGGGGTTACGCCAGCCCTGCTTGGTGGAAAAGAAAGATTTTTGCCCGGCAAAAAGCCCGGAGATCTGGTATCCTGCGTATCTCTGGGGGCAAATCATTCCAGAGGGCAGGTGCTGCCACAGAGAAGGCCCTCCCCCTGGGGGTCGCCAGCCGACACTGCCTGGTTGACGGCACCCTGAGGAGTCCCTCTCTGTGGGAGCGTACTGGTCGGTGGGAGGCTATCGGCAGTAGAAGGTGGTCCCGCAAATACCCAGGCCCTATGCCATGGAGCGCTTTAAAGGTGGTAACCAACACCTTGAAGCACACCTGGAAGACCACTGGAAGCCAATGCAGCTCACGCAGGAGAGGCGTCACATGGGAGCGCCCCCTCGCTCCCATAATCCCCTGCGCGGCCGCATTCTGCACCAGTTGGAGCCTCCGGGTGCTCGTTAAGGGGAGCCCCATGTAGAGAGCATTGCAGTAGTCCAGACGGAAAGTGACGAGTGCCTGAGTGACTGTGCGTAAGGAGTCCCGATCCAGAAAGGGACGCAACTGGCAAATCAGGCAAACCTGATGAAAAGCCCCCCTGGCCACGGTCGTCACATGCTCTTCTAGAGCACCAGGAGGATGCCAAAGTTGCGAGCCCTCTCTGTGGGGGCCAGTAACTTGCCCCCAATAGCCAGCGATGGCACCAGCTGGCTATATCGGGATGCCAGAAGCCACAGCCACTCTGTCTTGGAAGGGTTGAGTTGAAGCCTGTTACTCCCCATCCAGACCCGTACAGCCTCCAGGCACTGGGACATCACTTCAAGGGCATCGTTGGGATGGCCTGGGGTGGAGATGTACAGCTGAGTATCGTCAGCATACTGATGGAACTCCACCCCAAAGCCACGGATGATTTCGCCCAGCGGCTTCACATAAATGTTGAACAGAAGGGGTGAGAGGACCGACTCCTGTGGCACCCCACAAACAAGGCGCCTCGGGGTCGACCTCTGCCCCCCTGCCAACACCGACTGCATCCGGTTGGAGAGATAGGAGGAGAACCACCGCAGAATGATGGCCCCCACTCCCAATCCCTCCAACATGATACCATAGTCAATGGTATCAAAAGCCGCTGAGAGATCTAACAGGACCAGGACAGAGGAACAACCCCTATCCCGAGCCCTCCAGAGATCATCCACCAACGCGACCAATGCCGTTTCCGTGCTGTGCCCAGGCCTGAAGCCGGACTGGAGCAGATCCAGATAGACAGCTTCATCCAGGTACCCAGGAAGCTGTCGCGCCACATCATCAGCGAAGAGAATGCAGTTGCTTATAATATGATCACAAAGGTCATTTATATAAAGTATAAAGAGAGTGGGTCCTAAAATGCTGCCTTGGGGGACACCACTGTTAACAGATGTGTGGAGGGAATGGAGATTTTGCAGTATCCTTCCCCTGGAGTGGGGTGGGAATGGAGATTTTGCAGTATCCTTCCCCTGCCATGCCCACCAAGCCACGCCCACCAAGCCACACCACACCCACCAAGTCATGCCCACAGAACCAGTGGTAAAAAAAATTGGATTTCACCACTGGTTTTAAGGATAAAAAATATCACTATTTATTTCAGCACATTTCCCCCTGTACAGTTTCTTTCATTACACATATAAATTTGCATCCTGTTTGTGAAACCATACATTCTTCTACCAAGGGCTTTAGGGACAAAAGCTTGGAAAATAAGTAATGATGAAAATTACTGATTTTAAAAATGTCATTCGGTAAGAATTATTTCTAGAGTTGTTATGATGATTTTTTTTTTTTTTTAAAAAAGGATTTGTATAAAAACATTTTTCTGTTCAACATCTTCTCTTTGAAAATTACACATGCAGCAATATTTCCTGTTTACATTGTTTGGTGA
This sequence comes from Pantherophis guttatus, assembly GCF_059756535.1. Classification (NCBI taxonomy): domain Eukaryota; kingdom Metazoa; phylum Chordata; class Lepidosauria; order Squamata; family Colubridae; genus Pantherophis; species Pantherophis guttatus. The sequence goes on along the minus strand of NC_142065.1, from coordinate 208,826,167 downwards.
TTACCATAGCTATTTTGTTTGGCAAATTCCATCAATTCTGTATGTCCTCATGAGCCCACATATCATTTAGGACTTTAAAGAATGAATACACCATGCCAGAGACTCCTCACAAATGGGTCTCCTCCATAGTTTTCTGATGTTCTGGACTGCCCTTCTTATCCTTGAAGATTCTTTGCAGAGCAACCTTGTAAGAGGTTCTGGGCTGACCTTTTCCTCTCTTCTTCCTCCCCACTAAGAAATAAAGGAGTGGGTTGATGCTGCTGTTGAGAGCCGCACATCCTATCCCAATGGTCATGAGGAGGGGATTATAGGAACCAAAATATTCAAGGACATAAAAGACATCCATTGGGAGAGAAAAAAGGAGGAAGAAGAGGAGAGCCAGAAAGATGGTGGTGAGCAATTTCCTTTGATTGTGTTGTGATTTAGACCTCATATGAATCAAGAGAGTCACAGTGGACACAACCATGAGAGGCGTACAAAGTAAACCATTCACAATAATCTGAAAAAAGAAAAGTGACATTCCAAAGTTGGTAGTTTGGTACAGAATGAGGTGCACGGCAGAGAGCAGGAAACAGAAGATCCAGATGAGGCCACAAACAAGGTTAGGCAAATATGGAGGACGACGGCAGCGATGCCAGTGTGGGAAAAGGACAGCCACACACCTGTCCAGACTGATGGCCGTCAGCAGAAACCGCCTAGCAGAATAGGTGAAGAAAAAGAGCTCAAGAAATAAGAAGACAAAGCCAAACAGTAGATTAGTGCTTTTATGCGGAGTTAAAACAGCCACAAAAATAGCTGCAATAATAAAGGATGTGAGGACCCCACAATCAGCGATGGAGAGATTCAGGATAAAAGTGGTGAAAGGATTCCTCTTAATGGAATAGGCCAGAAGATAAATTGTCCTTCCATTTCCCACCAGGCCTAAAATACAGATAATGGCAATGGAGCCATTGAGAAGGTTGCTCGTTAAATCAAGCAGAGGAGTAATTCCAAAATATTCAGCCCAGACATCATCACACCTGTTAACAGAAAGAGATGAAAACAGAATCAGTCCTTGTCTCAAAAATCTGTGAACTGCTCAGATATTCATATCATTGAATAGGTTTTGTGCAAAATTATCAAACAATAGATCATATGGAGAAGAGTACATTTCTGATATTTTAGAAATGTTTGAAGCAGGAAATTTGACATTTATTTTATTATTTATTTTTATTTATTATTAAATTTATATACTGCCCTACTCCTGAAGGACTCAGGGCGGTGAACAGCCAAGAGATAAAATACACATAATACAAACGTTAAAAAAACATTTTTCATTTTCATTTTTTTTTTCATTTTATTAGATTTCTATACCGCCCTACTCCCGAAGGACTCAGGGCAGTGAACAGCCAACAATAAAATCCATACATACAAAATTTAAAAGCAGAATTAAAATCAAATTAAATAGTTTTGGCCCAGACAAATTAAAACCCCAATGAATTTAAAACCAATTTTAAAATTTGAATATATAAAATACTAAAAAATATTAAAAATTAAAAATTCTTTTATAAAAGAAGGAGAAAATTAGGCCAGGCCCGCCTGGTGAAATAAAAAGGTCTTTAGAGCGCGACGGAAGGTGTGCAGATCCGGAATCCTCCGTATCTCTGGGGGGAGCTCGTTCCAGATAGTAGGTGCCCCCTCTCCCCCTGGGGGCCACCAATCGGCATTGTTTGGCTGACGGCACACAGAGGAGCCCCTCTCTATGGGAGCGTACCGACCGGTGGGAGGCTATTGGTGGTAGTAGGTGGTCCTGCAAGTACCCAGGTCCTGAGCCATTTAAAAATACATTAAACACTTTGGCCCACGAACAAATTTAAAACACCCCAATTGATAAAACAAATGAAAAACAATTTAAAAGGGAGGTTAGGCCAGACCAGCCTGCTGGAATAAGAATGTTTTGAGGGCACAGCGGAAAGTGCACAAATCCAGGATCCTCCGTATTCTCTGGGGGGAGCTCGTTCCAGATGGTAGGTGCCCCCACAGAGAAGGCTCTCCCCCTGGGGGCTGCCAGTTGACATTGTTTGGCTGATGGCACCCTGAGAAGACCCTCTGTAAGGGAGCGTACTGGTCGGTGAGAGGCTACTGGTGGCAGAAGGCATGCCCTAAGATTGAGAGGATTGTCCTTGTGCTACCAGTTAACCTCCAGTGGATAATTGATTAAAGTCGTGTCAATTTCAGTTAAAATTTGTTAAGTCCAATAAATATGGTTAGCATTTATTAGAGAAGTGCTAGGTCCTTTTTGGTACTAAGTGCCGAAAGAGCACATTCCTGGCACGCGTGAAGACCAGCACTGTATGAGTGAATATTCAGGATTTTAATATTAAATGGGAGTATATTTTGTCCATGTTTCTTTTTTCAGGGCTCCTAATGGACCACTACGAATCTCCTCTCTTCTACTTTCTGCTCAGTTCTCTTCCATTTCCTCCCTCCCTCTCTCTCTCCTGCTCTTTTTCTAAGGTAGTTGAGGGCCCTTCAGCAGTATTACATGTTGGATTTGAGCTCATTGAAGGCTGCAATCTTTGAAGAAAATCTGCCACTTACAGGCACCATGCATAGGGAAAAGATTCAGATGCTTTTCCAAGTTCTTAACAGTTATGCGGTGAGCACTTTCATCTGCTCCACACAGCTTTGCAAAGCCAATGTGAAGGATTGCAAAAGACACAGGATGTACAAATGTAGATTCAGAATGACCCATGTTGGGCTCACATAACATATTTAACCAGGTCTAATACAGTGGTGAAATTCAAGTAATTTAACAACCGGTTCTCTGCCCTAATGATTTCTTCCAACAACCAGTTTTCCAAACTGCTCAGAAAGTTAACAACTGGTTCTCCCGAAGGGGTGCGAACTGGCTGAATCCCACCACTGGTGAAATCCATATTTTTTTTTACTACCGGTTCTGTGGACATGGCTTGGTGGGCATGGTGTGGCTTGGTGGGCGTGGCTTGGTGGGCATGCCAGGGGAAGGATACTGCAAAATCTCCATTCCCACCCCACTCCAGGGGAAGGATACTGCAAAATCCTCATTCCCACCCCACTCCAGGGGAAGGATACTGCAAAATACTCATTCCCTCCCCACTCCTAGGATGAAGGATATTGCAAAATCTCCATTCCCATCCCACTCTGGGGCCAGCCAGAGGTGGTATTTGCCAGTTCTCCGAACTACTCAAAATTTCCTCTACCAGTTCTTCAAACTACTCAAAATTTCTGCTACTGGTTCTCCAGAACCTGGAGGAACCTGCTAGATTTCACCCCTCATCTAATACCTAATCTTAACAACTGCAAATTCACAACTTTAATTTACTGTATTTTTCGGACTATAAGACACACCTGACTATAAGACACACTTAAATTTAAAAGAGGAAAACAAAACAAAAGGTTTTGGCCTCTGCAGGCACCATTTTTGGGCTTTTTTTGGGCTTTTTCCAGACATTTTTTGGCCCATTTCTGAGGCTTTTTTCGGCCCATTTTGAGGCTTTCTTGGCCCATTTTGGGGGCTTTTTTCAGCCCGCTTTTTTGGCTTATTTTTTTTTAAAATAGGGGGGGCTGAAAAAAGCCTTGAAAATGGCCTGAAAAGCCTTGAAAATGGGCCAAAAAAGCCTTAAAATGGCCTGAAAAAGGCTGAAAAATGACCCAAAAATGGATCGTGCGGGGGCCCAAAAATGGCCGGTGGGTGGGTGGGCGGGCAATATTTGGTCTATAAGATGCACAAACATTTTCACCCTCTTTTCTGAGACAAAAAAGTGTGTCTTATAGTCTGAAAAATATGGTATTTATTCCACTTCCATCTCATCTTTCCTCCAGAAAATTAACATTTTTGCATTATGAAGACTAGCAAATTCACATCATCTGTCCATGTCCTGTTAAGAGTCAAATGGTGATGATCCACTCTCTGGGGAACTTTGTCCTTTGTCTGCTCCTGCATGAAATCCGAAAGTCCTCATTGAATTTAGATTAGATTTTATTTTTTTAATTGGCCAAGTGTGATTGGATATACAAGGAATTTGTCCTTGGTGCATATGCTCTCAGTGTACATAAAAGAAAAGATACATCCATCAAGAATCATAAGGTACAACACTTAATAATAGTCACAGGGTGCAAGTAAGCAATCCGGAAACAATATCAATATAAATCGTAAGGATACAAACAACAAAATTACAGTCATGGTCTGGACATTCACCAAAAGTGGGTTAAGAGCAAGCTGAGTTGAAGAATTTCCATCCATCACAAAGTGCTCCCATTCTAGCAACGCAATGGGCAGAGCAGGGGAGAAATTGTCCTTGTAGATGTCAAGTTTCCGAAAGATGCCCTAATTAATTCATGAGCCATGATCCAAACTTCAAAGGAAATATAGTGATTTATTAGGAGCAACATTCCGGCAATACTCGGATGCAGTCAGGACTGATCCCACGTAGATTTACGTTCCCCTATGACCCTGTCTCTCCCCTCCCCTCTGGCCATGTCATAAATCACATTCTCCAATTAACCACTTTGGCTGGCTGTGAAACCTAACACCCTCCTTCTGATTGCGGTCAGGAAGAATGTATGGAATTCACTTCAGTTCTCCCTCCCTCCTGCTCATGGCAACGCCATTGAAAGCTTTGCAAGTTGACAGTCGAATCTTATGAAACAATTGGAAGGCTAACTCCATTCTTGCAAAGAAAATGTTTTCTACCATAATATACTTACTCATTGAGGGATGTAGGTGAAATATTATAAAAGCCACCACTTCCACCAAAGTCATCATCATCTAAGGAAGAAATTATAGCAAGTCAAGATTATGATCAATAGCAGCAGGCAGCAAAAATGTTAATGTGTTTTAAAAAGTTCTTCCATACATTCAGTGCAATGGTGGGTTTCAAAATTTTTTACTACCAGTTCTGTGGGCATGTCTTGGTGGGCATGGCATGGTGGGCGTCACAGGGGAAGGATACTGTAAAATCCCCATTTCCTCCCAATCAGCTGGGGCTTGGGAGGCAGAGAATAAATGGGGGCGGGGCCTGTCAGAATTTTTACTACCGGTTCTGCGAACTACTCAAAATTTCCACTACCAGTTCTCTAGAACTGGTCAGAATCTGCTGAAACCCACCTCTGATTCGGTATCTTTCTGAGTAGGAGTCCGTGTATGCATGAATAGAATAGAAAATGAATAGGGTAGAATAGAATAGAATAGAATAGAATAGAATAGAATAGAATAGAATAGAATAGAATAGAATAGAATAGAATAGAATAGAATAGAATAGAATAGAATAGAATACAATACAATACAATACAATACAATACAATACAATACAATACAATAGAATTCTTTATTGGCCAAGTGTGATTGGACACACAAGGAATTTGTCTTTGGTGCATATGCTCTCACTGTACATAAAAAGACAAAATACATTCATCAAGAATCATAAATTACAGCACTTAATGATAGTCATAGGGTAGAAATAAGCAATCAAATCATACTAGGAAACAATCAATAGCAATATAAATCATAAGGATACAAGCAATAAAGTTACAGTGATGCAGTCATAAGTGGGAGGAGATGAGTGATAGGAACAATGAGAAGACTAATAGTCATAGTAATGCAGCCTAATGTGAATAGTTCCCAATTAAATAATCCCCAATGGGTTTTTTTCCTTGTTCTTTCCTTGACTATCTTGCCCAGATAGTCATAGCCAATACTCAATTCCAATGGTCCTCTTTAAGAGGCCCAGAAATTATTTAACCTGATAACTAATTCAAAAATGCTCTTTTTGAAAAGGAAACTATTTTTCCCATCCTTGTTTTTCCTTCATTTCCAGAATGGTTCTGGACCTCCAATCACATTTCTTGTTCTTAATGTTTTCTTGAAGAACATGGAGTTTGACTTCTGGAACGATGTTGCCTGCAGGAAGTGGCAGGTATCAATGTGTCCATATTTCTAAATTCTCTATAAGATTTAGTTAATGAATAATTCCCTTGGAAGCTATTTTGTTTCTTTTTTTAAAGTCAAGTATTTTGGATACAGTGTATTGTCTGGGCATACCAAAGAAAAGAAAAAGTAACATATATACTGATAGTAATAGTGACAGAATAATTCTAACCATATTTATAATTATATTAGCTTATTTATAATCCTGTTAGTTATATTAGCATACTATAACTAACTATAAACCTATAGTTATAAACAACATTCATATTTTACTCGAACATAACAATGTTCTTTCTTCATCTAATTTCTACCTCTTATCTCTAACCATTGATAAAACCTTTTCCACATTAAATAATACTCTGTGTCTCCTTTATCTTTCATTTTCAATGTCAATCTATCCATCTCTGCACAATCCAATATTTTCCAAAATATATTTTCATCTGATGGGGTGCTCTCATTTTTCCAATATTGTGCAAATACAATTCTCGCTGCTGTCAATACATGTAGCGCTAAATATATAGCCCCTTTGTCATAGATTTTTGGTATTCTATCTAACAAGAATATTTCTGGTTTTAAATCTATATGCTGCTTAATCATCTTTTCCAACCATGTATGTATTTTTTGTCCAATATTTTCTTGCTTTCATACATGTCCACCACATAAGAGCCTTGGTAGTACAGTGGTCTAAAGCACCCTGTTATTAAGACCAGCTGCCTGCAATTACTGCAGGTTCGAATCTCGCCAGGGTCAAGGTTGACTCAGCCTTCCATCCTTTCTAAGGTAGGGAAATTGAGGACCCAGTTGTGGGGGCAATAAGCTGACTTTGTATAAATATACAAAAGGATGAAGGCTATTGCTTAACGCATTGTAAGCCGCCCTGAGTCTCCGGAGAAGGGCGGCATATAAATCAAATAAATAAAATAATAAATAATAAATAAATAATATGAGTACCTAGAGGTTGACTGTATTTCCAACATTTGGTGGACATGTTGTTAAACATTTTTGCTAGTTTTGCTGGTGGCAAATGCCACCTATAAAACATTTATAAAGATTTTCCTTATATACATTTTATGCTTTCAAAATCCCTTCCCCTCCAATCCCAGGATGTGCAGGAACAACAGGGACTCATGATCTCATACTAGAGTTTGAATTTTAGAATAAATTTATGGAGTATTATGAACACTTGAGATTTCTTCATCAGCTGTATTCAGAAAGGAAAGTAAGATGATATATAATATAGTTTAGATGTTCCTACCTTCTAGGGAAATAATTTCTTCCTCCATTGTACAAAAATTGTTGTTTCTCTGTTCGGAGAAATTCAGATCAAAGTTAAGGTAGACAATTCAAGATACTGCAATTTAAGGGGAAATACAATTATTAAAAGAAAGTAAACTTGACTGTTCCTGTGATGGTCAAAATGGTGTAGGGAATTGTGTTCTTGGATTGAGATTCAAAATCATTGTGGGTTTGCCATCTGCCGAAAACAAGTGTAATCCTTCCCAGCCCTCAACCAACCAATCAAAATTTACAGCCCAAGACCAAATGCAATCAAAAGACCATCAACACAATATAATAACCATTAAAAAAGGAACTTTTTAAAAAATGAGGAATAATTGTGCCATTTCATCAAGTCATCTGAATAGAATCTCTTTGTAATGTCTTTGAAACCAGACATTTGATTATGGTTGAAAAAAATGACAGATTATTTCTTAATTTCCTTGGTGCTAAATATCATCTTATCCTGTATTAGCCACAACAGGGTTGTCTGAATGTAACATAAATGCTGGCAGAAACCTATAGAAAGATGGAAGTTTTTCACTCTTGTAAGAACAGCATATCTCTGGACCTCTGGTTACTCCCTTCTTCCTCCTTGAACACTCTCTGAAAGCTTATTTTTAGGTTGTACGTAAAACGATGCCATTTCCTTCTCCCCAGTGGAAAATAGATCAGTGGGTTAACACTGCAATTTAGACAGGCACATAAATAGCTATAGGTAATAAAATAGAAATATACATTATTGGAAATAATGCTGAGGCACTTGGTGGAATAGAAAAGATGAGGAAGAAAACAAGGGCAAACAAAATGGCTACCAGAAGTTTTCCTCACCTCTTCATTCATGATTTCTTGTAGCCTTTGATGAAGAAGGCCAGACTGAAACCACCAGTCTGGCCCTGAGATGCAAAGTGAGGTAAATATGAGAATAAGGAAGTATTGGAGAAACTTTCAAAGACCTGTAACCAAAATCAGAGTGCAATGAACTGCACAGAAGAAGATAGAGGCTATCCATGTAATGGCACCAAGCACAGTGGACAAGTATAGTGGTTGATGGCATCTATGCCAAATTGGGAAGAAGACTGCAAAACACTGGTCAATGCTAATGATTGTCAGAAGAAATTGACCAGTGCAGTACGTACATGCTAAACTTTCTATTTTTTTTTCTATGAGGGAATCTTCAGATGTTAAGTGTCGAATTGCAGAGACAGACACAAACATGAGAATCCCACAGTTAGCTACAGCCAAATTGAAGATATATAGATGATAAAAGGATTCCTTTTCATCTGGAAATGCAAAACTCTGAGGATAATTCCATTTCCAATAATTTCTGGAATACAGATTAAAATGATTAAAGAACAGATGACCTTTTGCAGACATACAGGCTCAGAAATGCTGCCCTTTGAGTGTACGGCAAGAATTAAATTGTCCTCGGTATTATTGAATCTTAAATTTTTCACTTTAGCATCCATTATTCCAGAGTAGATGTTTGTTGCATTGGACATGATCTTCTGTGGAAGATTATTTTTTCTTTTGGGTTTTATTTTTTTGGTTTCTGCTTCTTGCTGAGGGATATTGATGAGTCTAGACAGCTAAAGAACAAACTACTCACCCTTATTTTACTCAACAGAGATCAAATGTCATTTGCATCCATTTGGATTTTTCCGAAAAGCATGTGCGGGAAAAGCAAAATTTATTCAGCAAAAGGAGTAGATTTCCACATTAAAGAGAAGAAGAACTTATTTTACATTTTGCTATAAACCAGGAATGAGAAAACATTTGTACGCATTTTACGCAAAGGAAATGTTTGAAAATCGAATCAGAACTTGGAAGGAGAAAGAAGAAATACCAAAATAAAAATTAGTCCATCAAGCAATCCAAATGTCCAAGCCCAAATGCAGTCAAAAGACCCGCTATCAAATACAATAACTATTAAAAAGGAATGTTTAAAAAAACTGAGCAAAAATCTTTGAAAAGTCAGAGCTAACAGTCGATGGGAGGAGAATAAAGCTTAATGGCTTCTGGAAGATGCAGCTTTTGAGAATCTACCTAAAGGATTTGATGCATTTGATGAATTTTCCGTTGTTCTACAAAAATGGATATCTTGTCATTGATCAGCAAGATTAATATCAGCGAGGCAGTCCAAACAACATGCCCAAACTATGAATATTAATGTCGACACTAATCTTTATTGTGAGGTTCCTCTTTTCCAATCAAAACACCAGCAAAACAATATAATAGCTTTATAAAAAAAGAAATTTAAAATTTGAGAGAAAATCTTTTAAAAGGTACCAGCTAACAATTAATAGCATAAGAAAAGAATTCCTAAATATATATAAACTAAGATCGGTTGGAGGGAGAGATGAGAGATGGTGTCATACCATCCTAGAGGAATATTGCTGTTATATTGAGGTCCATTATTGGGTAGAGAATCCTGCAGGATTTGCTGATCATATCCTGATGGTCCCCAGGTCCTATCCTGAACTCAAAAAGGAGGACTTTCCAAATTATAATTACCACAACAGAAACTCTATGTTTACTACTGACATACCTGGTGATGAAAGGAAGAATTTGCAGAAGAGACCAGCAGATCTATTTCAGACTCTTAAGGCTGGGATGTTTTTCCACGAATCCTGATTTGATGCAGTTACAATGCGAAAGGAGAATTGAGAAGGACCAAGTTGCAAACTTTTTCAGAAAGAGAGAGAGAGAGGAAAAAAAAGAACTTGTATAATATGTGTCTCTGACGTTTTCAACTTTAACTGTTATTGCACAAAAGATGTAAAGGAAGTGCTTAGAGATATGATCAGATCAGTAATCTATAGGAGCTTTAAGATTGTGAACTGAGATTTGATTCACATTGTGATTTACAAGAAATGGAAAGTTAATGTAGTGCTGAAGAAGCCTCTTGTTAGATATGACATACTTAAGAGTTTGGAACAGAGATGAAATAATAAGATTATTTCCCAAATTGACCATTTTTTTTAGAAGGGAGATGATAGTGAAACAACTATGGATAGCACAAGCTGACATGTTGCTTTTGGGTAATATGGATTTTAGACTTGAAACGAGAGAAGAATTGGGGGAAAAAAGCTATACTGGTTTTCATGTATGCAACTACCTGAAAGATTTAAAGTGCAACATACATACATACATACATACATACATACATACATACATACATTCACAGATTAAAAAAGAAATTGCACCAGTGATGGCAAAGCTAGACAGCATACTAAAAAGCAGAGACATCATCCTGCCAACAAAAGTGCGTATATAGTCAAGGCTATGGTTTTCTCAGTAGCAATGCATGGCTGGGAAAGTTGGACCGTAAGGAAGACTGAGCGCCAAAGAATTGAGGCCTTTGAACTCTGGTGCTGGAGAAGACTCCTGCAAGTCCCTTGGATTGCAAGGTGATCAAACCAGTCAGTCCTAGAGGAGATCAATCCTGACTGCTACTTAGAAGGTCAGATCCTGAAGATGAAACTCAAATACTTTGGCCACCTAATGAAAAGGAAGGACTCACTGGAAAAGAGCCTAATGCTGGGAAAGACTGAGGGCAAAAGAAGAAGGGGACGACAGAGAACGAGGTGGCTGGATGGAGTCACTGAAGCAATTAGCATGAGCTTAAATGGACTCCAGAGGATTGTAGAGGACAGGAAAGCCTGGAGGAACATTGTCCATGGGGTCACAATGGGTCAGACACAACTTCACAACTAACAACAACAACACCAATGATGAGAATTTTATTGCAAAAGCTTATAAAGTTATTGCAATTTAATTCTGAAGATTAATGTGTGAAAAATTGTATGGTTAAAAGGACTTTAAAAAATGGTTATAATATTATGCTTGATTAATGGGAAATGTGGATGCAAGATTTGAAATTTAAATTATGAAACCCTGAAGCTTTTCTTTTAGGCAATGAAGAATTGGAAAGAAAACATGGGCCTTTGTTTTTATTTATGAAATCAGCGGCAAGGCTGTCATATGCCCAAAGATGGAAAGAAGAAGAATACATACCCACAAAGCAAGAAAACTTTCATGTGACTTCAAAGTTATCAGAACCTCAACAGTGTCTCCTTAACAGGTGCTTACTGTATTACAAAGTAAAACAAGCATATCTCAGATCTGGTATAAGCAGGAAATAAGATATCTGCCATTTTCCCATTTCCTGTGTTTTATGTAGCACCCACAGCTGATCCCTCAAATAGCAGAGCAACAGGACAGCTTTATGAATCTAATCTATCATTTAGCTTTACATGTATACCAGTGGTGGGTTCCTCCCGGTTTGGTCCGGTTCGGCCGAGCCGGTAGCGGTGACGATATGACGTCACCGAACCAGTTCTCCCCCCCCCCCGCCCTCCCACCCACCCACCCACCCACGTTATTCTTACCTTTTATTTGGTCCCACCCCCAATCTGTTGCTGCTTCCTGAGTCCCAGTTGATGACTAGAGGGAAAAAAACTGTTTAAACTCTTGCCGCGGGGCTTCAAAGGGCCGCCCTACAGCTGATCAGTGTTAAAAGCAAACAAATGAGTCGGGTCGTAAGTGCGAGGACTGGTCGTAAGTGCGAGGACCTTCCAGAAATGACTCTGACCAGCTAGCCATGCCCACCTAGTCACATGACTTCCAAGCCACACCCACAAAATAAGCCACGCCCACAGAACCAGTAGTAAAAAAATAGTAAAAAATAGTAAAAAAATTTAGAACCCACCCGTGATGTATACCTAAATTAAATCAGCTAGCTGTACCTGACCACACTTGTAAATGGATCATAAGTTTCCTAACAGACAGGAACCAGCAGGTGAAGCTAAGCAAAATCACACCAGATACCTGAACAATTAACACAGGAGCCCCCGCAAGGCTGTGTGCCCTCGTCACTTCTCTTCTCCCTATACATCAATGACTACATCTCAAAAGATCCATCTGTTAAAATACTGAAGTTTGCAGATGATACAACAGTGATTGGTCTCATTCAAGACACCGATGAATCTGCATATTGACGGGAGGTTGAACAACTAGCCAATCAGAATAATCTTGAACTAAATACACTCAAAACCATAGAAATGGTGGTGGATTTTAGAAGAAAATCTCCTATTCTACCACCTCTTACTATACTAGACAACACAGTATCAACAGTAGAGTCCTTCAAGTTTCTAGGTTCTATCATATGTCAAGATTTAAAATGGACACCTGACATCAAAAACGTCATCAAAAAAGCTCAACAAAGAATGTTCTTTCTGAGCAAACTCAGAAAGCTCAAACTGCCAAAAGAGCTACTGTTTCAGTTCTACAGAGGAATTGTTGAGTCTGTCATCTGCACCTCCATAACTGTCTGGTTATGTTCTGCAACCCAACAAGACAATCCTAGACTTCAATGGATAATTAAAACTGCAGAACTTGCCTTCCATTGAGGACCTGTATACTGCACAAGTCAAAAAGTGGGCTGTGAAAATATCTACAGACCTCTCACATCCTGGACATAAATTATTTCAACTTCTACCCTCAAAAAGACGCTATAGAGCATGCACACCAGAATAACTAGACACAAGGACAGTTTTTTTTCCCGAATGCCATCACTCTGCTGAACAATTAATTCCCACAACACTGTCAAATAATTTACAAAGACTGTATTACTATTCTTCTTCTCTTCGTTCCTAGTATCTAGCTCTTCCCACTTACTACTATAACCATGTTGTTTGTATCTTTCAATTTTATTGTTTTTATTTGTTTCCTAGTACGATTTGATAGCTTATTAGTGATATTGACTATCAATAAGTGTTGTATCTTTTTATTCTTGATGAATGTATTTTATTCTCCTTATGTACACTGAGAGCGTATGCACCAAAGATAAATTCCTTGTGTGTCCAATCACACTTGGCCAATAAAGAATTCTATTCTATTCTATTCTATTCTATTCTATTCTATTCTATTCTATTCTATTCTAGTCTAGTCTAGTCTAGTCTAGTCTAGTCTAGTCTAGTCTATTCTATTCTATTCTATTCTATTCTATTCTATTCTATTCTATTCTATTCTATTCTATTCTGGTCTATTCTGGTCTATTCTGGTCTATTCTGGTCTGGTCTGGTCTGGTCTGGTCTGGTCTGGTCTAGTCTAGTCTATAGCAGGGCAAAACCATTCAAACTATCAAAATGGCTGAAAAGTACATAATGGCTACTATATGGCTCATCAGGATCTTGACCCAGATGAAGCTTCCAAGGTGAGCCTCCATGCAAAGGGCATTGCAGTAGTCCAGGCTGGAGGGCATGAGGGCATGAATGACCATGAGCAGGGCACCTTGCTCCAAGAACACAAGCAACATATACACAGCCTTAAGCAGTGCAAAGATTCTCCTGGCCCACAGTTTATTAATGTATCCCCCTCCCAACTGGCCAATAGGAGAGACCAGTTTGGGGGTGGGGCTAAGTTGAGTGCAGGTGGGACT